>NC_136390.1:23917675-24517675 GCF_965140285.1 Lepidochelys kempii | reverse complement strand
ATGAATGGCTTGGACTACAGTACTTCTAGAAGTCAATATTATTGTTGATATTATTTCAACACCAATGTGATCACAGGTCCAAATCCTGGCTAATTTTTAGAAGAGTTGGCAAAATTCTCTGGTGAGTAGGGTGCTTGCCTGGAACTCCAGAAACTGACTTTGATGCCTATTCTGCCACAGGCTTTGTGTGTGTGAGACCTTGAGCAAGTCAATTAGCTTCTCTGTGCCTCAATTTTTGTCTGTAAAATAAAACTAATAGTGCTTCCCTACCCCACAGGAGTGGCAGGAGGATAAGTACACTAAAGACTGAGATGTTTATGACTAGATTTTGAAAGGTATTTAGGCACCAAAAAATGCAGGTGGGAGCTTAGTCGAATTTACAAAATTTACCTAAGCAGGTTAGGCACCTAACTCCTATTGTTACCAGTGGAAGTTAGGAGTCTATTCAGTTTCAGTGCTTTTGAAAATCCCGTTAGGTGACTATCTCCATCTTTAGGCACCTAAATACCTTCAAAATCTGTCCTTCAGATATGTACTTATAAATCCCATGAGGCACTAGCTGCATTTTTAGGTGTCTAAATACCTTTCATAATCTCGCCCTCAGATACTACAGTAATGGGAGCCATACTAGTTCACAGATTTTTTCATGCTGATCAACTACCCCGGGAGGTGGTGTTTTCCAAAGGAGCGATGGAAGAAAACATTTTGGACACCTGTGTAGATAAGGATCGGTTCAGGTATCAAAACACCAGCTTTACCCAATGACCTGTGGGAAGGGAACCTACATTGGGAGATAGACACATTGTTGCTTGGAAATGGGGCCTGATTCTTCTCTCACATAAGAGATAAAACTTAAGAGCAAATCAGGAATAAGTACAATAGAATTACATTTGTGTAAACCCATTGTAAGATGCAAATCAGGCCCATGCTATATAGTATAAATGCTCTCATTTTGGAGTTGGATCATTCTGTGCCCACACTATTTAGTCTGAAAGAAGTGCTTTGAGAACACTAAGGCATTTTCACAGCTCTTAACTGACATTTTTTGTAACCAAAACAAAACTGTAGCTTGTCGTAGAATTTCCCTTTAGTGCTTGGAGTAATGTGTCTGTGAGACTTCATTTTTGTTGTGAGATGAGTTCTTAGATCAAGGTCACTTTAGTGAAAATGATAATGAAAATTGGCATATAAAATCAAAAGAATCTGATATGTGTTTCCATTTAGTGAGGGGAATGCCATGATATAGACAATTCCAATGCAATGTTTAAAATAAGTTCAAAATTCCTTTCAACTTTCTGCGAATTTTACTACATATTCTTAATAAACCCCCTTCATCTGCTGCTGTTCAAATGTAAGCTTTCAAGCAATGTAAACCTAGCTAAACCCTTTATGTTTTTTAACTTCCTTTTTTACTTACCAGCACTGCTATTATCACATGGTGTGTTCCACATGATAAGCCATTCATTAAAGCGTCACCTACTGGTTTTTTCCTCCTTGGTACTAGCTAGAACATGATCTGTCTCTGCATGAAGACATTGGACCTCTGACCTCTTTTGTAGCTATTCGAGGCAAGTATAATAAATAGGGTTCACTGGGTTTGTGTAAATCTCTGATTGTGTTTACTGTGAAATCCAAGTGTTCATCTCAGGCAGAAAAATTAAGGTTGATTTTCAAATATTATGTACAAACTCTTGCTACTAAGCATTCCATAATGAGCATGTTGGTAATTTAAAGCAAATTAGGGTTCCCACTAGGCAGGGAAGACATACTGTACAGTCAAGTAAAAATTGTATATTGGTGGATGAACAAATAAGCATAGAGAGAAAAAAATACAGTACTCTGTTTCGAATGAATTAAGACATTGTGTGCTACTACATTTCATTACTGAAAGTTTGCATCACTCCCTGCTCTCACATTAGAAATCGTTAGTAAACTAAAACTAACTACTATAGTTTGAGTAAACATCACCCCATTGAACTAGCTGGTTTTAAAATACAGGCCCCTATAGTATGACTCTGCAAGGAATATTTAGGAAATTATAACAGTGTTAGTTTAGTCAATTAGAATGACAGTGAAGCGGCCTTATATAGTGAAATTCACCTGTGGTTAGAGGAGCCTGCGCCGCTTAAGTCAATAGTCCTGTCTGATGTGGGCCCTGTGTACAGGGATACATTTCAGGGAACTTGTATGTGGTGGGTCTAAGGGCTTGTCTACACTGGCAAGTTTCTGTGCAGTAAAGCAGCTTTTTGCGCTCAAACTGCAGACGTGTACACACTGCCAAGCCGCTTTGTGCGCAGAAACACCTCAGTTGCACCGCTTCAAAAAAAAAAAAAAAACACTGTGGGTGAGAGAGAGAGAGAGAGAGAGATTGCTGTGCAGAGAGCCCAGGGACGGAGGCAGCGGCTTCCCCCATCCCCCTGCCTCAGGACTGGTTGCTTCCTGCCGCTGTCTGAACTTACAAGACAGCATGCTGGCACACTCTCTGGCTCCCAAAACACACTGTCTCTCTCCCACCCTCCATACACACACACAACCACTCCCTAGCACACACTCCCCCCCCACTTAAGTTGAAAAGCAGCTGGCAATGTAGTAGGATGCCCATGAAACAATGGAATTGAGAAACCTGCGTCATGTGAGGCTGTGCCTGCCCCATGAGGCATTGCAAACCCTTCCAAAGCACCCTGCGGCCAGTTGCACAGTGGAATAGCTACCACAATGCACTGCTGTCTTTGCTGTTGCAAGAGCTGCTAATGTGGATGCACTCCACTGTCACAAGGAGCACAGTGTGGACACGCAACAGCGGTTTAATTCCAGCGTTTTGATAAAAGCGGTATAACTTGTGGCGCAGAAACTTGCCAGTGTAATTTGAAACAGAAGGGTAATCCCAAATGTTTCAATGCACGGCAGTGTGCAAATTCCAAAAGAAAAAAAGTCTCCACTATAAGAGGCCCTCTGTAGCACCTACTACACTTAAGATTTGTAAGTATGGTGAAATTGAATTCACCCTAGGCAGAAGGCTCAGGGACAGAATTCACCCTGTAAATTGGAAGCAGGCTGTGGAGTCTTTTGTCCTCTAGTTTACACCATGTTCCGGAACAGTGGCCAATGCCTATCTCTGGCCCTTCAACTGTGGGTTTTGGGCTACAGGAACCATGTGAATGTAAATCCTAAGCCTCTCCCCTCCCTTCTAATTTCCATTAAAAATATTCTGGCCTTATTAGCTAAAATATTGTTGTCTGTCTGGTTTGGGGCCTTTAAAGTGCAGCTATGAGGCTAGATCCCCAGCTGATGTAAATTGGTGTAGGACTATTGACATTATGCCAGTTTGCACCAGCTGAGGATCTGGCCTCACTGAGTGTTGCCCACAGAAGCAAAAGGTAAGAAAGCTATGACAGGTCAGATAACAAAAGAAAGTCCAAGCTGCTAGTGGCTGCCAAATTACTCCTTCCTGATAGCAGGAAGAGAAAGGCCAAAGTGGGTATTGTGCAGCTATCCTGTATTAGTGTGGTGAGGGCTGAATGTAACCCCATGTTTCCCCAGACATAGTCATTGTCCTCTTTTTTATCCCACACATTAGCGAGTAGTGAGGTGGGATGCTCATGACTTATTACTGCTCAGTGCAGAGGATTATGCTGGTGCTCAGTCTTACATGTAGCCCATAGATAGTCTTCACTTGCACTCGCAATCTCTGCTGTGCAAGAGGCTATAGGAACCTTAACTTCCAGACTTTAAAAAGGGTGCTTGTGGTTGTGTGGATTAAATTTGAAGAATAAAGGAGGACTTGATATTGCTGGTGCAGGAAAATGAGGCAGCTAAAGCTATCAGTGCCCTGTAAGAGATGGGAAGATGTAAAATGGAGTGACGGAAAATGCAGGGATTAAACCCTTCCTGGGAATGCTCAGTAACTGATGAGAGATGTGAACAAAAAGCCTGACTATGACTGAAAAGCGAGGTGCACCGGTTTAAAAAGTGTCTGGCCCCAGTGCAATTTACCCCTTGAGAGACATTAAACTTGTTACTGCTTTACCTCAGGTGTTTCCTTAGAATGGCAATACTGTAGGACAGTGGTTTTCAACAAGTGGTCCGCAGACCCCTTGGGTCCACATACTATGTCTAAAGGGTCTGTGAAAGGTTCTTGGTACCATAGAAGAGTTGTTTTCAACCTGTGGTCTGTGGATGCTCTGGGGGTCCGCAGTCTAGGCCTAAGATTTCCTAAGGGGTTCACACTGCCATTTGAAATTTTTTAGGAGTCTGCGAATGAAAAAAAAAAGGGTTGAAAACCACTGCTGTAGGATACTATAACACATGAAAGCAGTGAATGCTAATATCTCTGAAAGTATCACTTCTGGATTCTGTCACGTTTCCTTACTTTTTCTCAGCACTAAAATCTGATCTTCACCAGTGAGTAGAGTTGTATTTTCATGGGCTGTGTCGAAATTCCTTGCCAGTCTGAGTTCAGTTCTCCAGTGGTCTTCCTTTAAGGGTGACTAACCAACATATAAGAAAATAGAATATCACACTTAATGTAATTCATTGTTTTCTCCTTCCCAATGGGCTTTCTATATAGGATTATTGATTTACAGTTTTAAGTGCCTTTATAAAATTTACCTTAGGAAAGAGAAAGTTACCCAGCAGAAGTACAAAATAAGGACAAAAGAACCTGGATAGAATTAACTGACTTCCTCTCCTGAGTTCTAAGAAAGAATATTGGTCAGATAGGTACAACACTTAAAACTCACCTTGGTGCAGAGAAACAGCAGGAATTAACGGGACTTTTCTCATAAAATGTGAGTAGAGATTGTAAACATCCACTGTGACTCAAAAGGGGATAAAAATGCAAAACTAATCTATAATCTAACTGATCTATTGCAGGTCATTTTAATAGGTTGGTTTATAAAGTAACTTTTAGTATAATTCAAGTAAGACTTTTTTGCAATTCTTACAAGATTTATTTAGTAAAGATATATTACTAATACAGGTCCAGAAGCTGCTACCTTTATTTATGCTGAGTATGAACTTGCTATATGAGTAGTCCCATAATAGTGAAGTGCTATGAGGAAGGGTGGTAGAATCTAGCTATTATTAACTGTGAATTAAACAATTATTTTGCTTTATAAGTTATTCATGAACAACTCTAGCTATCTGAAAAAACTCAGTATTCACCTAGCAGTTAGGATGAACAATTGTCAGAAACTAGTGAGTGACAGTGCATATTCTGCTATATGATTTAGAAAAAAGTGAATTTATGATAAAATTTGTGAAATTTTCTCTGTTCACCTTTTCTCAAATACTTGTCAGCTATCCACATATACATGATAATGAATGTGATCCTACAAATAAAAGCAAAGTGTACTTTTAACAATATTAGACCAGCTCTTAGTAATTAAGTGAACATTGAAAAAATATGTTAATGATTTTTTAAAATGGTGGTTGGTCATGTTAGCACATAACATAAAACGTATTCTAATGTTAGTGATATCCACTATAGATGGCAAAATTGTCCTCTTCTGCCTTCCTGCACAACAGGATAATTAAACATTAAATTACTTGGCTTCTGCTTTTCAGACTCTCCAGAACTTTATAAACTCTCCCCCTCCTTTTTATTAGGAAATGTCAGTTCAGTCAGCACTGAGGACTCACTAATTTACTCCAGGAATGAAATGCTGACTCAGGTCCTCTTCCATTAAAGATGCTGGTAGTCTTAACAGACCAGAACATTAATCTGCTGTACCTTTGTACTAATGATGGATTTTTTCACCCCAACAATAAAAGAAATTACTATCTCTAAGGTAATTCCATCCCTAAATTTACTTCTGTGGAATTTGCCATGGACCGTCTATAGGGTTTCCCATCCTAGCACCTTGCACAGACTAATATGCATTTAGAAGCAAAAAGTTCCACCACATTGACCCTATGCCTCAGAATCCCCAGACTTGGGCAAATCCCTCTGCATTTTAGGTAGCCTCAAGCCTGGCTGGAATTGATGTCAGAACCATGAAACTGAAATGTTTACAGAGAATGTAGATGTCAATACAAATAGAGAGGCTACCACAGGCAAACTGACAACAACACTTAAGTAGATCAGCCTTGAAAGAGCAAAACATTTTATCCTTCCATCTACATATCTTCTTTAGCCATCTAGAGGCTTCATGGTCATTCAGCTAATGTCCAGAAAAGTCACAACTCTCTATGGTCCTATAGTAAACATCCCTGCATAGCACAGAGGTGCCACATAAGCCATGCCTACACTTATTAGCTTACAGCAACATAACTTACCCATACAGCTGTGCCACTGTAAGATAGCTCGTGTAGCTGCATTATGCTGCCAGGAGAGAGTGCTCCCATTGACGTAATAAAGCCAGCTCACTGAGCGGTGATAGCTATCTCAGCAGGAGAGCATCTACTGCCAACATAATGCTGTGCACACAAGTGCTTATGGCAGCAAAACTTATGTCACTCAGGGGGGTGTTTTATTCACACCCCTGAGTGACAAAAGGTTTGTTGACATAAGTATTAGCTTAGACCATAGTATAGCAAACATAGTGGGGAAATGTACTTTCCCTGTGTTTGAGAATTAACTAACTTCAGAATTTAATTTAAAACCCATATTTTGATCTTTGTTTCAGAGATTTTTTTTTTTTAAATATTGTTAATAATGCTGAGAGGACATGAAACTCTACCTCGTGTCTGAAAGTTAGGAAGTTATTTTGGTGAAGGAAGTGACACGGTTTGGGGTGTGTGCCTGGGTCAGCGTATGAATTCCATTTTTGTTTTGTGAACATTGTGTTGTATTTAAACTTTCATTTTGAATGTAAGCTGTAGCGTAGCTTTGAGCATTCACTGTGTAGCAGGAACACAAATTCTAGTGGAGAGACAAAGGTGGGTGAGCTAATATCTTCTATTGGACCAACTTTTATTTGGGACAGAGGCAAGGTTTTGTGGCACACTGAGCTGGTTTGGGAAAGGTCCTCAGAGCATCACAACTAAATGCAAGATGGAACAACTTGTTTAGCATAAGTAGTTAGCACATAGTCTAAGGACCATTCGAAGCAGTCTCCCCTCCCTCCCTCCCTCCATGAAAGCAACCGCAGACAATAATTTCGTGCCTTTTTTCCTGGGTTACCCATGCAGACGCCATAGCATGGCAAGCATGGCACCTGCTCAGCTCACTGCTGCTGATGCGAGCATTGTAAACACCTTGAGCATTATACTGCAGTATGTGTAGAACCTGGTCAGAGACAGCAGCATGAGGACGATTGTGAGGAGGACATAGATACAGACATTCCTGAAAGCATGGGATGTGGCAATTGGGAGATCATGGCGGCAGTGGGGCTGGTTGATACAGTGGAATGCTGATTCTGGTCTGGCCAACAAGCACAGACTGATGGGACCGCATAGTGTTGCAGGTATGGGATATTTTCCAGTGGCTGCGAAACTTTCACATGTGTAAGGCCACTTTCCTGGAACTCTGAGAGTTGCTTTCCCCTGCCCTGGAATGCGGGAATACCAAGATGAGAGGTGGCCTGACAGTTGAGAAGCATGTGGCGATAGCCCTGTGGAAGCTTGCAATGCCTGACTGCTACCGGTCAGTCAGGAATTAATTTGGAGTGAGCAAATCTACTGGGGGGACTGCTGTGATTCAAGTAGCCAATGCAATCACTGATGAATCTGTAAACTCAGGGGTTGTGCTGTATGATAGGAGAATTACTAACATAGTTCCTATTTTTAAGAAAGGAAAAAAAAAACGTGATCCAGGTAACTACAGGCCTGTTAGTTTGACATCTGTAAGGTGTTGGAAAGCATTTTGAAGGAGAAAGAAGTTAAGGACATTGAGGTCCATGGTAAATGGGACAAAATACAACATGGTTTTACAAAAGGTAGATCGTGCCAAACCAATCTGATCTCCTTCTTTGAGAAAGTAACAGATTTTTTTAGACAAAGGAAACTCAGTGGATCTAATTTACCTAGATTTCAGTAAGGCGTTTGATATGGTGCCACATAGGGAATTATTAGTTAAATTGGAAAAGATGGGGTTCAATATGAAAATTGAAAGGTGGATAAGGAATTGGTTAAAGGGGAGACTACGGTGGGTCATACTGAAAGGTGAACTGTGAGGCTGGAGGGAGGTTACCACTGGAGTTCCTCAGGGATTGGTTTTGCGACCAATCTTATTTAATCTTTTTATTACTGACCTCAGCACAAAAAGTGGGAGTGTGCTAATAAAGTTTCGGATGATACAAAGCTGGGAGGTATTGCTAATTTAGAGAAGGACCAGGATATCATACAGGAGGATCTGGATGACCTTGTAAATTGGAGTAATAGTAATAGGTTGAAATTTAATAGTGAGAAATGTAAGGTCATGCATTTAGGGATTAATAACAAGAATTTTAGTTATAAGCTGAGGACGTATCAATTAGAAGTAACGGAGGAGGAGAAGGACCTTGGAGTATTGGTTGACCACAGGATGACTATGAGCCGCCAATGTGATACGGCCGTGAAAAAAGCTAATGCGGTCTTGGGATTCATCAAGAGAGGTATTTCCAGTAGAGATAAGGAGGTGTTAGTACTGTTATACAAGGCACTGGTGAGACCTCATCTGGAATACTGTGTGCAGTTCTGGTCTCCCATGTTTAAGAAGGATGAATTCAAACTGGAACAAGTACAGAGAAGGGCTACTAGGATGATCCGAGGAATGGAAAACCTGTCTTATGAAAGGAGAGTCAAGGAGGTTGGCTTGTTTATCCTAACCAAAAGAAGGCTGAGGGGAGATATGATTGCTCTCTATAAATATTTCATAGGGATAAATACCAGGGAGGGAGAGGAATTATTTAAGCTCAGTACCAATGTGCACACAAGAACAAATGGATATAAAGTGGCCATCAGGAAGTTTAGACTTGAAATTAGATGAAGGTTTCTAACCATCAGAGGAGTGAAGTTCTGGAACAGCCTTCCAAGGGAAGCAGTGGGGGCAAAAGACCTATCTGGCTTCAGGATTAAACTCGATAAGTTTACAGAGGAGATGGTATGATGAGATAACATGATTTTGGCAATTAATTGATCTTTAACTATTCATGGTAAATAGGCCCAATGGACTGTGATGGGATACATAGATTTATAGATATTAAGGTCAGAAGGGACCATTATGATCATCTAGTCTGACCTCCTGCACAATGCAGGCCACAGAATCTCACCCACCCACTCCTGCAATAAACCTCTCACCTATGTCTGAGCTATTGAAGTCCTCAAATAATGGTTTAAAGACTTCAATGTGCAGAGAATCCTCCAACAAGTGACCCGTGCCCCATGCTACAGAGGAAGGTGAAAACCCTCCAAGGCCTCTCCCAATCTGCCCTGGAGGAAAATTCCTTCCCGACCCCAAATATGGCGATCAGCTGAACCCTGAGCATGTGGGCAAGATTCACCAGCCAGATACCCAGGAAAGAATTCTCTGTAGTAACTCAGATCCCACCACATCTAACATCCCATCACAGGCCATTGTTACTTTCTTGGGTATCTGGCTGGTGAATCTTGCCCACATGCTCAGGGTTCAGCTGATCGCCATATTTGGAGTCGGGAAGGAATTTTCCTCCAGGGCAGATTGGGAGAGGCCCTGAAGGGTTTTTGCCTTCCTCTGTAGCATGGGGCATGGGTCACTTGCTGGAGGATTCTCTGCACATTGAAGTCTTTAAACCATGATTTGAGGACTTCAATAGCTCAGACATAGGTGAGAGGTTTATTGCAGGAGTGGGCGGGTGAGAGGTCAAACTAGATGATCATAATGGTCCCTTCTGACCTTAATATCTATGAATCTATGTTCTGCTATCAAGGGTAGTAACTCTGGGAAATGTGCAGGTCATAGTGGATGGCTTTGTTGCAATGGGTTTCCCTAACTGTGGTGGGGCGATAGACGGAACGCATATCCCTATCTTGGCACTGAGCCACCTTGCCAACCAATACATAAACCACAAGGGGTCCTCTTGTTGGTTTTTCTGCAGCTCCACCAGAAGCCTGAGCATGTCTGTTTGCTCCCCCATTAGCCTCAGCATTGCCACTGAATGCCTCCATGCCACTGAATGCCTCCATGCATTCAGCTGTGCCCTATCAGTGTGGGAGGACTGCATGAGCTCAGAAAACATGTTATCGCAAGTGCATTTTTTTCACCTTCTAATCTGCGATAACCTCAGGGACGGAGATGATAGGGGAGCATAGAAACATTTGCACCTGCAGGGGGATAAAAAGGGAGAGTAAAATTTAAGATGATACATTTCTGAGAACAAAAGGGAGACTCTTTCACACTGAATCAAGCAATTCACAGCAGACAGCACATGTGCTTTAGGTACAAGATCGCATTTTGCCTTTTATATTGAGTGCCTGCTGATATGGTGACACATCACATATGGCTGGGCAACAGAATTCGGTTTCCAGGTAGCCATGGTAAGCCAAAGAGTATGCGGGTATGGCTTCTAATGCCTTCATAACATGTGGGAATGTTTTCAAACTGCAGCGTCCTCCTTTCCCATAGCAAGCAATGCTAGTTGGGTTTGCCATTTAAAAGGAGGGGCTGCGGTTTTCAGGTGGATGTGCAGCACACACCTCCCCTCCTGCTGCTGCCTGGCTATGGCATGATCCCTTTTAGCCAAGCGCTAACAGCCCAGCATGAACGGGGTCCTTTTACTGTTCCCTTACAAAAATTTCCCTATTTCAACCAGGTGACCATGAATGATATCACTCTCCTGAGGCTAACACAGAAAGGTAAAGACCAAATGTTGCTTGAATGCGACTAAAATCCAGGACCATTCGCTGCCATGCTTTGTGCTGCAGTGATTCCAGACTACTTGCTAGGCGTGGTAAAGTGTCCCACTGTGGAGGACGAAATAAGGCAGCCCTCCCCAGAAACCTGATACAAAGGCATTCAGAGTATCTTCAGGAGAGCTTCATGGAGATGACCCTGGAGGATTCCCGCTCCATCCCCAGACATGTTAGTAGACTTTTCCAGTAGCTGTACTGGCCGCAAATGCATCCCAAGTCTTCAGGGCAAATCAAACATTAAACACTATTGCTTTTAAACCCTGTACTGTAGTTACAAATGTGCACTCACCAGAGGTGCCTTCTCCACTTTCAGGGCCAGGGATCCCACTTCGGGAGGGTATTGGCTCCAGGGTGATGAAAAGGTCCTGGCTGCCGGGGAGAACGAATTCATCGCTTGCCTGCTGCTCATTCTCCTCCTCCTCCTCCTCATCCACAAAATCCTACTCCATGTTGAGTGAGACTCCCCCCTTGCAGGTGTCCATAGACAGTGGAAGGATAGTGGTAGGGTCCCCCCCTAGAATGTATGGGGCAGAGTGACTGTTTGCCTCCTTTGTCTTTTGGTAGGCTTGCCTGAGCTCCTTGACTTTCACGCGGAACTGCTGTGTGTTCTTGTTGTAGCCTCTGTCCATTATGCCCTGTGCGATTTTGGCATATATATTAGCATTTCTTCTTTTTGATTGGAGTTCTGCCTGCACAGATTCTTCTCCCCATACAATCCAGTGTCTCCCATTTGCTCCATGCTGGAGCTTCTTTGCGATTCTGGGGGGACTGCATGGTCACCTTTGCTGCTGAGCTCACCATGCTGACTAAACAGGAAATGAAATTCAAAAGTTCCTGGGGCTTTTCCTGTGTACCTGGCTAGTTCATCGGAGTTCAAAGTGCTGTCCAGAACAGTCACATTGGAGCACTCCCAATAGCTTCCGGAGGCCAATAACATTGATTGTGTCCGCATTACCCCAAATTTGACCCAGGAAGGTCGATTTTAGCGCTACTCCCCTCGCCAGGGAGGAGTACAGAAGTCGATTTTTAGATCCCTTTAGGTCAACGGAATGGGGTTGCTTGTGTAGATGCATTCATTATAAAATCAACTTAACGTGGCTAAATTCGACCTAACCCTATAGGGCTGAGAGGTCAGGCAGCGAGTGATCACTTTTTTAAAAGCATTCACCCAGTGGTGAGGCTGTCTGGGAAGTTGCAACAGAGCAATCAAGGGCCATCAACATTGAATGGTGCTACGCAATGAAACAATGGATTTGCTACCAGCAGGGCCATTGACTTTGAAGACTCTCTACCCAGAAACTCCAGGGAGGAGCGGGAGGGTTTAAGCCTGGAAATTCCCCTGTGGAACTGCAGGGGCAGAAAAGGCAACAGAGGTTGTTTTAAGCAAGGATTGGGGCCCAAGTTAGAAAGATCTGCAGCATTTGTTCTGGTAGATACTTACAGGATAGATTCCAAATGTTTTCTTTATCCCTCCTTCCTCTAGAGGGAGAAATAATTTACTACTAGGCCTTACCAGAAGCAGATTTCTATCTTCCCCGTGACTAGCCCAGTTGTGCTACCTGGTGCACTGAAGGATAGATTCAAGGATCCACACAATCCTTTCCTGTTCAATTCCCTGCCACTTGCAGGGAAATTGAATTCCCTGCTGCTTCCCCTGATACACAGAATGGCAATGCAGGGAAACCTAGGGGAGAATCCAGGGGCCCTACACAGTGCCTAGTATTTACCCATCATTTGCTGATTCTTTTTAGAGATGATATTTTATTAGTCATTTAATTAAATCCCATTTTCAGTGTCCCGCTGATGTCACATGCTAAAGTTAACACTTGAAATCTGATTCTAAGCCTAGAAATAACTAGAAGAGGTCAACATGACTTTTGTCTAAAATAGCAAGCACATAATCCCTGTGCTCAATATTTTAATGCTAATAAAAACATGAAAAAACACTGTTTACAGTTTATCCATAATAATTTATCAGAAGTGTATATCATGAAGGGAAGCTTCAAATAAAAAAACGTCAGCAGAGTTCATTTAATTAGAATGTGCATTAGGCTCCTTTTTTATTTTGAACCTGGAGCTTTTTCAAATCTCATTCACTGTTTACAATAAAAAAAAAAAGGAAGAAAATACCACAAGTGAAAAATATACTTCAATGGTAAATTTCATCCTACTGGGACTTTCAGTTGTGGATGGGCTCTTGATTGATCAGAATATTACACAATAGCATGGTGTAATTCTTTAGTGGGATGTTGTAAAATGGAGTATTGCTTCTGTTATTTTATCCAGTTCGCTTTTATATGACAGGGTTTATTGTGCGTTATGTTGTAGCTCATTCCTCTGTTCACAATGCCTACTGATGTGTAATTATGACTTGTCTGAACTGTAAGAAGGAGCAGTAAGTGAAAGAAAATCTGCAAGCACACTTGATTTATGAGCCCTGATACTATATTACAGTCCTAATCTGCCTGCTTAACTTAGCTTCAGGCAAACTTACTGTTGAACATGCTTGCGAATTAGCACTGCAGCAAGTTGTAGATTTACTCTGTAGGAGCTATGAGACTTTTTTAAAAATGATTTAGTCATTATTTCAGTTACAGGTATGGCAATAAATTATTTCCCATATAAAGACTCTGTCTCAAGTAACAGCCATTGCAAAAGGGCTTTTTATACTGTAACAAAGAACATTGCTTGGAGTGTTTTCTTCATACAAAACATCTTAATGTTACTGGTCATTTTGATGATGAAACTTCTTACACATTCTTCTCACATTCATAGAATTTGTTTTATTATACTGCTGCTTTTGTAGCATAGTACAATCTGCTTATTATAAGAATGTCTATTTGGATCCAATGAATCTCATATTTTCAATGGTGCCCCAAAATAGAAATTACTATGGATGTGCAAATGAAAGGAAGACCATAAAGCAATGACCTAATGTCAGGAAGAAAAGATGTAAGCAGATTTGCATTTATTTTTAAATCACCATTCACAAAGACAGATGCATCACTTCAGCTTTATTGAAACTATAGCATATTCAGAGCGGCTACTTTTAGTAAATTAGAGCAATACATTATTACCCTAGTATAATTAAGATCAACGTTGAACATTCAGGGCCTAGCTCTGGTCTCTGAAATCAATGGATGTCTTGCCATTTGACTTCAATGGAATCCTCATTAGGCACTATTAACCGTGGAAAATAAGCAAGGGGCCTAGCGCTTGATCCAATGCCCATTTAAGTCAGTGGAAGGATTTCCTTTGATTTAAATGGGTGTCAGATTAATCCTTCAACTTTTACTCATGTAAAACAGGACTATTTGCATGAGTAAGATTCACATAAAGGTTATGGGATCGGGTCCTTAGAATAATATTTTGTGTTTAGTTTTATTTTCTGTATCTGGAAAAGCAATTTGGGAAATCAACTACAGTTCATATTCTGGTAAACAAAAGCCATGTTAGCTAGATAAAGACTTTCAGGAGAATGTATCTGAAATGTCTGGATACAACACTAATAAAAGTTGTTCTCTGAAAATATTCCTTTTACATTAATTTTGCCAGCAGAGGTTTTTTGTTTTTTGTTTTTTTAAAAAATCATTCATTTTTAATTAATTTTCTTAATTATTTGTTAATTCTGAACATTATTTTCCTTTTTAAAAACATGTGTACACCCAAAAATCCCAAAATGGTTACCAATTCTAACAAAAGATGGGCTGTTGGGACAAAAGAAAGTACATAAAAGTTATTAATTGGTTACTGTACTGTAGTGATGAAATAAAAGGTTCCTAAAGGGTGGAATGGACTTGAACTCCTATCTGAACAGTGCACAATACCATGCTGCAATTATGAAGAGAAGTAGTCTCAAGGTTACATAGCTTCTGAAAAGTTACCATAAACAATGAGCTTTTATATTGTAACAATAAGGCCTGTTATTTTTTTTTTTTTCAGAAAAATGCTTTTGCTAAATATTTTAAAACCATTCAGTTCTGAATAGTTAGTTCTTTCTAGAACTATGCACAAAAATGTAATCCTTAGTTCAGAACAGAAAGGAGAACATAAATCTATAACCCCCCCTCTATTTACCATAATATCATTGGGTAACATATGCCATTTGCTAGTGATTTGCACACAGTCCAGGTTTTGAATTAGTGGTCATCATATTACAAGCAGCCTCCCCAAGTATTTGTTGATGCTATTGACGGAACAAAAGGTCTATGAGGCAGGAGATACATTTTTCTAATCTTGCTGTACTACCTATAACCTAATTAACTTTACTTTAGTCATCCAAGTATACCTGGAAACAAAATACATCATGTGCCAATTAGCTTTCCTCTTTCTGGCTTAGTACACTTAAGTTATTTATTCAAAAGGTTAAATATTGATTGAAAATGGATGATAGAACTGTATTACAGTTCTATGCTAAATGGCAGAACTTGCCTGTAAAACATTTCCAGTTACCCACACAATAATGCAGTTACAGCGTGGCACTCTGCTGCTAAGCACCCAGGCAAAAAAATCAGAAACAAATACAAATCACCCACTATTCAACCACTCTTATCAGTACACTGAATTCACACAAATATGTTTGGAAGTGCAGTCATTAATTATCATGATGTTGAAATAATATAATACAAATAATAATTGCTTGTGAAGTGATCTATTGACTCCTTTCTATTTCAGTGGAGGCTCTTCTCTTTCCAGTTCTCTCTCATGCCATGCGAAGCCACATAGACAAAGTATCAAGTGATCACATAGCATGAACTACACCCTGAGGCAAAGCTTGTTATTTTACTTGAAATGGTGATGCATTTAGGACCCAGAAACTGTCAATAATTTGTCTGACTTTCAGGGGATAAAATCTCCAATTATAGTAACTTTCCCTATAAGCCATATACAGTCGTGCTACATATTAATATTAGGATATGACCTCATATGCCTATGAATTCAGTTTTATCAGCAGATTGGACCAAAATTGGATGACTCCATAAGGTTAAGCAGCTGTAGTCTAATTGTTACCAATAAAGGCCAGTCAGATCAGGCTACAAAGAAGACAATACAATTTGGTACAATTCAGCCGATTGACATCAATAAAAGCTGCATGTATGGATCCAAGGGCCAAAGGTCCTTTATTTTTCATAATTTTTTCATACAAGATGTGGGCTAGATCTTGCAAGCCATCAGCGCAAAGAACTCCTTCTAAAGGAGCACTGCAGGAGGAAGGATTGCAGGCTCAGCTCCTTCATTTCAAAGTACTTCCTAGCGTTTGATAATACAGGACACTGATATGAAATTACAGAAAGCGCCACGGTGAAGATGCTGGGCCTCACATTCCACTCCCAGTTAAATTTACACTGATGAGAAAAAATGTATATGGGAAACATCAAAAGGTTAACATTACAGAATTTGCTCCACTTACAGAGGAAGGAGGGTTTGAGGAGTCACAAAAGGGACTAAAAATTACCTGGAGCCCTAGGGGAAACCAGACTCCAGCTGTGCAAATCCTGGGATAGTTACAGGTGAAAGCCACCCCCCACCTCCACCCCGTGGTTCTTCTTGGCCTCCACACTTGCAATCAGCTCTGTGTTATTATGCATGCTGACATTGTCTCTCTCCCGCGGTGCCCCTCCACCCCCACTTGCTCACAGTAATAAGGCACTGAAGGAGTGACAGAAGGAAGGACATTAATTACCATGCCAAGGGAGGCATGATATCTAGAGTGCCCTATCATACCCACAGGATACCCATGTCTTTGAGGTCCTGATCATTCTCATCTATGAGTTTGAGGTCTCCAGTCTCTTTCTGTGATGCTTAAAGAAGGGTTCTTCTAGTATTATGGGTCTTGAATAACACAATGTCAACCTAACTCCAATCCTCCCATGATTAAAAATGTATAGCTTTGCTCCTTTAGGTCAGAGCGGGGCTAAGTTAGAAGTTAGTGGCTGCATAAGGTGAGCCAGAAACATTAGCAATTCAGGAGGAGTGCTGTGGGGTTGCTTTTGCTATATGGGTTGAAGTTATTATTAAAAGTGGTTTCACAGGATAGCTATATATCTTCTGAGTAGGTAACAAAGTTTATTCAGAAATTGTTTCCCAATTGAAATATGAACTAGAAAATTGAAGTCTGCTCCCGTCATTTTTAGATGATTTTTTTTGGTTCCTTAATTTATCTATTTGACCCAATTTGTCTGGTGCACTAAAGTTACATACAAATCATTCTATACTGTGCACACAATATTTTTATGTTCAGTTCAATGGTAGTAGATTTGTAAAAGGTTAGCAGACTGCCTACACTAACTATACACTATATATTTGCCAATAACCTTTGGAGGCAATATTAGAATGACTTGTTTTATTCAATGTTTCATTTTTACCATCAAAATTCGGGTTTACCACAAATAAGAATCATAATGAACTTCCCCCTTGCAATATTATAAAGAATTCTTTTAATCCTTACAAGTATATAAATCATTTACTGGTTGAAAGGACAGGTGCTAAAATCTGTCAGAGGTGACCTAAATAAGAAGCGTATTTGAAAGTCCTACTAGCTTTAATATAAAGTACTTTTTTGTGCAACAATTTTTTTTGAATGCATCATTTTACCATTTTTGTACCGAGTTGGAAAGCTTTGCAATTTTTTGGGTACGGACTTCTGACGCTTTTCAATTTTTCAGCAGAAAAGAATTAAAAACAAAAGCATTAATAGTTACCAAAAATATCAGAATTGCTGTACTCTATGAAATGTATTGCATATGAATGTAAAAGGTGTCATCACTGTGGTTAATTATTAACCTTTCCTTCTGGGTAATGGCATTATCTTAAAAAAAAAAAAGAATGGCATGTTTTGCAATGTTATCTCCTTGGTTGGTTGATTTTGGTAATGAGGATCCAAAATGAACCTTTTTAGTTTATATATTATCATGAGTAAACCTCTGGATTGTGCAAAATATTTGTAAAGCTTTCCTTGATCAAAATATAATGCTGTTTAAATATGTTAAGCAACATGTACTCTACCTACTTGCATTATGTCAAATGAACTGCATCATTCCAATATGGTGTCACATGTGCATGGAAGCCTGTAGCATTTATAACAGGTGTTGCAGAAATGTACTTGAGAGAGATATTGACAGTAAGGTCATCTATGAAAATGGATATCCAAAATATCAGTGGAAGGTTATGCTTAAACCTGCCTTCATGCATTTTTCCTTGGTGAGATTCACTTTTAAATTTTTACCAATAAAATTTAATAAAAATTAAATTTCAATTTTTAGATTGATTTTTGCAGTAGATTAGAAAGCAAAAATGCACCCAGTGTTAAGGACTAATATTAAATCCTTGAATCTATGTAAGAAGTAGTTCAAGAGGTCAAAATGTTTAAACAAAAAAAAAAAAAAGGATAGCCGAGATTCAAAAGGGTCTGTTTAAATCTAGCATGTTTAAATTTCATAAATGGCTTCTCTGATACTCCCCATCCTCTTGTATGTGCTTCTGTTTTCTCCAAAACAAAGAAGATACATGATTGATTGTGCATGGGGGGAGGATATAAGTTAGGGGATATTTAGAGGGCAAAAATTTTCAATGTGATGCTGTTATAGCTTGTGACTTTTACCACAGTATTTTTTTGATAAAACAAAGTCCTTAATGTGTTAAGGATGGGTCTAAGGCAATTTGTATACTGCAGCATTCCTGACCTCTTGACATCTATGGCCCCTGTTGTAAGCAGAGACAATTCTCCACCCCCCTCCCCGCCACTTCATACGGCAACTGCAATGGTTAAAATTCCATTTAGCAGCACTGCATTGATCTAAGATTGCAAGTATATCTGTTAAACCCTTTCGTGGAACCAAAGTATTAATATGCAGCATAACAATACATCACAAAAGCATTTACATCTTATTTGTATGTAAAAGTCAGATATTTTGTTCTGAATAAACTTCAGAAATGATCTTCAATTCTCAGTGAGGCAAGCATTTCAATTTTCTGCAATATTAGCAGGGGTAACTAATGATGGCTAATTTTTGCCTGTAGTATTTCCCTCAATCTGCTTGTGCACTTTCAGTTACTTTGGCAGCAGCAGCATTTGTACATTTTCTGGTCACTAAACACTCAAGTACAATTGTAAGTGATCAGTTTACAGTTGGCCAACAAAAGAGCTGAAGGAATGTCTAAAAGAAAAAGAAATGTGGATAAATGTGCATGGGTATACGATATATGGTATGCACGTAGTTTTATTCTGTGCAGTATAGAAAGCACACTGTATCTTGAATCCATTTTAGCTATCAGAAAATATTTTGAAAAATTGGATCATGTGTTTATCCTACCATGAGGGTCCAGTATACACCCAGATCACACAGATTTTGGAAGTGTATTATGTTCCTTCATGGTTGAAGGTAAATCCTCTGTTTCACAGCTATTTGATTTGGTTTTTAATAAAATCTGTTTTTAGCTTATGTTACATTTCAGCATACCATTTTATTAACAAATTTACAAGCCATCTATTTCAAGGAAAATATTTTAGAGGAAGATGCAGAAATTCTTATAGCATATTAATCAAAATACATCATGGCAGGATTTTTAAAGGGTATTTTTAATTCAATCCCTCTAAAAACAGGGAAGTTGTATATATAATTTGATGATCTTCACACATTCATGGATTATTTAGCCTCACCAAAAATAAACTGTAAAATATTTTAAATTAAGAGGAATCTTACTTGTGCACTGCATAGTTATTAGTTCCCTGTGAAATTTAATTATTGCCAGCATTTTGGATGGCACTGTTTATGATGGAGTGGCAAGGAATGGTTCAAATTAAATGAGAACTCTATGGCCAGAGTTCAACGGTTCGTGTCACTGGGAAACTTTTGTTAGAAATCTCACAAAAGATATTTCTCTGTTTTTCGGTGAAGAGGTGTCATCACTCATGACACTGCACTGCACTGCAGACACAATGCCAAAGAAATGGGAGAATGTACTGGGGGCTTTGCATGCTTTATACTAAAACCATCCAGGAAACCTGCACAGTTGCATGGCTCAATCACAGCGAATCAATATGTACTTAATAAAAAAACCAAACACCTTTATACATTAAGTAGCAAAACGTTAAGAACTAGGCTATGGCTTTTGCAGCAAGAGCCACATGGGGGGCATATGGAGAGCAGAAGTATAACCTGCTCTTAAAAATATCCAGTGATGAAGACTCCACAACCTCCCTAGTCAATTTATTCCAGTGCTTAACCACCCTTACATATATTTGCTTTCTTGTTGCCCTTTAGGTCTCTAGCTAATTTAATCTTGTTTTGTGCCTTGGCCTTTCTGATTTTATCCCTACATACTTGTGTTATTTGTTTATATTTATCCTTTGTAAGTTGACCTAGTTTCCACTTTTTGTAGGACATGTTATCAATATTAGCAATTACAATAAAAACAAAATGATGAATGTCCACTTCATCTCTCAGCTATTTTAATTTGACTTTTAAATTAATTTAAAATTCTATGTCACTAATTATTATTATTATACAGTAGTACCTAAATTCCCAAACCAAGATTAGGTTCAAATTGTTTCAGATATTGATATAACTATACTCAGACAGTCCCAAAAGACAGTCAAGAGGTCGAAGAAAGGAAGTATGACCCCCAATTTAGAGAAGGCGAACTGTAGCACAGAGTTTATAGGTGAGATTTTTAAAAGTGTCCAGGAGTTTGAGATGCCATATTTCCCTTAAAATGAATAGGAACTGAGCAATCAAATCCCTTAAGCAACTTTTGGGGAAAAACAAACAAACAAACAAACACCTCAGCCTGAGTGTCTTGCCCAAGGTCACACAAGAAGATAGTGGAAAGCCAGCAGCTGACCCCAACCTCATGAGCCCTTGGATAGTTCTTTAAATCACAAGGCCATTCTTGCTAACATTCAGCTTTTAAGAGATGATTTCTGAATTCAAACAAAACTAGCACATTTTAAACAAAAATATCCAGGTCTTTGAAAAAAAACAAAGCCACTGCTCAGTACAATCAGCATGTTTTTAGATTAAAGTCCTCCTAATCCTGATCTGAGCGCTCACGTCAAATTTCTGGACAGACAATTCAGTGGATCACCAGACAAAACTGTGAACGGCCTGTGGGAAATTTGCTGATGTTAATTCTACAAAACTAATTTGAATTTTGTAAATCCATTTGTGAATAATAATTTCTGACTCAGCCTACCTATGGCTAGAGCACTGTTTCTAGCTCTGGAAAAATCAGTTGGCATAGTTCTGAACAAGGCACTAGGGAAGGGCACTAGGGAAGCCTGAAAAAGATTGACAGTCCAGTTTTGTTTTGGATAAGCCCTCAAAAGTTTGGAGGCTTATCTGAAACACCTGAATCTGAAAAGTGACCTGACAATTTTGAAAGAATAGGCACTCATAAGATTTTTAGGACTTCTACTTGAATGCTGAGGACAAGTTTTTTGTGTGTGTTGCATTTTGGCACTTGAAATTCTAGTCTTGGTCAGAAACTAGATAACAGCCCTGTTTAAGCTTGATACTTAGCAATCCGCTGTGTTGGGGTCCCACATACTGGACACATGAACTTTAAGCTTCCCTATGTCTTAGTAGTCTCCAGCCACCATCTCTGGCTTCAGCATATTTGGCACACCTTTCTTGGCGTAGAAGGCCTGCTCCCCCTTCCTGGAAATGGTAACTCATAGACCAGCTGCTAAGCCCCAGGACCAGTGCTGATTTCCCAAGACACCTCAGTTACTTACTCATACTCTTTATTGCAGCCCATCTTTGATTTCCTTTTGCTGTAAAATTGCTGGTGAGAAACTCTTTCTTTTATAGGTTTCAGAGTAGCAGCCATGTTAGTCTGTATCCACAAAAAGAAAAGGAGGACTTGTGGCACCTTAGAGACTAACACATTTATTTGAGCATGAGCTTTTGTGAGCTACAGCTCACTTCATCGGATACATGCAGTGGAAAATACAGTGGGGAGATTTTATATACACAGAGAACATGAAACAATGGCCTCCAGTCACCTTTGTCAGGTAACCCTCAATCAGTCTCAGATGATCCAAGTCTCCATGCAGGTGATAGATTGTTTAATTACCTTTCCCCTTGCAGTCAGACTTGAAAAACTGGTTTGCCTAACATGGTCGCCATTCCTTTGTCCAAGGGTACTTTATTTGAATGGATGACCATCAAGGTTTAATGACTCTCCATTGTTAGCTTTGTGCCAGGTGTAAACATTTCTCCTGACACATCCTGTGAGTTTTAGTTCAATATGACAGGTTTCAGAGTAACAGCCGTGTTAGTCTGTATTCGCAAAAAGAAAAGGAGGACTTGTGGCACCTTAGAGACTAACCAATTTATTAATTAATTTATTTAATTATGCTCTAATAAATTGGTTAGATTCTAAGGTGCCACAAGTCCTCCTTTTCTTTTAGTTCAATATGAAGGCAAAGGACATTAGAGAAGATAGACAAGCCCCACACTCAAAATGGAGTTTGTTGTCTGATAAAGATATCTTATGGGAATTCCCAAAAATCAACCAGAATTCATAAGCTGTAAATAGATTCTCTAAATTGTTACAAATTTAAAAAACAAAACACCCCCCCCCCCCCGGCTTGGAAATATCATAACCTCAAGAAAAGTTTGGGTCTAGTTTTAGCCTAGAACTGGTTGATGGTTCAGAAGGCATCTTATTTTGTGGGAATTAATTGTCAATCCTAGCTCTGAATTCTTCAGAATTTAAAAAGGGTGAGTATTTGAACATGAATTAATTGGCCTGGAGATTTGATTGATTTGATAGAGAAGTATCAAATATTACAATTACAAGTATATTTAATTTGCCTCCTATGGTAAAATCTGTGAAATGGAGTTGTAAGGGAGGAAATCTCTGAGAATCTGATCCCATTCCAGAGTTCTCTCTCTATCGTCATACCAGAGAACAGAGAGGGGAGGATTTGGTTTATCTCACGGGATATGCCATAGGATCCTCCCCAAAATCTTCCTAATTTGCAAAGCTATATATGGATCCCAACATATATGTGAAAGACCAAGGGTATCTGCAAGGCCTTCTGCTGTGCCTCCACGTAGGCACTAGCTTGAGATAATTAGATTTAATTAATAGAGGAAGCACTGCCTGATGGAGGAAAACACTGTGGTTGATTAGTTAAAACTTGACTTGTACTGCTATATCTGCAGGCATCAGGCATGAGAAATGAATGATGGGTAATGAATGAATGAAAGAATAATACTCTTATAGAAAAAGGATTCTCTCTGAAATTTCTATACCCTGTTATCACTCCTCTTAGGCTATTAGATACTATAAACACTGAAGTAAAATGCACAATATAAAAATGAAACTATATTACAAACAGATTTTTTAAATTAAAAAGTAATTTTTAATTCAAAATAAACTTTGGCTTTTAACTATCTAGTGCTTGATCCTAGGTCAGCATTTCTGTATCAGTTAAACATTAGCATACATTATGTGTAGCATAATATATGTAAATACAATGACATCCAAAGAGAAGAAAGAAATGCTAAGATTAGATTATTTTACAAATTAGGTCTAGAATTTAACATTTTTGCTGACATTAATACAGTGCTGTCCCCTGCAGAAACCTAATGAAAGGAACCGTGGGTGGTGGTGGGGGGGGGAGGGGAATGTATACAGAGGTTTATATTTATGGTCTTAAGTTTAAGACTTTGTACATCCCAGCAAAAAGCTTTAAGCAGTAAAACTGAATACAGACACAGATTTAATGAAGAATCCCTTCTGACTGGGCAGCTGTGGGAGCTCTATGGAAAAAACACAGGGAGAATAGTCAAATATGACTACTTATGGTGTAGCCCATGGGGCTGCCTCTCCCATCTGCAGAGCTTACCTCAGAAGTAAATTCCAGTCCACAAATACATTTGCACTGACTTTTTATCTTGAAAATCATCTGGCAAATAAACAATAAATGTTGGGTTTCCAGTGGGCCTCCACCTGTCGTGGAGTTAGAAGACAGCAGTACCCTTTTAAAAGCCATTAATAATGCAGAATGTCAATAACTAAATAGATATATTGAATTACATGCTGTAACATTATAATAGCAAGAGTGTTTGATCTCAGGTGATCTTTTTATTCCATTTGACCCTTTTGGGGCTAATTACAATACAACATTTGTATTTTAAAATAACTGTAAGAGCATTATTATGTGTTACATACATACAGATGATCAGATTACACAAGAAAGGTCACAGTCTACTATTTCCTCACCAAACTATGAGAGAAGCTCAAGAAAAAGTTATAATGATCTCTATTTCTTTCACACAACCCCCTTTCTTTAAAATAAACTAAGAAAATACTGTCATTTTCCTCAGGAAGGCAGCGTGGTGTGATGGCCAAGGCACTGGCCTGGGATTAAGGAGATGTGGTTTCTATTCCTGGCACTGGCTTTCTGGATGACTGTGGGTACATCAGTTCACAGTGCCTTAGTTTCCCCTCATGTTCAATGGAATAACGTTTATAATAACCCACATTATAAAGCACTTTGAGATTTGAGATTTACTTGAAAAACCGCTATATGAGAGCTAAGTATTCATAATACTATCAACTGCTGTGGTTAACAGGGCACAATCTATCACAGTGGCTCTCAACCTTTCCAGACTACTGTACCCCTTTCAGGAGTCTGATTTGTCTTATGTACCCCCAGGTTTCACCTCACTTAAAAACTACTTGTTTACAAAATCAGACATAAAAATACAAAAGTGTGACAGCACACTAATACAGAAAAATTGCTTATTTTCTCATTTTTACCATATAATTATAAAATAAATCAACTGGATTATAAACATTGTACTTACATTTCAGTGTATAGTATATAAAGCAGTGTCAACAAGTAATGGTCTATATGAAAATTTAGTTTACTGACTTTTCTAGTGCTTTTTATGTTGCCTGTTGTAAAACTAGGCAAATATCTAGAAGAGTTGATGTACCCGTTAGAAGATCTCTGAGTACCCCTGGGGATACATGCACCCCTGGTTGAGAACCACTGATCTATGATACCATTAAAATTCAGTGTTTGCACTCTCCTGTGATCCATAATATCTCAATATTCTAATTATAGCAAGATACCACAGTTACTGCAGGCACCTGGATGGTGAACGCTGAGTTTTGAAATGGTGCACAGTTTAAAGAACATTACAGTTTATACATCTACTTTGTGTTAATGCCCTATACCAATGACAAATTAGAAGACTAGCTATTAGATTCTGTTGTTAATTACTCTCTTAAAGAGAGTCCTTTAGTTTTGTGTAAAGGAAAACCAAACCAAATCAAACCATTGATAGCTTCTCAGCTCTGGACTATGCACAGTGTAATGGTTTAGTTTTAAGTGTTGCTTTTCTGAGATGCATGGTAGCTAGTTGTCATACTCCAAGCCAGCTAGCGGATTTCTGAATTCTTTGGAATTTTCACATTGATGTTCAAATCCTTGCAAAACTGTCTTGACTTCAAGGGGATTGAAATTATACCTTAAATTCAGATTGTGTGAAGTTGACCTAAATGTATCAGTTGGAATAAAATCCCTAATAACCTTCAAAATAATGAAGTAGAGCTGTACAAAATTTTTACTCTGAAGACATTTAAATGGAAAACAAAAAACATTTCCACTTCCCTTCTCTCAGAGCTGTAATTCCAGTGCAACAGCCCTCTAAAAATTACCTAACTTTATTCAGTTTAATTAAAAGCAAACTCTCAATCACCTCTTACCTGAGGACAGTTCTATAGTTCAAACCTCTCTCAGGGAAAATCCCATTTTGTTTCAACATCTTTCTTTTACTGGAATCCCAGAAGCAAAGCCACATAATTTCCTTTATCCCTTATCCCTTATCTCCAAATCAAAATATTCCTCTTTTAAGTTAAAGTGCCTTAGAGTGGAAGTTCCCCCCCACTTCCCCCGGAAAAAACCATCTGCCCCCCCAGCCAGAAATAGACATGGGGACAACAAGTCTTTGATTTCCTGTGTAAAACTACTCTGATTTGAGGTGAGGAGAAATACCCCTCATTATTAAGTAATGCTGTTTGCACTGAATGGGAGGAATATAGGATCTGAAAAAGTACAATGACACAGACTGCCAGCATCTTTGAAAGGCACAGAGAATAGGCGAGGGGAGAGAAGAGATACTGAGACTTTGTATGATTTTTGTAACAGCTCATACAGAGGCAGAGTGTGCACTAAATGTAGATTCTTCATGAGAGAGGGTGAGTGAGAATAGTTTCCCTGATTATCCTGAGCCCATGTGCTATGCTCGACCAATCAAGTCAAAGAAATGGCATATAACTTCAAACATGTGACTTCCACCAAACGGCCAACTCAAAATGCATCATATCACACACACTCAGATTTGTTCAGATGTTGCAAAAAAAAAAAAGTCATGTCAACTTTGAACCATGTTTCACCGGCATTAGAACATTTCTAATTAATGAAACACTCTGTATTCACAGATGACGCTTGAACTCCAGACTAGGCTACTTTTTGGAGTATTGGAGTTTACAGGGAAAGGATTTGCATAGCTCTGGTGAGCATGCCACTCTGCTTATCAGGCAAGTTCACTTTCTGTATAGCTTAATGTTTTGTTTGTTTGTTTTTTATTGCTGTCAGTGTTATTTCTGAGGATTACATGGCTCAGAGGACTGGAAATGAAATTCAGAGGCTTTCACCTCTAGGTCAATGGTTCCATTCTAGTCCAGATCAATAGTGACAGCTCATTCTTAACAAGTATACAGTGGCCTGTGTGAAATAAGTCCTTGGTCTCAGTCCAGTACCTAGTTGGCAAGTATGAACATCACAAAAGCTACTATTAAAGGGGGCAATAAATTGTCATGCTTGTCCAACAGATCCAGAAGTGAATCCAACTTTGGAATGGGCATGAAGACTTAACTGGACTTTTATGTGTGGACATGTTTCTCCAGGTTGAGGCATATTGTCATGGTGGATAGGAAAGCTCTCTCTTCTTCTCCCTATGCACTAGATTTCTAAGGTTAAAGAGAAGATTTCACTTTGCAGCCTGTCTGGCACCTTTCACAAGCATTAAGAATTCTTCCAAACCATCTATTCAAACGTTATTTCATCGGAGTAAATTAATTCCTATTGCAAGTCTTTGTTTTCAAAATGATGTAGTTTGGTCCAAGGCTAATGTATTTGCTCTCTGTCCAATACACACTATTTGGATTTGTCTGTAGTCACAGGGGTTCCAAATAAATTACTTAATTCATAGCAATGAAGGTGCTGAAACACAAAGAATTGAAAAGCACCATCTTTAAAATTACCTGTTTGACCTGCTGGTTCCAGACCACAATTCTGAGATAACAGCTCTCTCCCCCACTGAGATCAGAGGCACGATCTTTTTTCTCAAATGAAACAGACAAAAAAATTACATTGCTGTGATCTATAGCAGTAACAAACCCTTCTATTTCTATGGAAAAAATAAGCAATTATAGTCCATTTTGGCATTATTATTGATCATAACAGGTGTTTTGAACTGCAGACCCCCATGGTTTAGATGCATCTTTACAAGCCATCAGTTTAAACTACAACAGAGACTTCAGTGGTATTCACTAAAAAGCTATCTAACCCTTTTGTAGATCCCTAGATACTTATAATCCTTCAGTCTCTAGCCCATAGCAAAAGTATAAGCATTTAACTTTAAAACTTAGTAGAACAACTTATTGTTGGATTAATTTATTTTCCTTCCCTATCAGTTCTGTAGATTTATAATCACTTTCCTGTTGTATCTAAAGCCAGCACAAACCGCTCTGCCATTGTACAGGTATGACTAACTACTGTCTAGTTCCATTGAATATAGTATCATTTGTCTTACGTTTTACAGGCTGGCTGCACTACACGACAGCAAACAGTGACAGTAATTTGCACTGATCTGCCCCCACTGCTAGTCCTGCTGCTACAAATAGCAATTGATTATTACGCTCCAGTGTTATTGACTGTCACTATGAACACAAGGTTCATTTCATTTTTAAAGTAACACCACAGATTTGCTTAGCATTAAAAAAATGCCCATTGCTAGAACAGTGGCAGCATCAAATTACACAGTAAATCACAATAAAACATTCTCTTAATATTTCTAAAACTGGAACAAAGGAACAATTAAAATATTGCTAACACAGAGGAGAACCCTAGCTGGTATAAACTGATGTGGCTCCGCTTAGTTCAATGGGCAATGCAGATCTACACCGGTGTTTTGTCTGAAACATTCAATTAAAAGAAAACTGAAATCTCTGCCATAGCTCTATAAAAGTCAGCAACCTCTGATATTAATGTTTGATTTTCAGAATTTGAATCCTCTGACATTTGAAGAGCACAATGAAACCATTTCCTGACATTGCATACTCCAAGGTCAGGATACAGTTTTGATGTGAAAATACATCAGGCTGTGAAAATACATCCTATTTCATACATGCATATTTTTCTCTCTTTTTGAATCTTATATGCTTAGGGTATTAATCTGCAGGATTGTCCCTTGAGTCCATTTCAGAAGGGCGCAGAAATTTAGTTCAGGTAATTATCCTTTCTTTCTAAGTGAATTAAGAGACAGAATCCTGTGCTTATCGGACATAAGTGTAGATTTTGTTCTTTAATGCTGTCACCTGTGAGACAAGGCACAGGTAAATCCCAAGCTGTGTCTTTGTGCCCCATCTAAACTGGATTTTGGATGTCTCTGGTGCATAATACTCCAGGGAATCATAGTTCAGAGAAAATGGTAACGCATATGTATAAAATGTGATTTACTCTAATTGGCTTTAGCAGAAGATACACCCCTGCTACACTATGTACACAGTCTCTTTTTTTTTAAAAAAAATATAATTTATGTAGTCTACAATTTATAATATTAATAGTTTTATTTTCATTAAGGAGGAAAAAGAAAATACTCTGATTGACTGTATGGAGCTGTTAAAGAACATCTTTCTTTTAAATACTGATTTTGAAATAGTTACCAATCATTCATTTTGCAGATCTTTGCCCTTAATAGTATATATGTAGTATGATATAACAGAGCACAGCCTGCAGTGTAGCAGCTGAATCTTGTATTTCTGGGAGGCATACAGTATGCATATATAGAAACTCTGATTCCTTTCCCCCCTCCTCTAGGCACCGTGCCTTCTAAAGCTGGACTGTCAAATGCTATTTTTTATTGCAAATTAGTGGTGCAATAGGAGTGATCTACAGATAATGCAACTGCTGTCTGTAACAGAATTGTATCACCAGAGTTGGGAGATTGCTTGTGTAATGTACTTTAGATCCTTCTTCACTATTTTCCCATCCTCTAATGGGCCCAAATCCTGCAGTCCTTATTTAGTATAAACTCCCATTGACTTCAATGGGTGTTTTGTCTGAGTAAGAATTGTAGGATCAGGCCCTAAATTAGTGTATTAAATATCTCAAATTACCACTTCCCAAATACTGTATGAACCTAGTTTTCCCCTTCTGTACTTTTAATAAAACAATTAATACAGTTAATAAAAATTAATGCAGTTAGAGCTCACTCCTTCTCAGACTGAAGTCAATGAGAGTTTTGCCGTTCACTTCACTGAGCACAGGACTGGGCCTGTAGGCAAAATCCTAATTTCCAACAGCAGAGAGGTTTAATATGTGCTTAGCTATCATAATCTTATGGACAATGTGCTGGCCCCTGTTCTGAGGTTGGCAGGAAGCTTCAACTGACATCAAGATGGCCATGGCAATAGGCAAATTGTGATCCTACCTTTGAAAGAATTGCCGAATGCAATAAGGACAGCCATTTGAGAGATTGGTAGGGAAAGGTACATTTGAGATTTCTGAGTACATATTTGTTTCAAAAGCTAAAAGCATAACGATTGGTAAAAAGAAAATTACAGGTATTACTCATTTTACTACCATGCTATAGCTCAAATTAATGCTTAAGCTGCGATGTATTTATCAATTAGCATTATTTCTCTATCCCTGTCTGACTCTCTGAATTGTTGTAACTCCGTCAAATAGTCATTTGCTTTTTTATGGTATTAATCCCTTCAAATTTGCTCCTTTCATCTGGATCCCTGTATGTTATTTGTTGTTCTGCTAAATCCCTATTACGGAGGCCTAGGAGTTCCAAGGGCCTGATGAATAATTAGAAATGTTTTATCCCTAAGCTTCAAAAGGGTGCTAGAAATAATTATAAGCAAACATTTTATGTAGCATTCCATATCAATCCAATCCCTACTTTATGTTGTTTGCACTTTAGATAGTGAAGGAAAGAATGAGATCTTGGTTATCAGCTCTGTCAGCATACAGGGGCCAGATGTTCGAGTTGCTATAGCTTTCTTCTTCACTCTACTTCCTGGCAGCTTGGGATGTTCAGTAAATTCCACTGTTAGTCAAGCCTGTAATCTCACAAGGGTGCAGTTAATTATTGATCAATCAAAATAAACTTCATAATCCTATTGACAACCAGTACTGCACTTGAGCCTCTTTCTCTTGTCCATAAAGTGGCTTATTGCAGACATCTACTGTGAGTATAAATAATGCCAGATCAAACCAGGCAAGAAGCGTTCGTGTTTTGTGACCCAATGTTTAGTACTAGCCCACAATATGCACATCTGATTCAATCTTATTCTCAAGAGAATGCTGGGGGGGGGGGGTGTTGTCTATCAGTTGTATCCCCCTTCAATGGAACAGATTCACAATGCTTTAGCTATATAAAAACTTTGCAAGAAGTGATATTTCTCTGTACCTTGAAAACCTACCAAACTAATTGGAATACATCAAACTTCAGTACGTTTGACACCCTTTTGAGAATTACCCAATCACTTTGTTGTAATTTTTCAATTTTTCTGAGTGAAAAGTATCTTTTCATTGGCAAGTGATCTACTGTCCCAAGGGCAAATATTTATGAAAGTGCCCTGGCAGAGAGCATGAACTGTCTTCATGGATGAAAAGCAAAGCATTTGCCAGGCTGATCTTTGCTATGAAACTTTTATCAGAGCTTATAAAATATCCCAAAAATAAAATTTAGAACCAGGGACTCAGTCCTGCAAGGTGCTGAGCGCTCAGGGCTTGATCCAGCAAAGCACATATGCAGGTGTTTAATTTTAAGCATATTAGTAGTCCCATTTGGAGAAATCCTGATGCCACTGAAGTTAGAGGGAATTTTGCCTTTGACTTCAGTGGGGCCAAGATTTCACTCACTGATTTCAAGAAGAGTTTTAAAAGAATTATTTTAAAGAAGAGAAAGAAATAAGAAGTAACTACCAATCAATATTCTGAAATTCCATTTGCTCTCATCTCAATCTTTAATACTCCTGCATCTCTTACCTTGACAGAGATCAACATTTTTAACTCATTGCTATCCTTTATGATCGCACACTGTAGTGGATCTCCTCTTTGCTCCTGTCTGCATGAGATATTTCTCATCTGTGCATCTGATATGAGAAATGAGATCAAGATGAATGCAACCTTACTGGCTACTGTATTCAAAGGAGGGTAACTGAACTGGAGTCAGTGGATATTGGCCACTATAGATACAAGACAAACTTTTGCTACCTTGACCTAGGTCAGGTGAGTGGTACCAGTAGGTAGTATTAAACCACTTTTACTGGAACTCCTATGGGTCACACTTGTATTACATCTGTTTTCATGTTGTATGCATTACAGGACAGTGTATTATGTAACAATATATTGTATTCTAAACTACATGAAAAAACTTTCTTGATCCGATCTGCAAAATAGTTATCTTCTACTCATGTAAACCCCCTCTGAAGACCCACTTCTTCTGAGATACTTATACTTGCTGATGAAGTCTTCTACCAGTTCTTATACTGTGTACTAGCCATCAGTAAGTAATTGCATAATCTTATTGATGTGTCCCCTGTCCTTCCTCTCCTACTTTTTGTGTCATATCTGAAATTACCCTGAAAGCTTTTCAGGGTAGGGATCTGATCTTTTAGCTTTATTGAGAGGCATCTGGCACAATCTGGCACCACTAATTTAACGAATAATAAGAATTAATTGTATGGACAATGGAAATATTCCCAACTATATTATTTAGGATAAAAATGATAAAGATATAAGTCATGATTCAGGACACCAGAAATGTCTAAGTGTCTGGGTAGGAAAAAAAACCCTCACCCACAGGCATGTTATTGTATAATTGTCCATTATGCAGGGCCAATGCCTTCTTCTGAAGTGGTTCTGCCCACTGCTGGAGACAAAATACTGGAGTTTGTACAGCGCTTAGCACAATGAGGTCCTGGACCATGACTGGGGCTTCTAGGAGCGATGGTAATACAAATAATATAATAATGAGATGTGTCATTGTTTTGATTTGCAAAGGCTATTCCTATGTTCCAGTAATACTACTGAATACTTTATACCAGCATTTCTCAAACTGGGATCCGCGGATGCTTGGGGTTCCCTGAGAGTACTTCCTGGGGTCCACGGGCCCTGCTGACTAACTTCTCCCACTCCCTCCCAGCACTTGCATGCCGGGGAACATCTCTGTCTCCCAGAGACTACTGAAGCCAAACTGGGAGATTTTAGGCACTAAAAGTCAGGCGGTGCAGTGGGGTAAGGCAGGTTCCCTACCTGCCCTGGATCCGTGCCACTCCCAGAAGCATCTGGCACATCCCTGTGGATCCTGGGGGGAGGGATGCAAGGGGTCTCCGCACACTGCCCCCGCCCCAAATGTCGACTCTGCAGCTCCTACTGGCTGGGAACTGAGACCAATGGGAGCTGCGGAGGTGGTGCCTGTGGGCAGGGACAGCGCGTGGAGACCACCTGGCCCCTCCACCTAGGAGCAGTTGCCAGGTAGATGTGCCAGTCACTTTTGGGAGCCACCTGAGGTAAGCGCAACCTGGTCGGAACCTACATCCCTCACCGCTCCCGCACCCCAACCCCCTGCCCCAGCCCAGAGCCTACACTCCACACCCAAACTCCCTCCAAGAGCCCACACCCTGAACCCCCTCCTGCACCCAAACTCCCTCCCAGATCCCGCACTCCGCACTCCCTCCCAGAGCCTGCACCCTGCTCCCCTCTCCAGCACCCCAACCCCCTGCCCCAGCCTAGTGAAAGTGAGTGAGGGTGGGGGAGAGTGAGTGACAGAGGGAGGGGGGATGGAGTGAGTGAGGGATGGGAAGAGGTGAGATGGGATGAGGCCTTGGGGGAAGGAATGGAATGGGGGTGAGACCTGGGGCTGAGCGGGGTCCTCGGATTGCTGAAGTTTGAGAACCGCTACTCTACACTGACATCAGTGGAAGTTCTGAAGGAAGCAACTGTAGGATGACTTCTGAAAACCACAAGATGTAGCATATATATCTGCAACATAGATGTACCCTTTCACCTAACCCTCTCCAAAAAGTGTAGCAAGAGATTGTTCTTTTAAGTAACCCCCCCTCACACCACAATATGTTTTACAAATACTTATTTGGTCTTTTTGATTAACATGCAAATGGTGGAAGCCCCAAATGTTCATCCTTGCTTAAATACTGTACAAACACTATATATAACCTGCCTCTTCAAGTTGTATCTTGTCCACTTTATATTGCATTGCTCTTGTACAGGAAATGGACTGTATTTAATATTGATGGCTCTGTATGTGTCATTTAATCGTCCCTATTGATTGGATTTCATCAGAGTGTGGGGCTTGGACAGAAGCTTTGATTATACTGTAAGGATTGTTTGCAGTTTTCTGTTACTCAGCACCATATCAATGCACCTTCTCGTGTGATATCACTTTCACAATCAATACCTGGAAAGAAAATAAAAGAGAGGCCTCTGAGGGAAAAAAGGAAAGAACGTGCATCTAAGTTCCTTTTTGCACATAGATTAAATCTCTCCACTTGAAAACGATGTATTGCATGTTTTAATGTTAGAGCAAGATGGTGGAAAAGGCCATGAATTGTTTGTGTAATTTTACATTGTTTTTAACTTAGAAGTGTTAAGTTCTCCCTTTAATTTTTAGTTGACATTTGAAAATGGATAACCTTTAACAATGTAATGTTAATTTCATTTTACTGTTATTCTTGATTTAATAGTAGTGCCATAAATATGGTTTTAGATAAACTGATAACAAGAGGACTCTCTCCTTATCAAACTTCATTTTGCTTACAACTTGCTGTCTCAAAGTTTCTAAAGGACTTTGCTGAGTTAACACAATCCCATTGTTGCAAAATTTAATTGTGATTCCTAAAACCACTCCAAACTTAAACCATACCACTTAGCCATCATGAATCAATAATTCCACCCTCCAAAATTAATAATATGCAGCAGATGGTGTATCATACTAATGGTGAGATGGGTTACTCCAATGGGCATGCTCAGAGAAAACAGACTGAGATGTTCAGTGACTGACTGAAAATATCCTGGCTGCTTCTGAGCCTTTAAGGTGTATACATTTAGTTCTTACCAGTGTTTGCCTGAACTCCAGTTGTATCAGGTTCTATGCATTCATTGTCTTGGGATGAGGGGAATGCAAGCATCATGGACAATTTCTTTTCTATGTGAGTGTTTTTCAACCTTTTCAGGTTGGCAAACCCTTATTCAAAGTAAAAAGATCACACCTGGCTTATATTTACTATAAAAGATGGTAAAATAATTTAGGGGTGGGGGAGGGCTTCAAGAAGTTGACAGAATACTTAGTCTTGGATAGTAATGATATGTCAGAATGGAAGAATGAGTTTTCTTTGCTTTAAATTGTCATAACTTTTTAACACTTTGACACACTTCAATTTCCTTTCATGACACCCCCCACCCCACTTCCACAGGTTTATAATCCACTGGTGGAGAACCATTGATCTATCTGTATGATTGTACATGGAAAGATGAGAAGCCCTTTTTCCTTATCCAGAAAATAATGTAACAACATGGGCCAGTCCTCAACCGGTGCAAATCAGCACGGCTCTATTCACTTACATAGGGTTACACATTTCTACCAGCTGAAGCTCTAGCTCTTTAAAGATTACTTGTTGCCTAGCATTTGTGTAATCTTAATATTCAGGTACCGTCCCTTCAGTGAGAGTTGTAATGAGACAGTGCACAGTTGTGTTATATAATTATATATTATGCATAACATCTTTCAAAATAATTCCAAAGCAAACTCTGACATTAATTTCAATCAATCTGAGGGACCAAACAACTTTTTAATATCAGGATGAAGCAAGAAGCTACCAAGAGATGTTCATCTTTATAAGGCAAGCAATCTTCACAGAGAATTCAGCAAGGGACACAAGGACAGGATGATGTGCTGTCTCTCTGAAGTGAAAATAAGAGGTGGAACTACGAGATTGGATGGGATTATAAAGTTGTCTGGTAAGTCTCCTCTGGAGATATCTCCTGTTAAAACAAATGCCTATGGAACTTCACAAATTGTAGAAGACTTCAGGTATCTTAGAAGGGAGCTGAAAAAAAGGGAATGTCAAGTGAACTTCCTGGAGATCCTTCCAGTTCTGAGTGAGAGAAGGCAAAAGATACTGGAGGTGAAGCATTGACTATGCAACTGACGTGAAGCTGAAGGTTTTGGTTTTGTGGAAGTTTAGGCCACGGGCCAGTGGGAAAGGAGCTATACAAAAGGGATGGCCTGCATCTCACAAATAGGCAGAGCTAATCTTGGAGAAGCCAAGAAGGTATTAAATTAACAACATGAAGGGAGGATGCTGAGGAGGCAAATGCAGTACATACTTAAATTCTGTGTGTCATGAACAAACAACTCATGTGACAGAAAATATGAAGAAAAGAAAATGTCCAGCTGCTTATGTACCTATGTTTGGAAGAATTAACAAGCAAGATGAATCTGAAATTCTCACTGATGAGAAGAAATGTGATACAATTGGCATTGCTAAAACCTGGTGAGATGATAGTTAAAAAAAAAATCACTGATTATAACCAGTTTAGGAAGGATACATTGTCTAAAAGAGGAGAGGGATTTCACTCTACATTAAAGACAGCAATATTTATTTAGAGTTACTGATAACTCAGAATCACAGGACCTTGAATATATACAGATCAAAGTGGTAATTAACGGTGCCTGAGTAGAGATACTAGTGAGGGTCTGTTACAGACCAACATATCAAACCAGAGAACAGGAAGAGACATGCCTTAAGAACATGTCTATAATATGTGAAAAGAAAAATTGTGTTGTTATGGGGAGATTTTAAATTAGGAGACATATTTGGTGGTCTCATGAAGCCAGTAGTAAAACATCTTTCAGTTTCTAAAACTTATAATTGTCTAACACAAAAGATATTATGCCTAGGGACCACTGATCATGTCTTGATCACAATTCAATTTGAGTGAACAGAGGACAGACCCAACCAATACTATATACACTTGGTACTCAGAAACAGACAAATTACTCAAAACTGTGTACTTTAAGAAGTTTATTAGATAACTAAAATGCCATGATTCTACAATCAAGAAAAAGGACAGCTTTGGCTAAAAGCCCATTCTCAGTCAGTGGCAAAGTGAAGGCAGCAACTAGAAATAAAAAAAATAGTGTACTGCAATTGAAAACAAAAGTGGAAATTGATCACAATCAATATAAATTAGAACTTATGGAGTGTAGAAAATTGATAAAGGAAGCCAAAGAAATCAGGGAAAAATCCATATTTGGCAGGGAGAAAGAAGTGGTTAGGGCCTATTTAGAAAAGCTGGACATGCACAGGTCCATGGGGCCAGACGAGTTGCATCTGAGAGTGCTAAAGGAACTGGCGGCTGTGATTGCAGAGCCATTGGCCATTATCTTTGAAAACTTGTGGCAAATGGGGGAAGTCCCGGATGACTGGAAAAAGGCTAATATAGTGCCAATCTTTAAAAAAGGGAAGAAGAAGGAACCTGGGAACTACAGGCCAGTCAGCCTCACTTCAGTCCCCGGAAAAATCATGGAGCAGGTCCTCAAAGAATCAACCCTGAAGCACTTACATGAGAGGAAAGTGATCAGGAACAGTCAGCATGGATTCACCAAGGGAAAGTCATGCCTGACTAATCTAATCGCCTTCTATGATGAGATTACTGGTTCTATGGATGAAGGGAAAGCAGTGGATGTATTGTTTCTTGACTTCAGCAAAACTTTTGACACGGTCTCCCACAGTATTCTTGTCAGCAAGTTAAAGAAGTACGGGCTGGATGAATGCATTATAAGGTGGGTAGAAAGTTGGCTAGATTGTCGGGCTCAACGGGTAGTGATCAATGGCTCCATGTCTAGTTGGCAGCCGGTGTCAAGTGGAGTGCCCCAGGGGTCAGTCCTGGGGCTGGTTTTGTTCAATATCTTCATAAATGATCTGGAGGATGGTGTGGATTGCACTCTCAGCAAATTTGCGGATGATACTAAACTGGGAGGAGTGGTAGATATGCTGGAGGGCAGGGATAGGATACAGAGGGACCTAGACAAATTGGAGGATTGGGCCAAAAGAAATCTGATGAGGTTCAATAAGGATAAGTGCAGGGTCCTGCACTTAGGACGGAAGAACCCAATGCACAGCTACAGACTAGGGACCGAATGGCTAGGCAGTAGCTCTGCGGAAAAGGACCTAGGGCTGACAGTGGATGAGAAGCTGGATATGAGTCAGCAGTGTGCCCTTGTTGCCAAGAAGGCCAATGGTATTTTGGGATGTATAAGTAGGGGCATAGCGAGCAGATCGAGGGACGTGATTGTCCCCCTCTATTCGACATTGGTGAGGCCTCATCTGGAGTACTGTGTCCAGTTTTGGGCCCCACACTACAAGAAGGATGTGGATAAATTGGAGAGAGTCCAGCGAAGGGCAACAAAAATTATTAGGGGTCTGGAACACATGACTTATGAGGAGAGGCTGAGGAAACTGGGATTGTTTAGTCTGCAGAAGAGAAGAATGAGGGGGGATTTGATAGCTGCTTTCAACTACCTGCGAGGTGGTTCCAGAGAGGATGGTTCTAGACTATTCTCAGTGGTAGAAGATGACAGAACAAGGAGTAATGGTCTCAAGTTGCAGTGGGGGAGGTTTAGGTTGGATATTAGGAAAAACTTTTTCACTCGGAGGCTGGTGAAACACTGGAATGTGTTGCCTAAGGAGGTGGTGGAATCTCCTTCCTTAGAAGTTTTTAAGGTCAGGCTTGACAAAGCCCTGGCTGGGATGATTTAATTGGGGATTGGTCCTGCTTTTGAGCAGGGGGTTGGACTAGATGACCTCCTGAGGTCCCGTCCAACCCTGATATTCTATGATTCTATGATTCTAGGGCTAAGGACAATAGGAAATAGTTTTAAAAGTATATCCTAGCAATGGTATAGACCCATTACTAGATGGAGGTGGTAAAAATGTTAAAAATGATTCAGAAAAGACAGAAGTGTTCAAGAAATATTTTTGTTCAGTATTTGGAAAGAATCAGGATGATGTAGTGATATCACATGAGGATGACGATTTCTTAATCAGCAGGCTCAGATAACTTGCATCTAAGAGTCCTTAAAAAGTTGGTTGAGAAGATCTCTGGCCTGATATTTGTTTTTAATAAATCTTGGAAAACCAGGAAATTCCACAAGACTGGAAGAGAGTGTTAATGTTGTGCCAATGGACCATTTATGTAAAGGTATTTAGGTGCCTAAGGATGCAGACTGAAATCAATGACAGACACTTTGGCACCTAGTGGGATTTTCAAAAGTGCCTATGTAAATTGTGTTAGGGGACTTGCCCCTTAAGGCTAGAGGTCCTGAGGCTAGCCAAGCCTGATTACTAAAGAGGGACACCTAGGTTGGGTCAGACCATTTCTTACAAAGGGCAGCAGGTAGCTGAAGTGAAGGGGGAAAGCTCAAGAAACTGCAGGAAGTAAAAAAAAGCCTCTTAAAAGAAGACCCTGATACCAGGGGGTTTGGAAGCAAGAGACAAAAAACAAAGGCTTCAGGCAGGTAGGGCCTGGGAGTGGCCTGCCAGGTAGAGAAAGCCCCATGCAGGAAAGCCTGGGAGTGAGGCCTGGGCAGCCATAAAGGGCAAAATGGATCACTTGGTAAGCTGGGCCCATTCAAAGAAACCATGTTCATACAAATTTCTTCTGGGGTTTCTAACTAGTTAAAGCAGCAGCCATTACTAAACCTGGGAAGATATTTACTGTGAACATTCACTAGAATTTGAAAGTGAATTTGCTTTGACTAGGTCTGTCTTTTTGAACTTGTGAATATTCATATTAAGTAACTTACTGGCAAGGATCTGCACGGAAATAATGGATTTTAAGCAGGTACCAGCAAACATTCAGGGAAAGTAAATGTTGAATTAATAAACATGAGTATTTACACCAGAAAATTGATTTGAAAGAAATACTCCAGACGGGAAACAAAAATGTATCATGTGACCTCTGTGTCCAATGCAATTTAACCAAGCCACCTTGCATTTCAGGTATTGAATTCTCACAACAAACTGCTTGTGAACAATCCCCAGCTGGAGAATTACTTGAAAAATATTTCAAATAATGAATAAATATGAGAAGGTCACACTCTGCTCATGGACAGAAAACTGAATTAACAATTCATCAGAATGATTCATACAGCTCTGCCCAGGGCTATGGTTTTACACCTTGTCTGGAAATAAATGTGCCCATCCCACTATTCTGTAGCATTGGTTCAAAATGGACTCAGAGGAAAGAGCGGTGCTTCCTGAATCACCCATGCTATCCAAATACTGACAGGCTCAACTATGCTCAGCATGTATGATGATCTGATAAGATTAGACCCTGAGGTGATATGACTGTAGACATTTGTGTGTGAACTGTTTAAGAGCATACTCTGTGGCAAAGATTGCACCAGCTGTTCCTCGTGAAAGGGTTTAACATTAACTTCCCAATCATCCCCCCAAAAGAAGAGCAGAGGCTACATTGGACTATTTTCTGCCATACATAAATCAAATGGAACAAGGTGTGAGGATGGAGCCTCTTCCCTCCCCTTATCGGTCTCGATCAAAGGCATCCACAGACCATGGTAGATAAAGCTTCTATGGCCTACTAAAGTCAAGCAGAAATCTGAAGTGTTGATTCCAAGTTCAGCCGTGGTGTAAGCAGGTGCAACTCTACTGACATTAGTTTGGCCCAGTATCTAAATAAGACTGAAGGCTTAAATAAGAAAAGAAAGCAAGCAGTAACATTTAGCGAAGGAGTCATTTATTTAACTGGTTGGTTTGTGTTGAAAGATTACTGGTAATGCTAAAACTGCAATTGCATAAAGACAACCTATAAGTCTTTGTGCCAATATGCAATAGCTATTTACTGAGTTTTCAACTGAATATAGTCTTACGAAAGGTGCTAGATTGACAACCCTGGAGACTGAATCAGCCCGTCCATAGACTAGCTATGATAAGGCATGTTTCTCCAAATTGATTGTTCAGAGTGGACCATTGCTATTAGGATCTGTACCTTTTTGGGTTCAGCTTCCCAGGCACTGAGTCTGGGCAGGGTGCTGTTAAGCCCAGGGATGTTGCATAGCTAAGGCCCCAGTCCAGCAAAGCACACATGTAACTTTAAATACATGCATAGCCCCATTGAAGTCAATGGGACTCATGTACCTAAAGTAACGCATGTGCGTAAGTGCTTTGCTGGTTCAGGCCTATGTCCACATAACCATTAGTCGTTATTCTGACCCAATAAGGGTGCCGATTAGTGCAAAACCTGGTTACAGTTTCTGTGGTCACCTATCCTCTAAAAGAGCTGGGTTGAGCCCAGAAGCTCATTTCACTTCACATAACCTGTCCAATTACTACCAGATGGTAACAATGTTCAGTCTCAGCCAACCTGAGCCAGATTCAGACTGCTGACCTAAAGGTGAAAAACTTTGTATCCCATTAATAATGCTATGACCCCAAGTCGTGATTAAAGGACCGTTAAAGTCATTCAGTAGCCCTGGGTCATATTGTTTGCATTTTGTATTGTTGTATATGGTTTGATAACCTAATCACATCACTAGATTCACTAAAGCACAAGTATTTTTCTGTTTCTTGTTCAAGAATGCATCATATTAAGAACTCTCCTCACCTAGGAAATATCTTTTTGTTTTGCTCTTTTCCTCTCAGTGGGTGAGCTAGTTGCTTGCCTTTGTCTAGTTGCTCAAAATAACAAATGTCAAAGCTTGGAAACTGGTAATTTGGCAATTTTAGACAATCGCCTCATAACCATGTTTTAGTACACCTTTGAAGCGGTAGAAGTTCAAAGACTTTGAAAAAGATGACTATTGCTTTGCCTGTTGCTATGAGTCATTTGAAGTAATTGGTTTTGTCTGATGTACGTTTTGAACTGAGGAAGTAGAGCTTTATTGCCACAATCAGATACAGGTTTTTAGCTAAGGAAGTGGAGTTTTCCTCACAGATGTAGATGTTTGCTTGATAAGGCAGAAAATAGACAGATGTGCTTCTATGCACTAGGGAAGAGGTGTGGAGAAGGAACAAATACAGCGGTTGAGAAAATTCCATCAAGCTCCATTCAAGGGTTTTTGGAAAGATTCCCAGTAAGGAAATTTCTCACAAAACAAGTAAACTCATATTTTAGAGATATACGTACTTAAATTTGGATTTACTAAATAAACATGCTTGTTACTTTTTCCCTCGTGATTATACTGCAAAAAAAAATGAAATAAATGTCTGAATTGTTTTAAAAGAAAATCACCCAATTTCTTTCAATTAGTATTAATTTGATTATATATTTTACACAGATATATATATATCCACTAACAAAGCTAATTGCTTTATTAAGTCCTGTTGTCTATGCTATTGTCCTCATTTCACATCAAAATGGCTTCAAGACAGTACAGTCTAAAGCAAAATAGCCACTCATTTTTAACCCTTATGGATTTTTAACTCTGAATAATACATCATCATTTTCTTTTGAGGAGATGCCTTTCTTTTCTAAATTCTTCACTTAAATAGCATTAGAACTAACCAGATGGCATATACAGGGAAAATCAAGAGGGTCAACAAGTGCCAGATTTTCAAACTTTAAGCTTCTGGAGCATGGACAGCTTACCTAGTGAATGGAGCAGAACCTTGTCTGGTGGTTGCGGTGGCAGTTCAGAATAGCGGAAAGCATATATCCAGTACTCATGTACCAGGAAGATGGTGAAGCTGGAGTCAGGGTTGAGAAGCCAAACCAAAGGTCAGAACCAGAGTCATAATTGCCAGGCAGGGAGGAAGGGACTAGACTGGGGGGGGGGGAGAGAGGCAGGAGTGAAGGCTGGAGCAGGGCAAGTGCAGCTGCAGGTATGGTACACATTGAGCAACTACTGTGCTGTTGCTGCTGCTGCAAGGCTCAAGTAGCAGGCCATAGACTCTCTGCCCCATCAGGAAGCACAACCATTTGGAGGAGGCTCATTGGTCTCAATGGAGTTTGATGGGTTGACTAGTGAGCAGGTTGGGAGTCAGCTGTGCTTCTCACACAAACCAACATTCAAAACTGCAAATGCTCCATCACATGTCTCTGGGGTGGACAGAGAGGTTGGTTGTTGGAGTGGCATGGAGCTCACTAACTCCTGGAGGGATAGTGCTTGTGGTCAGATATGCTGGAACCTAGGCCCTCCTTGTCCTACAAACTTTACATGGCAGTGTGCCTCTTGGAGGGGGAGGCATTTCTCTGCCTCCCCTTGCCTGACCAGAGGTATGGGGAACCAATTGGCTCTCGTAGGACTTCCTTCTATTTAAACCACCTCTGCATACCCAGAGGCCATCTTCCTGCTATTGCTGCTCCGCTCTCCCTCCCTCTGGTTGAGGTATATTGAGATGCATTTCCAGAATGCTGAGGATCTGACTTATCACCTGCTTTGGGATCTGTCAAGGTTCCTTCCCCACTCTGAACTCTAGGGTACAGATGTGGGGACACACATGAAAGACCCCCTACGCTTATTTGTACCAGCTTAGGTTAAAAACTTCCCCAAGGCACAAAGTCTTTGCCCTTGGATTAGGTAAAACACTGCTACCACCAAGTGTTTTAGACAAAGAACAGGGAAAGGACCACTTGGAGTTCCTATTTCCCCAAAATATCCCCCCAATCCCTACACCCCCTTTCCTGGGGAAGGCTTGATAATAATATCCTCACCAGTTGGTTCAGGTAAACACAGACCCAAACCCTTGGATCTTAAGAACAGTGAAAAATCAATCAGGTTCTTACAAGAATAATTTTATTTAAAGAAAAGGTAAAAGAATCACCTCTGTAAAATCAGGATGGTAAATTCTTTACAGGGTAATCAGATTCAAAACATAGAGAATCCCTCTAGGCAAAACCTTAAGTTACCAAAAGACACAAAAACAGAAATACACATCCTCTCCAGCCCAGTGAATTTAGAAGCCAAAACAAAGAAAAACCTAACACATTTTCTAGCTAGATTACTTACTAACTTTACAGGAGTTGAAGGGCTTGCATCTTTGATCTGTTCCTAGCAAAGGTATCGGACAGACAAAAGGGAAAGCCTTTCCCCGCACCCTCCAGATTTGAAAGTATCTTGTCCCCTCATTGGTCATTTTGGGTCAGGTGCCAGAGAGGTTACCTTAGCTTCTTAACCCTTTACAGGTGAATGGATTTTGCCTCTGGCCAGGAAGGATTTTATAGCACTGTATACAGGAAGGTGGTTACCCTTCCCTTTATATTTATGACAGGGTCAGAAAGGAACTTTTCCTGGTGAGCCAAATTGGCCAGGGACTGGAGGGTTTTTGCCCTCTTCACAGCATTGTGGAGGCACAGTTTAAGTTAAAAGGAGTAAGAACAGGAATTCTAATGCTAGAAAGCATACAGATATGGAAGACCATTGCAATTTGTGACCAGTTGTCGTGGGATTAGTAATGCACATCATGGGGCATCAGGTTGTGGGGGAATTAAGTAGAGGTTGGGTGGCCCAAGGAGCCTAATCTCCCAAATCACCACAGCAGCCCTCGCTCCTAGGTCAGCATGGTCCAATAGTCCCGAGCCCGTGCTGGACAGCACAGCCCAATGACCTGAGCCCATGCGGGGCCGTGGGCCTAGGGGTCCAAGTCAATAAGACTACCTTTCTTCGCAGGGCCCAGAGGATAGAGGGAGGTAGGCCATCACCCAAGGATGGGCTGCAGCCAGGGTAGGGGGACTTGGGCCCTCCCTACTCCACTGGGTACCAGCCCAGGGCCCTCTGTGCAGCAGGGTATCCTCCACAGACTCAGCAACGATCCTCCTGAAACTTGCTGAGTTTATCCCAGGTTCCACAACCAGAGCAATTATCTAGTTCCCCTGGGCTACTTCCTACCCAGCCTTCAGGGGCTAGTAGTTTCCAGTCTTTCGCTGTCTCTCTTCTGTCAGCACTGGTGGGCAGGCGACTGGGGGTTGGTTGGAACCTTGGCGCGGCTGGCTTCCGCTGCCTGGAGCTCCAGCAGTCTCTCTGCAGGGTTCTGCCACATATGTCGGCTCCCGTCAGTAGCTAGCCCAGACTGAGTTGAGCTAATCTCTTTTATTCACTGGTTCCAGCTGGAGCATGCCCAGCAGGGGTGAGGGCGAGTGGCCTCCTTAGCCCACACAGTGTGATTAACCCCCACTGAACCAATGTCGGGTAGGTACACCCCATCACACTAGTGAAGACAAAGACTAAAAGGGCCAGCTCCGAGGTAAATGAGACCTGGGATATGGCTGGTGGACCTTTTTGCCTGCAAGGAAAAGGGGACACAATATGTCATGAAAACTGAGGTACCCCATAGAAAACTCATTCCACTTTGCGGGGGAAGGCAAGAGGATTCAGAGGTGCGCAAAGTCCTCAGAGTTAGGTTAAAAAGGGTTGAGCCTGATTTATTGGTTATACTATATGAGGACATTTAACACCACTTGATTCAGTTAATATCTGGTATGTGGAAGTGAGTGGGCAGTGTCCCTCCCCATTATTAAATTAATATTTACAGCCTGATCCTTAAAATCTATTGCTATGTCAGTGTTCCATTCACCTGCATGTCGTGCTCAACATACATATGCTCTTGCACCTATTTGTGTAGGCAGAAGCTACAGCTGCTTTGACAAAAGGGCACTTGCACATTCAAATCTAGCGGGGACATTTTGTATATAGCTAATCTACAAAGAAAACAACCTCTTATTGCAAAAGAAAATAAGTGCATGAGGAAAATTCATGTGAGTATAGTTTTGGAAGCAGTATCTGAAATTTGGGTCTAATCTAAAGCCTACCAATATCAATGAGAGTCTTTGCTTTAATTTCTATGGGGTTTGGATAAGGCCTTAGAACCAGGGTTCACTTAGGCTGCAGTAATGAGTTGCTGGCTGCCAGTTTGTAGCTTGACCATACAAACATACATATTTGAAGATCTTTCCCATTTCAATTTTCAGCTCCCTAGTAAATCAGTGCTGAGGTAACAAAATGGTCATAGTTGAGACTGTGAGAAGTTGTAATCTGATAACTCTGGATGGTGTCTTGAAATATTCTTTGAATACTGAAAATGTCACATTGTTTAATTTGAGACTTTGGTGGTCTGATCTTATCACCCATTCCCATCACAATACTGCCATACAGTTTGTTACAATTAGAAGATTCTTAGGAGCACAGGAATTGCCATATCACATTAGACCAGTGATCTGCCCATTAGCCAGGCATTCTGTCTATCACAGTGATTAGTAACAAATACTTCTAGGGAAAGTGAAGAATCCCTGCAATTATGAAATAATCTGCTGACAAGGGAAAGTTTCTTCCTAACTCCAAGCAGTTAGTAGTGGTTTATGCCTTGAAGCATTAGAGTTTACATCCCTTAAATATTTTACTCTGTTTTAAATGTGGATGTCCTTATTATACATGTATAAATGTCTAATCCTTTATTTGAATCCTGCTAAGCTCTTGGACTCTATGATACCTTGTGGCAGTAAATTCCATAGGTTAAGTAGCATTAAAAACTTAGGAGAGACCCATAACTGGAATAACAGAGACAGAGGTGAGGTTGATTGGCAGAGCTACATCAGGAATTTACCCACATTTTGCCTGGCAGGTCTACTAGCCATTCACTTACGCGAATACCCTTTGAAAAGAAAACCTGATCATAAACTATGAAATAAGTTAGTGATAAATCCTTAGCCTCAGGCCAACTTCAAGTAGCTGAAATATAAGACAGAATGGAATTTGGCCCTTTCTACGGAATGAGTTCGACACCCTGATCTAGACACAGTACTAAGCATTTATATCCCAAGCCACTCGAGGATCTTTGTATTACAAGAATTGAATAACATTTCAACCCTAAATGTATTACACAGAAACGATTCCTATTGAGAGCATATCTCAAAGTCAAGCACAATAATTTGAAAAGAAAGAAGCCTGCGTCTGGTTTAAATACTGCTGAGTGATATAATGGCACAGGTGCACTGGCAAATCTGGAGAGGATCTCATACTGTTTGACAGATAAGAAGATGGTTTTTTGATGGGATTTGATGTTTGTTTACAGAGATCAATTATTAGCATAATACTACTTTAAATGCACCATGCTCTCTATTATAAGATAATTCAGATGGTCGGATAATTCATTAGGATTAATATTTATTGTGAATTTAGAAATAAGTTCCCAACAAATGATCATCAAAAATGTTTTTCCATTGTTTGACCAGGTCCAATAAACACATGAAGGGTTAGAACTTCAGCTGGAGTAAATCAGTGTAGTTTGACTGACTACAATGGAGCAACATCAATTTTTGCTAGGCACCAATTCTGCAAAGACTTACACATGCCTAATTTTAAGCATGACAAGGAATACTGGCCTAACACTAAGGAAGGAAGAGTTTAGGCTACACATAAGGATATTTTTTAATGCACTGTCAAAGAGGTCAGAACTTGCTTTTTATTGACATGCAAATGACTTAAGACATTGGTGGGTATCATATAGCACCTAGGGTGGGAGTAAGATTTATTTTTGTTTTCCAGAAAAATGTAGATTCAGGTTGACAGAAACGTTTTGTGAATTTGTGTTGAATTTGCTGAACTATTTCCATCAAAACAACAACAAAAAATTTAAAAATCACTGAAATGAAATATTTTGATGTTTTCAAGTGATTATTCATTTGGAGCTTTATTTCTATTTTTTTAAGTTAAAAAACAACAACTAACTTTGACCTGAAATTATATTATTAGTATTAATTATATTATTATTATTTACTTTTTCACTTTGGCCTGCAAACAAAAATATCCATTATTTGCATATCTTTAATAATAGCTGTCATGCAAAACACCAAAGGTCAGGCCAGTGCAAAGAGTTGGTAAACCATATTGGTTAAAATAATTTGACTAAAACAATTTGGCTATATATATAACATTAAGTTGTGTTTACAAAGTAGCATGACCTAGTCTGAAACAAAGTAACAGGTGGACTTCAATTGCTAACATTTACTCTACTAGAAATTTAGATGACATCAATTTAGACTGCAGCGAAAGCAGAGGACCCACATGGAGAAAGCAGGGGCAAATACCTGGCATTCCTAAACTAATTAACAGCCCAGACAAATGAACATACTGTACTTCTGAACAGTTCACTGCATACTGTACATTACTAGTGTTACGTGGGGAGTAAGTAATATATCAGTAGGTAATAAAACAGCAATAAAACAGATATGGTCAATTCACAGATGCCGGGGAAGAAGAGATATTTTGCATTCTAACCTCAGCTTTGTTTTTGTTTCTTTCACATGCTAAAATTCTGGTTAATTTTACTGCAGAAGTTCAATGGCAATTTAAGGATAGCATTGGGTTCATAGATGTAGGCCTGGGGCTGGAAGGAGACCATGGGGAAGATGTCCTTGTTGTCATAAAGTGACAGCTGAGTGGGAAAAGACCCATCATTTGTTTTCTTTCCTTTAGTTGCTACACAGCCTTAGGCCTGGGTCCATGGATCCACCATTGTATATGTTTGCACTTGAGTTCTCTAAGAAAGCACCATATGTAAACATGTATATTACATTAAAATATAACAGGAGTGTTATGAATTCCAAGATAGCAATAGATCTGTCACTGTGGCTACTTTACAATCATATTTTCCAAGATTTATGTTATAACTCATCCATCAAATTTGGCTCCGATATGACACATGATACATAAAAAGATTTCAATTTGGAGGAATTAAAAAAATAAATTAATGAAATCTGAAAAGAATATGTTTGCATTTTTAAAGTGACATGAGTGCTAAGAACTCCATATATTACTGATTTCGGCCCTAATTCTACAAACACTTAAGCATTTGCTGAACTTTACTCACATGAATAGCTGCAATGAAGTTGATGGAATGCTATTTTGTACCTCTCAAGCTTAAAAATTATGTTGGATTTAAAACATTGATTAGAACAGTGGTTCTCAACCAGGGGTACATGTACCCCTGGGGGTATGCAGAGGTCTTCCAGGGAGTACCTCATCTAGATATTTGCGTAGTTTTACTCCATAAAAAGCATTAGTGAAGTCAGTTCAAACTATAATTTTGTACAATGACTTGTTTATAATGTTCTATATACTATACACTGAAATGTAAATACAGTATTTATATTCCAATTGATTTATTTTATAATTATAGGGTAAAAATGAGCAAGTAAGCAATTTTTCAGTAATAGTGTGCTGTGATACTTTTGTATTTTTATGTCTGACTTTGTAAGCAAATAGATTTTAAGTGAGGTGAAACATGGGGGTACACAAGACCAATCAGACTCCTGAAAGGGGTACAGTGGTCTGTAAAAGTTTAGAGCCCTTGGATTATAATGTCCAGAAAATTACAGTTGTTCTGTGTTTGTACAGCACCTCACACAATGGGGTCCTGGTCCATGAATGGGGCTCCTAGGTGCTACAATAATGCAAATAAACAGTAATAAAATCAGTCACTCTACTAATATAGATTCAAACACTTCAAACTCTACACGAGTGAGTAGCCATATGAAACTCAGAAGTGCTGTTTACATGTTTAATATTACTCATGCACATGTCTGTGGAAACATTTTAGCCATGATTTTCCACGCACATTGTTCAGATGCATAGATATTGGTTTTAACAGTGAGATACACCATGGCAGAGAACAGTGCTGAAATTTATGGAATAATTGTAAATGATACACATATTTAAAAATCATGAAAACATATTTAGCAACTACAGCTCCTTCAGTCTATCAGCTACATAAAAGGCAATAAAAAAAAGCCTAAATACATATTTAACCAATTGACCAGAATGGCACTGAAGGAGCTGTAACGTATTTTGAAAAATTGCCTAAATACATATTTACCCAATAGACTGGAACAACTCCTTCAGAGCCTCTCTGGTCTCTTGGGTACGTAATATGTGTTTTTTTTAAAAAACTGCCTGACTATATATTTACCCAATAGACCAGAACGGCTCTCAAGTAAATAATATGCATTATATAACCCACTATCAATGATATTTTTCATTTTTCTTTTAAAGTAAAAAACAAATACAAAGAAAAAAAACCCCACATTCATGCTCCTTACTGAGCCAGGAGATTTGAAGTTAAGGTATATGTTTCAGATTGTAGGAAGCATTGCATATTTCTAACACATTCCTGGGGTGCACGTGTGCACATGTGTGGACGTGTCAAGAGCATGAGGGCCTGGGGTGCTTAGGAGAGCAGATGGGAGTTGGAAAGATGTGGCAGAAGAAGAGAAAAAAAGGAAGACAATCACCCAGGGTGAATGAGTAAATCATGCAGTTAATTTTAAGAATCCTGAAGATAGTACATGAGACATGGCAGAGGAGGGTAAAGAAGTTTGGCAACAAAGCACAACAGATTATCCCTCTACCAACAGAGAGAGGCCATTATGCTGGCCGCAGATGGCACCCTTCCCTTCCAGGATGCTCTCGACCAGGAATCCTCAACTATCCAAGGCAGCTTTAGTGTCCCTTTGTGCCATCAAAGATACAAAGGGGGCTTAGCATCGTTCAGGATCATACTTTTTTCTTACATTTCGTCTTCATGTATGTTTTCAGTATACCCGTTTGAAATATTTTGGAAGAAAAATGGGTTTTTTTTGTAAATAAAATTAATTAAAAATATAAAAATTTAAAAATATTTGAAACAAAAAAATAGGGAGGAACAAATGGAAAATTTTAAATGTTTTATTTTGAAATGTTGGGGGAAATCCCCACGCTCTCTTTTAATTAATTTTTTTCCTCCTAGAAAACTGGAGAAAAGGTAATAATACTTATTTAAAAGTTAAAAATAGAAAGTAACACTTTCACTATCACTTTTAAAAGTAAGATTTTCTTTCGCTTTTCATTTTCTCTTTTTCCAGCTGGAAAACAGTCTGAAAATGAGAGAAAGCTGGGATGGCTTTTCACACTTTGCTATTGATTTCCTCCTGGCAAAAAAGTGAGGGAAAGTAGGCTTTCCCACACTACCTTAATTGTTTGAATTTTCCTGCAGGAAAACCATTATCTCCCAATAGGAAAAAAATTAACAGGAATTTTCCCCACAAAAAGTCCAATAGGAAAAATTCCCATTTTCCAGCTAACTCTAGTTTCCAGTAAAGTTTCCTCACTCCTGTTGCAGCATGAACATATTTTGTAACCAGGCCCAGTCTCAGTCAGCAAACACAATTCCAAAGATTAGATCATGGAAGAGAAAGCTGACGATTCTTCCCCCTGCACTTACAGGTTCTTCCACTTTACTAGCCATATCTGTGTTAGAGAAGGACTATAACAGCATTGACATTCTTCAGTTCATTTTTATTAGAGCAGTGGTTAGCGATCTTTTGGGGGCCATTACACATATTTACCTAACTAACACCTAAACTAAAACCTCAGCTTTGGTGAGCTCCAGAGTTCTCCACTGTCCATTCATTTAGGGATGCTACAGCCTGAAAAAGGGGTTCCAAACCCCAGCCTGTCTCAGCATTAAACTGAGAGAAGGCCCCCATACATAAGCCATAGATACTTCATTGGAGCTGAGGGCACTCTGCAGCATTGGGTACATTGTTAGGGTACCTCAGTGTTCCTGAATCGTTTCCACCCATTCACAGTAATCAGATGTTGTTCATTCAAACCTTTGGTGAGCGGGTTTTATATACCGTAGAATTAGTTGGAAATCAATCAAAAATTTTAATTGTTTTTTTCAATACCTGACTTTAATAATAATGAAAAGCTGCTGGGTTGGCAGTTGGAGATTAAAGCTGTCTACCCACAGAACCATTGTCAACCTGTGCTGGATTTGAAATAGTGATCTTCAAGTGCCATCTTTTGTACTCCTTTTCATCATTTCTATGGTCATCCACCCCCCACCCCCGCTCCCATCCTGCTGTTTTAAATCAGGATCCAAGAAGTTAGCAGTAAAAGTAGGGTAGCATTAGTATGTGAGACTTAAGATAAAATTTTAGTGCTATCTCTAAAACTTAAAGTTAAAAAAAACCTGTTTAGCTAGGAATTTAGCTTTGTTGTATCAGTTCCAAGCTCTCTATTCACTATTTAGAAGCCTTCATGCAAGACACAAAATCCATTGTGTAATATTTTCTAGCAGACTGCACAAGTGTAAAAGTATACACTGTTTCCTTCAAAAATGGAATCATCTTTCACAGATGTAGATGTGTACTTGTTATGCCAAGATGAGACAGATGTGGCTCTATTCACTCAGGGACAGGTGCGGAGGAAGAAGAGATAAAACATTTGTAGAAAGTGTAAGCAACTGCATCCATGTTGTTAAATAAATAAACTCTCTGCCAAAAAAGTTTATTTGCTTATTTTTTCCAGAATGTTTCTTTTAAGCTGTAGCTTAACTGTGCTTTATTCAGATTTATATTGCTTTAAAAATTATTATAATATAGATTCCATATATATACAATATAGACAGTGTGTGTACATACATTCACCACACAAAAAATACATAGATATGGTATATATACATGCACACACATGAAGAACATGGGAGATTGTGTTAATTTTAGAAATGTTAGATTATATAGATTATATCTTTGGGTTTGATGGATTATGTTGCTTGTTCAGGGTTAAATCAGTTTTAGGAAACTCTGGGTTAATGACTGTAGCTAATCCTAATTGTCTCTTGGTCAAGTAGACAATAAGAGAAGTAATAGAATAATAGAAATGTAGGACTGGAAGGGACCTCAACAGTTCATCTAGTCCATTCACTTGCACTGAGGCCAGACTAAATATTATCTAACTGTCCCTGACAGGTGCTTGTCTAACCTGTTCATAAACACCTCCAATGACAGAGATTCCACAAACTCCCTATGTAATTTATTCCAGAGCGTAACTACCTTTACAGTTAGGAGGTTTTTCCTAATGTCTAACCTAAATCTCCCTTGCTACAATTGAAGACCAATGCTGCTTGTCCTGTCCTCCATGAATAAAGAGAACAATTTACCACCATCCCATTTTTAACAACCTTTTACTTATTTGAAAACTGTTGCCATGTCCCCCCTCAGTGCATTCTTCTCCAGACTAAATAAACCCATTTTTTTCAATCTTTCAATGTTTTCTAGACCTTTATCATTTTTTGTTGCTCTTCTTTGAATTTTCGCCAATTTGTCCACAATTTTCCTGAAGTGTGGTGGCCAGAACTGGACACAATACTCCAGTTGAGGCCTAATCAGTACCGAGTAGAGTGGAAGAATTTCTTCTTGTGTCTTGCTTACAACACTCCTGCTAATGCATCCCAGAATGATATTCACTTTTTTTTTAGCAATAGTATTAAATTGTTGATTCATGTTTAAGTTTGGGATCCACTATAATCCCCAGATCCTTTTTTCTGCAAGACTCTTTCCTAGGCAGTCTTTTCCCAGTTTGTATTTGTTCAATTGATTTTCCTTCCTAAGTGCAGTACGTTGCATTTGTCCTTATTGAAATTCATGCTATTTATTTCAGGTCATTTCTCCAGTTTGTCAAGATCATTTTGAATTCAAATCCTGTCCTTCAAAAGCACTTGCAACCCCCTCACCTCCCCAGTTTTGTATCATCCACAAACTTTACAAGTGTGGTCTGTATGTCATTATCCAAATCATTTATGAAGATATTGAATAAAACCAGATCCAGGACACAGCCCTGTAAGACCCCACTCAATATGCCTTACCAGTTTGACTGTGAACTATTGATAACTCTTCTCTGAGTATGGTTTTCCAATCAGTTGTGCAGCCACTTTAAAGTAGGTTTGTCTAGGCAAAATTTCCGTAGTTTGCTTATGAGAAGGTCATGTGAGACACTATCAAAAGCCCTACTAAAGTCAAGATATATCACATCTGCTGCTTCCCCACATCCACAAGGCTTGTTACTCTGTCATAGAAAGATATTAGGTTGGTTTGACATGGATTTTTTTTTTTGACGGGTCCATGTTGACTGTCATGTATTGCCATCTAGGTAGTTACAAACTGATTGTGTATTTTCTTCATTATATTTCTGGGTACTGGAGTTAAGCTGTATAAGCACCACTATTTGAAGACTACCTTCAATCACACCTGGAGAAACATATAAACCAGTTTGGACCAGGTTTTGGACCAGGAACTTTGAATTGGGTTTTAGGTAGCTTGTGAACTCAGACACATGCACTGACTGAGAGAAAGGGTTTGGAAAGTTGCAGGATGAACCTCAGACTCAGAAGGGATATCTGGACAAGTGGAACCCACTTAAACAGTCAAGGGTTTGATGATATAAAATGCTCATAGGTTTTTATTACTGTTAACCCTTTTTTTCTCTGCTTATGATGTTCCTATGGATAAATAAATCATAGTCACTTTTGAACAAGCTTGTCTTTGTCAGCTGTTCAAAACTACTGGAAAGGATTCCAGGACCCAGAAGGAGCCAGACCCAGTTGGACCTGCTGGGGATAATATGGTTAGGGAGCCCAGGGATCCTATAACATTGTAGTCCAGGGGAATGTGGAGTCGGTCGTGAGCTTCTACTCAATCAGAAGGGCACGTAATAAGCCTAAGCCATGAAAGAAATGACCATGAACAGACAGAGAGATCTCACAGGTACCCAAGAATAATAATATCTGTGAGAACTGTGTGGCAACAGGTAGCAAATATTGGAGTCTGTGTATATATATCCATCCTGACTAATAACACTATAGACATAGATGTGGCCAAGTTCTCTGGTCCATTAATATTGCTTTGTGAAATCCTGGCAGTGAAAAGCAGTCATAAAACCAGTATACGTTGCCAGTGGAGGATTTCTCCTGCAGAGGGGAATCTGCTGGTGGTATAGAGTCTCTGTAGTGGCTGCTACACCAAATCTCACATAACCCTCCTGCCTGCTGAAACGTGGGACATTGACATCCAGCACTATATTGGGCACCTCTCAGGCAGACCCAAATAGGGGAATAGAAAGGTGCTTTAAGCCATCTGTGTTCTGCGTGCTCTTGGGTTCTCATTAAGTCAGTTTTAAGAATCTGGGTATATGTATTTAGAGAAGAGTTGCTGTTCAACTAAGGGTCTTTTAATTCCTAGATTTGGCTTGAATGGGATGTACCCTGACACTTTGATGCAAAATTTTACGCTCACTTCAACGAGGTTCAACAAAGAGGCTGCTTACAGCATCGCTATGGCCTGGCTCCACTCAGAGGTAATCAGTTAAAACTGGGACAGAGGAGTATTTGATACTTTGAAACAGGCACAGGATAAGATTGATTTTTTTTCTCTTAAACATTTCACTGTGCTGGGGATTGAGAATGAGACTTGGAGTAAAAATCTGCAGCTGGGAGGAGGCAAAGGAGGAAGAAAGAGGATGATTTAAAAACAAAACTAATAAAAACATTTGTATTAATCACAGCTCCAAAGAAGGAATCAGGATGGGAATCAGCAGTCAGGAAGAGGAGGGGAAAATGGAACATTTAAAAAATATATATTTGTTAAATCATAACTGCATGGAGAATATGGGGGAAGTAGGAGGCTGCAGCTGGGCAGAGAAGAGGTGGTGGCTAGAGGGAAAGGACTATTTTAACTTTGCATTATATCTGGGTTTATGGGGACTCAGGGCCGGGAGTGGAATATGTGGGAGGGTAGAGGGATTCTGTAGCTGAAATTGGGTTGTGCTGTTTTTAGTTCTGTCAGTGTGCAATATGCTTGCTTCACTCTTCCCTGCTGAACAAACGGGAGAGTCTCTTTTCATGCAGTCAGAAAATGCAGCAGATTTTAAAGTAATGCCAAGTGACTATTTTTTACATTTTTACAAGCTTGTCAGCTTATAGAGGTTTTTTTCCCCTTTGCCTTGATTAAAAAAAAAAAAAAAAAAAAGCAAGTTTGCTCACCATGTGTTTGGTTTTTCTTTTTAAATCCAGGATTTCATAGTTTGACCAATGAATCCAGCTTAACAAAAATATTTCTCTTTGTAGGCTGAAAACTCAAAGACTTCACTGGTTTAAGTCAAAATGTGAGATGCTACTTTGTTTGTATGCCAAGTTATCGGAGGCGTAATAGTCATCCTTATACACATCATGAAGTATTGAGGAGCAATGGTAATTTTGGTTTTTTTGCACACATCTAGCTCTGAATATATGGCATTTGCCCTTTGTGTCAATAGAAGGACTGAAAGTAGACACTGTATTAACTTTTCAATGAAGCTGAAAGCACAAATATCTATATATATAAAGTTACTTCCTTTACCTTTATATTTTCTCCACCCCCAGCATTGATTTGCTCCTTATTTAAGCAACATTTTCTTGATAAATTAAAAAAGCAGCAATAGCCATTACTGCAGGCTATATGCAGCCTCTAATATCACTTAAGCATATTACAGAATATAATATCTGGTACTTAACGACTAACTTGCATATGAAAGCTCACATAATGTCTCATAAAACCCTTAAAATGGCTTCAGTTTAAGAGTCTCTTTAAAAAAAAACACACCTTCAGGGAATATTGTAAATGAAGTAGCACTCCAGCCTTGGAAAAAAAATTCACACACTTGCAGAAATTTTTAATATAAATTGAACACATTAAAAATTAATTTTGCATGACCATTTCGCATTGCAGTGCCAATGCCTAGTTAAGATAAGGCCTTAACTCTTAACTTGTTTAAAGTAATATGGCAGCTTCTCTCTCTCTCTCTCCCTCTTATCAGTGCATAATTATTATTTTCATTAATCAGAAATTGGAACTCCATCCTCTTATAACGACAGCCCCAGCTGGAGTTGAATGCAACCTACCTGTGTGAAGGGGAAAACTGTATAAACTTTGAGGAAACTCATTAAAGAAAGATGTGACCTTACAATTTGCTAAGACCATGCCAAGAAACTTCCACATTTATATTATTTGTACTTCACAGAATAAGCCAATTTGTTGGAAAACGCACAATTTACTTTTACCATACTTAGCAACCTTCTACTGAAGTAGGTTCTCCAACAATGTCAGTCATTAGCTTTGCAGATTTATGTGACTTGAATGCTGGCATCTAAGATGTTACACCAAAAGCACAGCTTGTATTAAGATATTACTCTTCAGTGGGAATAAATTAATAATAATAATAATAATAATAATAATAATAAAAAAGCTCTGTGTTGACTTCTTCTTTTTTTTTTTTAAATTTTACAGATTTTTGATTGGACTTGTGGCCACAATTTTACAGTGAGACATTCCCAAGATAGGCGTCAGTTGCAATAAGACATTGATGAATGTCTTTTTCCACCAGAGAGCTGGTGTTGCATGGATCTGACATGCTGTAGTTTTGCTATGGCTCTGACATGAGCAGCCTGCTAGCAGTGTCATGTGCCAATTGGGAGCTTGCTAAGATTCATTGTGGTGATTCATATAGTATACCTCTAGTGATCAGGTTTTAAAGATGGAGAAGGGTCTGAACCTAACAAAGCAACACATCTAAGTAGGTAAGAAGGTTTTTCATGAAAAGGAGATATATATAGGGCCCTTTGTAAATTGTTTTTTCAATGTCCAAAATGTATTATATTCCATTACCACCTTGAGACCTAAATGAGGCTTGTGGCCGTATTCTGCAAGGTGCTAACCAACTCATATTATGATATGCTGTATGTCACAAACTTGCAGTCTAAGGGATATTTAGTCTTCATCAGACGTATTAAACATGTTGGAAAGGTGATATAATATGTGGTGTGACTTACACACTTCTACAATGTTTTTTGTAACTTGTACAATTTTTATTTATTTAGCCAGCTGAAATAAGCTAGTGTTAAGGCTGGAGCATAATATACATGGCATTTCAAAATTTCCCCATAGCTTTCCTCTACTTCCTTCATCCCATGCTATTGCTACTTCAGGTACAAAAATGTAAGCTTATTCTAAAGTCTCTGAGAGATGTATTTGCTGTTAAAAAGGGAATCAAACCACAGTGTCAGTTTTATCTTTGAAAATCAATATGAACAGAAGTTAATACACTCTCACTCCCAGAAAAAAAAAAGCAATAAGTATCAAATATGCAACAAGTAGCCAGCATAGCTGGCTCGGGAAAATATAAATGCATCCATATGTGAGGCAAAAAACTACAGCATTTACTCTAAGGGGTGTTTTATCTGAGTACAGTGAGTGTCAAACTTTTCCCTGGTGTACAGCCTGAATAATCAGGCTTTGAACTGAAGAGGAGTCCACTACAGATTAAATGCCCCCTATGAACTGTAGAGTCATAATGAAGCCATCCTGAGGCTGTTGAGCTTCCTCTCTATGGGAGGAGGGTCATAATAATTTAAGAGCGTCAGGATGGGGTCCCCAAAACCTGTTCCCACTGATGGAACCAGACTGGTTGCAGTGTGATCTGGGTGTTTCACATGATCAGTGGAAGAATAAGATCCCAAGACCCAAGTTATGACTGCAGGATTAGGCACCTCATATCAAACTGAAAGGTTGTAACCAATCAGACAGACAGTTTGGACTAGTTTCAAAACCCATTACAGTGTGGTACAGTTAAAAACACTCTGAATTCATTCATTTAGACTACACAATAAATCACCATATGCCTTACCATTTTTACTCATGCTGAGCGCTTTTCACCCACCACTAAGTTATTCCTCAGAGCCATGTGTTTACTTTTTCCCTGTTCTTGGTCTGCAGTTGTCCCCTTTTTGATATAGCTGGTCACCTGCCCAATTATTACTAAAGATACTAGTGAAAACATAGGGATCTTAATAAGTAAAAAAAAATGCAGATAGCTGCACCTTAAGATGAATGTGAAGTATTATAGAAAGGGAAACTTCTTCATACTTCTCTTGTTCACAATTTATCTACTCATGTGGTTTATGTCTGTGGCTTACTTGAGAATGCCTCAACACCTACAGCTACAGATCATAAAAGAGAAGCATTAACAAGAGACTATGAGGTGGCCTGATAAGGGTGGTAAACCATGCTCACCACAGATGTGGCAGCGTGTTTACAGTTAGCACAGTTCTCTGGGTGAAACCTTGCCAGCACTGTGAGGAGCCACATCAGGGGTGGTGTGCACACTATTGCTTCCAGGTGTAATGTTCTGCGGATGGCAAGATACATGCCACCTGGCTAAGTGCCTAGTCGTGCTCAATAGCTGGGAGACCACAAGCTTTGGGCCACAGTTAGACTCCCTTGAGCTTAAATTGGGAAGGAAGGGGGGCGGGGGGCCTCATGGCTTTTTTTTCTTGTATTGCTTTTCTAGTGCACAGAGCAGAATGCAGGGTACATTCTTCCCTCTCTCATGCCCGAACGTTTTCACTTAACAGTTAAATGTTGAGGGCTTGAGTCTCATTTACTCTAAAGCCCCTTTACATAACTTGACAGCATAAGGCAGCCTTAAAATGGGAGTAAATTACATCTTCACACATTTTAAAACCCCTTTATCGTGGCCAGCATGGTGAAAAGGGGCTTTAGTGTATCTGGAACTCAAGGCCTGTATTTCAGTACCTGACCATCATTAGTCAATCACAAGCAAGTCAACAGTAGAAGTTCATGTGTACGGTCTCTGAGGATAGAATTTTGGCTGTTGCAATAGTGACTTAATTTTAATTTTAACATGATATGAATCACATGGTTGTAAGAGAAACTATCTCCAAACCTGAGGTTACTCTGTTTCTGAGTGTAATTGCTACACACACCACTCATAATCAATTTGGATGCTTAAGGTGATGAACAGGCAGGGATAAAAATATTGTAATCTAGAAAGAAAGGAGATTTTTTGAAAAAAAAAAATCTTTGTGCCAATTTCAAACCTGACATAAGTGAATGGAACTCTACTGTCTCGTTACGCCTGCTTGCATGAGATCTCAAACCCCAAATCACCACTTGTGCCTCACAGGAAGATCCTACACGGGTTCTGCGTCCCATTGATGTTAATGGGCCTCTGCATAGGCACAGGGGTCTACCCGCAGGGAGGAGCTGGCAAGTTCATGGCCTAAATTTGGCCTGCTGTCTTCACGTGTCCTGAAGAACCATTTATATTGTAGATCAGGAAAAAATATGTAAAAGTTGAGGCATCGTTTTTCAACTTCAAGAAATAATATTTGATTATTTCATTTTATTCACAATATAGTACAATACACACTATTCTCTTTCTTTCTCTCCTTGGAAAATTGTTGTGGGGATTAAAAAAGCCCAAAATATCAGACTCAGCCAGTGGTAAAGAGAAACATTTACTACCTGAGGAATTTAGCAACTGAAATACAGTGGTGTTAATCTCTTTAATGGTTATTATTTCAATTATATACAATAACGGGTTCTTGTCATGGATTTGAGTGCCCAAAGTGTGCTAGGTGCTGCTGTAGATATGTCTAGGAAGACAGCCCCTGACCTGGATTACTTGCCATCAAATAACAAGCAACTGAATAAGGATGTGGGAAAGAGATATGTCATGTGAGCAAAGTTATCAGGTTATCATTGGGAATTTAAAAACACAGCGAGAAAATGTGTGCCAGAGTACTATCATTGTCAACTATCCCCACCTACCTCTGTCTTGTTATTGTTAGTTTCTATTTGATTTCAATGCTGCATAATCCAAGTTATTCCCAGAATAGTGACGTTTTGAGTTAGGCAATACATATGGATATTGATATATATGTAATAAAAGAACACCTGCACTCAGTTATATATGACGTAAAATTGCTTTAAATAAATCATTCTTAAATAACTCTCACTCATTTTGTGGGACAGAATAGATCAGGGTGCAGTGTCCAAAGACATACATTTATACGTTCCCACCGAAAAATTCAGACCTGAATACTGAAAATTTCAGCTTTAAACTGAAATATTTCATTTTTGGCTGTTTGGTTTTTTTGATGAAAAAAATCAAAATTTTCTGCAGATGCTTTTTCACAAAAAAAAAATCATTGAGCTGAAAAAACAATTTTCTGTCAAAACCGAATTTTCTTGTGAAAAACTGTTTAGATGGAATTTTTTGGCCAGTCCTACTATATTATTTTGTATTGAATTTGTTTGATGTTTTCTTGTTTAAAGCCTCAGTCCTGCAAAAAATTACACATATGCTGGTAATCCCATTGACTTCACTCTTGTATAAGTGTTTGTAGGTTTAGGACCATAGACCTATATCCTACAGAGTATAGCAAAAAGCTATTGTGTTGTTCCTTGTGAGACAGACTATCTCACTTTGTACCACAAAATCATCAAAGAAAATAATCTCTTCAAGTAATTTGTGGGATATAATGGCTCAGTTCTAAAAGGGTTATTACAGACAGTTGGTCCAGGTGGGATAAGACTCTGTGTCAGCTCATAGTTGTTGTGTCTCTCTAATGTATTATATTTTGTTGTGCAGGAAATTTAATAACAGAGGTGAATCTAGGAACAGCTACAGTACCTCCAGAAAATATAAAAGATTCATGTATTATAAATATGTATGATTAATAAATTATATGTAGGGATATATATGTGTGTATTCACTTTTTTAATAACTAGTGGTGATGTCATCTATTGTGCATTGCCCCATGACCTGTGTAAGAGTTTGAATGGCATTTTATGAGAAGACCTGGATGTATTGCTGCTTTGTGCTATACTTCAATATCTCCCACTCACTAAGTTAATGGCACCAGCTATGTTCTATGGGAAAAATCAAAATCCAAGATGCTTAATAAACCTTGAGATTTTAGCAGAATGCAAGAAAGGCTACAGTCCCCCCCACCCCCGCCATTGTACTCTCCCAAACTGTTAAACTGTTAAGCAGCCTACTGCAGTTAACACTATATGGAGATCATTCAAGTTTTCTATATTCACTTCTCTAGATGCTTGTTCAGATAAATTTGAACTGTAGCAATTTATTACATGTGCCATCATAGCCTTCACCCACGATGACATGCAGCTGTTGCAGCCTCCTTTCTCCTGTACTAACCGACAACACACATCCAATCTATCCAGTTTCTCTGGGGAGTACACATACTGGCCATTAGAATTAGGTTACATAATCTGCCTGCTTGGTACATTACATGTATAGGTTTTTCCTTCCTGTCCAATGACATCTAAAGAAAGCTGGCTGCACACTGTCCTATTTTATGAGGGCGGGGCACTTCGAAATTAACACGAGTAAAACTAAATTGCTGGGGAGCTTCAGAACATTTGAGCAAAAATCTGCATGATTTAAATTACATTATTAGTTTTCCACTTTTGCTGCAGAAGTTGTTTCTGTCAATATTGTACTTTAATGGTGCAGGATGGGAGGAAGGAGCAGGGTCCAAGCAGATGGCTGTCAGCAAACTGATGACGGCAGTTGAGAATTAGTGTCCAAATACAGTATTTAAAACTAGCTACAGTACATAGTTTCCTGCATATGCATGCCAAAATAAATCTGGCTTGAAGAACCTTTCAGGATCTTTATTTTATTTTTATTTAAGCTTATTATATTTAGTACAACTAAACAGACAATCTACATTAAGTTAGCAACAGTGCAGATGCATAGAAGTTTGAATGCAGAATTGTATGAACTGAAGAGGACTCAGAAACCTTTAATCACCACCCCCTTTGAGTTTCTAAATTTCCCTAATTAGCACAAAGAATAATAGGTTGAACTGTTCCCATAATTTATAAGATTTACTCATTTTTATTCCCTGTTCTCTCCCTCCTCCCCCCAGACTACTTTGTTAGTTGTCTTTTGGCATGCTTACTATACATGTTGTTATGTGATGCTTATGTTCAAGCAGTGACCATCTCTCACCAATTTTCATGGGTATTGATCAGGAAGGTTTGAAAACCTGAACCAGATACATTTTTTTAGTGGATGATGATAGAAGCAGGTATTGGGTATTTCATTTTCCTCACATCCATTGGTCTAAGTGTGACTAATATGTTGTTTTAGATACCTGGCTACAAAGAGGTCAAAACAGGGTCAGGCTGTCTCTTCTGCAGTGAATTAAAGACTTACATTCATTATCTTCCAAGACCTCATTAAAATGGCTTTAATGTGGTGACCATTTGATGGTAGACAAAAGCTTTAATCTTGTGATCAAACACACCTGTGTTACATTTCCTTTTGTGGACAGTTAGAAGATACAGGTTAACAAGCTATTTTAACTCCTTAATCTGATGAATTTGTGTGGAAACCAGACTTTCACCAGTCACCTGAGTTTGAACTCAAATGGACTACTCACACCTCTAATTTATCAAGCTCTTTTTTCAAACCGCAGACTGCTCTAGACACTTTTAATCATCTGTTTAATTTTGCACCTTTTTTTTAGTCTGATATATTATTTGCAGGTTATACTTAAGGCCCAGATTTGCTCTATTTTTCTTCCTCATCTGACCTAGATTCAAATTTACACACTGTGAAATAGCTAATAAATCCCCATTAAGGTTGTAAAAGGTGAAAGTTCAACCAATGTGCAAGTCATCACGTTCTAATGCAAAATTGAATAAGCCTTAATATTAGCAGCAGTCTCAAAAAAGGGAGGCTGCATGATTCTACAGGTTCCTAGACATTGTATGAAAGGCAATTTAAACGTAGCCTAATCCAAGACAACACAGTTTTGTGTGTATGACAGTGGCAACAACACCCTTTACACCATTAAGAAACAATGCTCGCACCTCAAAAAAAGAATGTTGCCTTTTCCTAGCACTGTAAAGCCTGCCATTGACACATATTTTACTCTCTACGCATTCAATATAGCTTATTTTAAATAAATTCTAAATAATATATTTTCTCAGAAAGCATCTAAATATAAATATTAATGTAAAATCCTTTTATAATTTCTTTTGTGCATACCTCCTTTTCAGTTCTACACTTCTAAAATTGAGGTTCTTTGTTTTGTTTTGCTATGAAGGGCTAGGAAAAGAGGGTTGTCAGTCTGACATGAGTGTTTTTTTCCCCAACTAGCAATGGAGAGTATTGCAATGATTTACAGAGACACGTTGAAAGTAAATTATGTTGTAAACGCCTGTCCCATGGGTTGACAAAGAATCACAGGGAAAAAATGCAAAAACTTTGAAATTCCCAAAAGCAAAGGTTGACAGGAAAATATGGTGTTGTTTTTCTATGAGTAAAAGTAACTTGTATGTTGTGTTTTCCCATGAGAAATTATAAACTTTCAAAGGAATTTTAGTCTCTTGTATGCACACATAAGAGCAATTTATCTGGTACTGCCCCAGTGAAAACACTGTTAAGACTTTAAAGCTGTTAGAACTATGGCTGAACTTCATCTAGACTGCTACTACTTATTTGTTCTTGCTGCTTCTTCTTGTCAAAACATTTACTCAGACTTCGAAGAGTTGCAAGTTGGCAACGTGTTAGTAATATTAGAATGCATTTGTGTCGGCCATGTGGCTGCAATATTTGAGTAAATTCATCACTTATTTAATGAATAATGAATTCATAAGAGTAGCTATGGAAACATAGGACCATATGTAGTAAATTAAATGAGCACTTGTCAACGTACAGTAACAGTGAATGTCACCAAAGCCGTTGTCTCTGTTTTACAGCGGCAATGATGCACTGACATTTAGGTTGCTTCATATGCATTTCTTTGCATAGTACAACCAAGTTTTTCACACCTAACTTGCAACAGGGATTTTCAACAGGTGTGTAATGAAATTGAAATTTATAGAATTTTTAGACATATGTAGCAAAGATTGAAGAACCTTAAAGTGTTCAGATTTTAAATTATGCTACATCATTTTGAAAAGTTAGATGGAATTTAAATCATGGTTTTCTTGTTTCGGAAAATACTCTTAAAAGGAAAGGCTAGGTCCTCAGATAGTGTAAATAGTCATCCCTCCATTGAGTCAATACAGGTAGGCCAGTTCACACAGTTGAGGATCTGGCACAAAGTTGTGGTTTTTTTCTTCCTCAGAAGTAGAGCACTCTATGTTTTATAGAGTAGAAAGACTTTGGTTTAAGGTTTTGGGTTTTTTTTTTTATATTCTCACCAAGACATCCTTTTTACATCATGAGATCAATATCATCATCACATGTATGTCATGCTGCAAACTCTGAACTGCTAATCACCAAAACAGAAAGAAAATAAGATATTCTATTGGGCAGGAGGTAGAGCAGAGATCACATACACACCCACACTCCAGGCTATTCTAGGTCACTGAGGAGATCACACTTCTCAGAGAGAGGCCTAGTCTACTAGAATGTATTCTACTTGGGACAGACCTTTCAGTCTTGGCTCTTTATTCTAAGTCTGAAATAATACTCAGCTTCAAGACTGAAATCTAATGGAAAAGCTGAGGGGGAAAAGACATTAGGGAGTCGGAGCTATCCACAGGCACGACTAGGCCACTCTACTCCTGCAGGATGTATAGTTTCTTCAACATGAATCCAACCTCAATTAAAGTTGAGTGCTTCCTCCTCTGGTAGTTTTGTCATACCTGGAATAATCCAAAGACTATCTTCTTTAGGACAATTATGGGTCACTTCTGAATGCCAGCCTGAGAAAAAAAACAAAGATGTTATTGCTTACCATATCCTGGAGCCAATGTTTAATTTTTCTGTAGCTAGATCCTGCATCCAGTACAGGCACATATTCCCTGAAAAAAGAAAAGGAGTACTTGTGGCACCTTAGAGACTAACCAATTTATTTGAGCATGAGCTTTCATGAGCTACAGCTCACTTCATCGGATGCTGTAGCTCACGAAAGCTCATGCTCAAATAAATTGGTTAGTCTCTAAGGTGCCACAAGTACTCCTTTTCTTTTTGCTAAGACAGACTAACACGGCTGTTACTCTGAAACCTGTCATATTCCCGGAAGTAATTTATCTAATGTGTAAGGAACTTTTGAAAACTTCTCAGTAGTTATTTCCATGGCTCCTTGCAATGGCAATTTTGGAACCCATGTCAGAACCTACTAGAGTTCTACAAAAGTTTCCCTTTAATTTTTAGCTTTTCAGTTGTGTTACCTCTTTTCACGTCATGTCATGTTAAAGAGCATCACTTTGCATGTAAATGTGATGAGACACAACATGGCTTGATGTATTTCAAGTGACGTGACACAATATGACATATGTCACAACATCATTGCCACTCATCAAAAAAAGTGACACATCAAATTCAAGCGAAGACTAGTATCAACTTTTAGTGGCTATCCAACCAAATAAAAACAAATATTTCAAATTGTAAGCCAATTGTGTGGGTGTATGAATAATTATTCATCCAGTCTGTATATGTTTAACATGAAGTTTACATTTCTTCATCACAAACTTTTATGGACCATTTGGGAAAAAATATGTTCAGTTCAGTTACGTTACTCAAGCTATTATAGCTGTAATAACGTGATATCAAAGTATAAGCATTTATTCCTTTTCATGTATCTCATCCATGTAGCCTCCTCCTTCAAGACACATTTGGGATATTATCATATTGTAAAAAACACAATGCACAGAATATATTTATTTTGCTTTCTTGAGACTATTATGCAACATACCAGGCAATCAAGGTCTTCCGTGGCTCTAAATCTGAAGAATGGAATATCTGTTGATGTTGAGCATAGAGTTTCAACCCCACCAATCCAGTAAGTAAAGATTTCTAGCAAGAACTGCATAAAGGTGAGATGAAAAACAAAAATATTTTTCCTTGTAAATGAGTTGTTGTATATTCTGACTAATCCAACATCGCTACAGGACTAGACTCAAATAGCGTTTCAAGACTGGAGAGGGGACAACTGGCAGTATTCAGTAAGTCATACCAAAGCATGTATGATATTTGCAGAGTCAAAGAACGAAGCTATTTCCAAAGGGAAAAGACAGCTTCATTCTGTGAAGAGGCATGAAAGATGGTGTGGGTGCAATCTATTGTCCTGAGTACATTAGGGAACCCTGAAATGTCATAAAATCCCTCTTTGATCTGTTGTCACTACTGTTGGTTGCATGGAAAATTAACATATTTAATTAACTGCCTGACCAAAGCAGCTGTTACCTTATACAAAACCTTGAACACGAATGCCCAGCTTATCCCACTAGGTGTTTGAATCTGCCAGTGGCATAAGACTGATTATATGTTTATACCGAATGGCACAGCATGACTCCTCTTTCAATAGGCTCAAGTCAAGATCTTCCTTAAATTCTTCATAGAGCATAATGATGCTCCAGCCCAAATTGCTTAATAATGTCCTAGTTCAGGCCCGCCAACAAGTCATACCATGCACAGCAAAATAAGCCCTGGCCAAAATAACTGCTTTGTGTTCCTGACATCTAAAAGTGTCCCTGATGCCTAGACCGTGGATCAGTTTGGCCTGCAATTTCCCTCTGAATCCTCTAAGCACTATTTTATTTATATTAAATTTCTATCATTTATGACAGATGGTTACTTGTCTTAAATATTTTTAAAAAATCTGGGCTGCAACATTTCTAAATTAAAAGTAAATTATCCAAGTCAGAAGCAACTTTCAACAGGTTTCTAAGTTCTTATTGCTAACATGCTCGTGCCGTGCATGTGAGGGTTTTTTTTGGTCTACACAGAGACCATGGCTTTTGCATTTTAAAACAGTATGCCTTGCACAGAGCAGATCAAAAAGATCTCTGAATGGAGTTGTCTTGTGAATCAAGATTTGGGAATGCTATAATACATAAACATGAAATATCTTGTGAGTGTTGTAGTTTTCACTACTAAATAACCTCCATTTTCTGTAATATACTGTGATAACCATAAATACTTGTGTAGTATCTGGAGAGGCTGTCTTAAAGACAATGTGGGCCAGATCCTCAGCTAGTATAAGTTGGTATAATGCCACTGATTTCAAAGGAACTATGCAAAAAGAAAAGGAGTACTTGTGGCACCTTAGAGACTAACCAATTTATTAGAGCATAAGCTTTCGTGAGCTACAGCTCACTTCCTCAGCTGATTTAAAGATCAGCTGAGAATCTGACACCTAAGTTCTTAAGGTTCAGCCCTAGACACATTTAGAAAACATCTGTGATTTGATCAAATGTTGATCAGCATACATCTGTAATAATAATATCTAGTTGTTATATTCATCTGAATGTTCAAAGCACAGTAGCAGAGTTAGTCCCCAATCTTGCAAAGTTATGCACATCCTTATTTTTACTTATGTGAGTAATTCCATTAACGTCAATAGGCTTACTCATGTACATAAACTTAAACATGTGTGTTAAGTGTTTGCAGGATCTGGACTCTACAGAGTTGACTCATCTTGAACGCTTAGTATGATGGGCTTGAATGTGTACAATTCTAATACAGTCACTCTCCATTCAAATTATTTTTACCAGGGTCAAGCACTGTTTTAAAAGAAATGTGCCAGCCCGTATTTGCATTAATTCATGGCATTTTAAGAATTTAAGGAAGTTATTACTTTCTTTTTCTACTTTCAGAAGAATAAAATATAAAAAGTTGCTTAGTATAACTGGTCAGATTAATTATTGCAAATAAATTATGTGACAAATGTAGTTGTTCTTTTCTGCTTACAAATTCTTCCACAACATATTTTGACTTTTGCAAACTCTTTGTAACTCTTTATGTGAATAGATTTTAGCATATGAAATGCAACCTTTTTGACTATTAGCTGGTTGTTATTCATAGTGACACATTGGTAACCTAAGTCACATGGTAGCAATTCTGCTGCTGGATTGGATAACTGAATGTTATGAAATAGTACAATAAAAATAAGAATAGCAAATAATAAATACTGAACAGTAAGTACTCTTGTTTGCTCATAAAAGGGCAAATCCAAGGTCACAAAAGACCTCTGTGCAAGTAGCAGACTCATCATTGTATGGACACTCCCATTAGCCAGTTATTATGGAGGAAACCCAAATGCTCTATAGAAGTTCCATAGTTGGGATGGGTAGGATTTCTCTCACCGTCCCTCCCGACCACCATCCACATTCATCTCCATAGCACCCAGTCTGAGTACTTGTGGCAGACAGTGCACCTGACAACCTAGGCAAATAAATACAGGTATTTGTAGAATGGAATAGAACCACTGGCACAAATGTTCCAGAGTAACAAAAACCATGATCAAGACAAACATATGTGAACAAAGTCCATGAATGCTGTTTCCACAACATTTGACCAGCTCCTGTGCTGGATATTTATCTGTACTAGGAATTTATTATTTCAGTTGTTACATCTATTCAGACAAAGGTTATCAAACCTCATGCTTCTGACTATAAACTGGAGGTGCAGTACTGCCAATATAGTAATCAATTTCACAATTTGGTAAGTGCATCATGGGATTGATAGGGATTTCACCTCCTTCTGAGGTGTCAGTTATTGGTGACTGATAATGGAAAGGTAACTGGACTCAACAGTACTGGCCCAAATGGGCAAATCCGGTATTACTGTGTTTCTTTTTGGTATTATTTAGTTCAATTAACTGACCATTATATTATTGTTTCTCAGATCTTAGCTCAAGTCCTGAAGTCTAAGAGGGAAATCCTGGCCCCACCAAATTCAGTGGCAAAACTGCCATAAGGACATGATTTTATCCCAAATCCTAAAGATTTTATTCTGGCAAAACTGAATAGCAGTTTTACCTGAGTAAAAGCCATGTAAAAACATCCGGATTTGGTTCACAGTAAATAAAGTGGAATGTTTATAGCTAGCAAATATAATGACTGAACATCTGAAAATAGTTATAGTATGTGGCAGGATAGATGCAAGGCATAAGAACTCTGACACCTCATCTTCTTATCAAAGATTTTTAAAGAAGAACAGAAAAAAGTATACAATGGTAGTAAGAGTAGAAACTAGAACAAGCCTGACCCATATATATTACAAACGTAAAAGTGGAAACTTGTGTGGTCTCCTCTGATGCCATATTCAAGATTTTTATTGCAAACACCTTTCTTCAAACATCCATTTAACATGAACCCATCTGCCAAGTGATGTTTTCCACTGCAGTGTTAATGTGCGTGTGCCCCCTTGCACTTTGGTAGTTCACACCTTTAACTAGGGCTGGAGCCAGAGTGCAATAAACAGGGTTCCACAATTTCAAGTACGAAAGGCTCAAACCGTGAGAGATAATTCATCAAAAAACAAAAACAAAAGGACAAAGGAGGACTCCAATTTATATTTAAAAGGCATGAGGGGTGGTGCACTTTAAAATCCTCACTGCTAATCAGTCGTTTAGTAGTTTAAAAATTAGGAATGACAATAGCAAAAAAAAAAAAAAATTACAAACGAAACCTCAATGGGAGGACACTTATGTTAAAAGGAGAGGATATGCTTAGAAGCACACTATGTAATATTGTAGCTTGTTTTGAAAAAAATCCTTACCTTATTTCATTAGTTACATCAGACCCCAAAAAGTGAAGGAAATGTGTGATTCTAAGGTTGGCGATAAAATTCCAAATGTCTTCAGGAAAAAAAGAATCAGCAAGAATATAAAAACCTGACAAAATATAATATGAAAGTTACTGGCTTAATGAAATATTAAAATTGAATCAGGAATACTGTTCTAGCATTAAAATAAACAATAACATTTCTTCCTAGTTATGGTTCACTTCAATTCTTTAAAAATTAATTATTACCTCTTTAAATATTTGATTAAATTTGATTTGGGTGGCTTATCACCATCCACAAAACACACATTGTTGTGTGTAAATTTGCTTTCTTCAGTTTCTGACATGTAAAGGCATGTTACATAGTTGTATGATTATTTGAGAGCTAAATCCAATGACTCTGCTCTGGCAGTTTGCAAAATGTATACCACTCACTCTCTGACACGTTGAATGAAAATGCGATGTTATCTTAAGAAATCCCTAATAAAGTGAGAAAAGTGAAACAGTGAAATTACATTATATGTTATTTGGGACTTTCTCATCATATCTTCTCATGTTGCTATATCTCACATTGTAGAAAGACCACTTTATTTTTAATAATTGTTAATTAGGGTTTTGGGATAATAGCCTGTAAATCACTAGAAGTTAGTAGGCATATGAGGTTTATTCTTCTCTCAGTGCATGGGGATTTATATGGGTAGCTCCCAGAGACAGCAAGAAGAGAATACAACCTGTGGTGTGTCCTAAGAGAGGTGCAACAATTACGTCTCAAGCATTATGATAAAAGTGAATTATTATATCCAAAAGACTTAATAGGAAATGTTGCTGGGTAATTACAATGTGAGACACAAATTATACAATTTTAGTAAAAGAGGATCATAAATATTTTAAGGCTGCGCTCACTTTATGATCATGTTTTATGTATAGATTTAAGGCTATTGCAAGGTGATGGGCTGACAGCCCTTTTTCCCACAGAACTGTGCAACAGGATGGCAGCAGCATAGTATTCCCCAAACTGTCCCACTCCTATTCTGGTGAGAACACTTCTGTGGTGGAGAGTACAGCTCTATCTCCATGACTTACCAGTTCTTGGCCTCCATACCAACAATGCCAGTTCTAGGTTCACTGTTCAAAGCTGACCCTAGTCTCTCCTGACCAAAACTCAGGATGGCTGTGTGGTGCTCTGTCTGAAGTGAATTGGTGCTTTCAGTCCACTTCTTAAGTGGCAGGGATCTTCAGAATGTCAACAAGATTGCACTCAGGGGAGGGTATTTTTTAGCACTGAGGATGCCTACCACTTAAGAACTAGAGAGACAGCATCAACTCATTTCACACAGACCACCACACAGCCATTATGAGTTTTGGACATGAAGACCAGGGCCAGCTTTGAAAAGGGAACCTAGGAGGTTAAAGACACTATGCCCCATTGCCATTCTCTGAGTCACACAGTTATCTTAATTTTTATAATTACTTAGCAAAGCTTTCCAAAATAGCTTTTTCATTTAACAAATGGTATTACTTTATCAAGAAAAAATATTTTAGACTTCATAATTTAAATAATTCTCCCAAAATAGTGAATGTCTTTTATTGGGAGATGAAGATGAAGTTTGAATCCTGATCTGAAGCTGAACTTCTATGTTCAGATTGGACTTTCCCGTTCATACCTATTATAAACAGAGAGGTCTAGGTCTGAATTTTCCCAAAATTCAAGAAAAAAGATTGTTTGGATTTGGGGGTGGGGTTCAGGATCATGTCTGCTTTCAGCTACCCTGGAACTATTGCATTATATACGCTGAAAAGAACATTCTCTTCCTTCTCTCTAAATGAGGACTGCAATATCACAATGGCAGCATCTGGCTCCCAAACACACTGTGCAGGTGCATATGGTTAAAATTGCAACTGACTTTGCGGCTAGGTACACTCAATGATATTTTCTTTAATTTGTTCCACAGTTTGAGAAATTAATGTGCTTTCATCCCTTCCATGCAAAATCTCATTGAGGCTATACCTCAGGGGTCGACAACCTTTCAGAAGTGGTGTGCCGAGTCTTCATTTATTCACTCTAATTTAAGATTTTGCATGCCAGTAATACATTTTAACGTTTTTAGAAGGTCTCTTTCTAGAAGTCTATAACTAAACTATTGTTGTATGTAAAGTACATAAGGTTTTTAAAATGTTTAAGAAGCTTCATTTAAAATTAAATTAAAATGCAGAGCCCCCTGGACTGGTGGCCAGGACCCGGGCAGCGTGAGTGCCACTGAAAATCAGCTCACATGCCGCCTTTGGCATGCGTGCCATAGGCTACCTACCCCTGCTATACATAGTAAGCTCTCATATGATAAAATAGCTGTTTTTCCATATCAAGTATGATTCCTTTATGAATCCAGCTGCTGATGACCCCATCTTCTAGAAGGGTGCAAAATATTCATAGGGAATAGCAAAATTACTTGAAGTTCAAGGTTTTTGGTTTCATTATAAACTGAAAATCTTTTCTAAGTTATATGTATTTTTTGAACAAATTCCATTTCCAAGCAAAACTAGGCCCCTATTTTGGGCAAAGACAGGAGGTTTTTTTTTAACATACATAACAAACATTTTCATATTTACAAGTTTTAGATACAAAAATATTGCTGTTTTCTAGAAACTATGAATAACTCAACATTCAAGCAACTGCAAACTTACGCAAAACATTCCCACAGTATGAATTTCACCTCATTGGACACCCTTCCATAAATGCTTGTGCCCCCAAAGTAAATTCACCAATTTGTCATAGGAAGATACAATATAACAGAAAGTGTGTAAATTCATACCTTATACTAGCTATTACCTCCTTGAGGATTCAGCTCACTGCTCTGCGTCATACAGCTTCAACATTTATTTTTCAGCCTGAGACCCCTAACATTTTAGGAAACACTTGGCTTCTGGTACACACTCCTTACATCCATCCCATTAGCACAAGCTTCTCAAACTAAAATAGAACTAAAGTGGACTGAAGAGGCTGAAGGAGGCATTTGAAGTGAAGACACCCAAATAATAAATGCAAAATCTGGAAGAGAAATATCAAAACTATCACATGGAAAATGTGAAAGAAAGTCTTCAGACTAAACTCTCTTCCTGCTTCAGTGCCATTATTGGGTGCTTCAGATGAACAGCTATATAAAAGACTAAAGCACTCAGTACAGGAAGTTAAGGACAGGCAACAGCTTAGGAATACTGTTTTCATGATTGTATGTGTAGTAATAGGAGGTTGATTTTCATATTTTGATTTTGCTATTCAGTAAAGTTTGATTCCTACGGAACTCTGTAAGGTCAATCTGACAGCACCAGGAAGTAGCATTTGAAGGACAGTGAGGAAAGTTGGCACAGAGCCAGAAACCTTGCCCAAAATTGGAAATAAACTGTTCTTGCTGGAAAAAGGCTTTGGATGGGAAGGCTGTTTCCCCTGCCAAGTGGGATTGTTTACACTGGCTAACTGAGCATGGCCAGTTGATCCTTTGGCCTTTGGTAGTCTTACTTGTGCCCCAATGGAGAAAGCGATCCTAGAGTACTAATACTGGATAAGAGTTCCTAGCCCTTAAGAATGGTGATTAGAGATGGACAAATTAGAGCACCTTGGTTAGATGCTACAGTGATTGGCATCACACTGGGAAACATGACTCTCAAGTGGGTTGCAAAGGTCTTGCTGGGGGAAGGGCAGGTGACAAAATCACAAAATCTAGGCAGAACAAATTAAAGAGAGGGAAGGGAGACATTCATCTACCTCCTGCCACCCCATCACCCCTGCTACTTCTATCCTCTCCTGGCCCAAGGAAGCACAGCTTAAAAGTGATAAGGAGTCAACTGCCTTTACCCTATTGCCCCTACTCCCAGCATTCAGTCAGCTACTTATCATATCTAAGCCATGCTTCTCTGGAACTAGAGTACAGGGCAGTGAGGGAGAGAGGGAGAAACACATAGGCCCACCCCATTAAGCCTATATCCAGCAGCACCAAGACCCTTCACCAGAATGCCTCCCCCAACAACATCAAAGCCAGCTTCCTTGCCATGACACTAGAGGCTTATGGGATATGAACACAAGAAGTGAATCACAAGAAGAAACCATGGCTGTCTTGGAGGTCCCAGGTTCAAACAAGTCTGAGAATGGCTGGACTGGACAGGACAGATAGCCAAAACTGTAAATCAAATAATTAATTAATTTTAAAAAATTACGGAAGTCATGGAATAAATTTGACTAATATGTTGACTAGTTTGATTAGCTCTTAAAATGAATGAATAATGGGGAAATGTATGAAATCACTTATTAAATACCATAAAATTTCTCTAAAAAATTATTCTAGTAGTGATTAAAATTCTCAAATTTGTCAGCTCTCTAACAATGACAGACAGAGTCCAACTTCTCAGTAGCATATCTGACAGCATGGATGAGGGCTTGTCTCAGAGCCTAGGTCTACAGCCTTGGGCTTTTGGTATGGTGCTAAAAATAGCTGTATAGACATGTGAGTTTGGGCTGGAACTCAGGCCCTGAATCCCATCTGCTCCCTGGGTTTTAGAGCCTGAGCCTCATCTTGAGTCCAAATGTCTACCTGGCTATGTTTACTGCTATAGTGCAAGCCCAAGTCTGTAGACCCAGGCTCTGAAGCTAGCTGCCGCAGGTTTTTTTGTTGTTTTGTGTTGGTTTTTTTGTTGGTTTTTTTTGCCATGTAGACATACCCGAATACTATATTGTAACTATGAGGTGGAAGGACAGAACTGATTAAATAGCTTTATTTAAGGTAGTATTATGCTATTGGGAACTTGGACTCTATCTGTCATTGAGAGGGAGCGGACAGTTGGAGGGTTTTAATCACTACTAGAATAATTTGACAAATGTTGAACTATTTAACACATATTCCTCCTTATTCATTCATTTAACAGAGCTGATCAAACAACTCATCAACATATCAATAGTATGTTTTTCTTATTCATTGAAGCCATGGAGGTAATTCAGTATCATGCCATACAATATGATATAATAGCCTGATAGATGTCAGGGATGCAAGTATTCTACACATCATGACCATGCGTCCTTCGCTATCATCAGTGAAGGTAGGACTCGGCCTTATGTTCCAGAAACAAAAACCTCTGCTGCTTAATCTAATGGAGATTCGTTGTTATAGGTAGTAGAAGGGTTCCTATAATCCTATAGGCCAGATACAAAGAGGTGAAATGATTGGACATTCGAGTTAGCAGAGGGCAGTGGTAGACATGCAGAATATCCAGAACATTACCAGTGACACAGAATAGGTGAATTGGGGTTGGGGTTGGGGTGGGGTGGGGGGAACGAAAACTTTCTAAGACATCAAACATGAGTGTTAGATGGTAAGAATTGCACAGGCTGAGAACATAAACAGTAACCTGAGCTGTCATGATAGAAGGCATGTAGAAATTGAAGGTAAAACCAGTACGATACTATGTTTTAGTAACACTTCACATAGTGACAGGGGCTGTACACGGTGTAGTAGAACATTCAGTGATATTGCCTGTATGAAAGATTCTAGTATGTGAGGATAGGAAGGGAAGGTAGAAGAGGGAAGGGGCAAGACAAAAAGGGGATTGGAGTGAAGAGGTCATTGAAATGGTATAAAATCTTAATCTGACTCTAGGTAAAAGGTAAATTTGATGGCTAGGAGGGGCAAAATCCTTCTTTTGGGAGAAGAATAAAAAACTAACTGAGGTATCAAATCCACATCCTCTGGTCTGATCAAAAATTGACAGGCTACACTGGATATAATTCCTCACAGAATGTTAAATGAATTTGCATTGTATTAAGGCTCCATATTATGATAGCATTAATGACCCACAAAAAATTGTATGCTCATGGAGCAGGACACACACTCCCTTTTCTCGTGACCCTCACATTTTTCTCCCCATTTTCAGCCTCCCCTCTCTTACAAATGTAGCACCAGCCACACATGAGACTATACATATTCCTCAACACTCTTCCCTCTCTCTCTTTCAGCAGTTAATATATATCTCATTCTCACACCATATTGGGAATCACTGCATAATTCATTTTATATAGGAACACATTTATTCTGCTGTATTTATTCAAGGGGTTTAACGAGGGAATTCATTTTTATAATTATGTTTTTTTCTGTCATTGTTTGTTCCCCATCACACACCCCTTACTCATTCAGAAACCAAAGTGTTTACCATTATTCTTGATACTTCCCGCTTTATCCTGGTGTATTTCTTCAGGCTCCTCTCCTTCCAAAAATCTTTCATTCTGCCAACAGTTTAGGCTTTGGAACAGGCTACTAAGAGATGATTGTATATTTCAGAGAGATAAGGTAGCTGAGGTAATATCTTTCATTGGACCAACTTCTGTTAATAAAAGATATTACCTCACCTACCTCGTCTCTCTCATATTCTGGGACCAACACGGCTACAATACAAACAAACTAAGACTGTAGGAAAGGATGGGGAACTGCCCTCCACAGTATATGGGGCAAAACTAATGAGATTTTTTCCGTCCTTTCCATCAATAATTCTGTGAAAGTCATCATTAATGTTGCTCCAAAGATCTTCTGATGTGCTCATTCTGAGATGGGGTCAGCACACTCAACTGTTCTCCCTCTCAATCTCTCTGCAACCAGAGACCATCTGCATCAGGCCCACTAAGAGCCTAGAGATTATCCCCAAACTCAGGACTCCCACATGGCAGCACAACACATTACTGTGAGACTACAGTACCAGGATGACTGCAAGGGAGAGGGTCATTTTCTTACATTGAGGGGTTTTTTGGTAACTGTTTTCCTTCACAAACATGTGTGAGGTTAGGATTTCCTCTGGGGATAATGTTCATTAAAATAAATAATGTAATTAGCTATCTGGATTGCTTCATGCAGAAATGTTATCTTACTGCATAATGTTAGAAGAGAATGGGAAATAAACTTAGAGCCCTAAGTAAATGCCCTCTGATATCTGGAACTAATTTGGCTGCTGGATTTAGCTGTGTCCCTTGAACATTCATAGAATAGATTTGTGTGTCAGGTTCTATGGAGAATCAAACTCAAAGCTCACCAGACCTTCTATTTTTACTAGAAGTCAGACAAAACTCAACTCTCAGATCCAGACTCCACAGAATTTTACAAAGGTTTAGGTTCAAATATGCAGATCTGAAGCCACATCTCCAGTTCTGGTTCTGGGTGTATTAGAAACTCGAATGGCCTTGGTTCTGAGCACTGGGTCAGAAGTGGCGGAAATCTTGCAAGAAATGACATTCTTGTGAAACCTTGAAAGGACAATTGATATCTTTAGGTTTCCATCATTTAAAATCTATTGTGGTTGAGTACTCATAAAATTGCCACCCCTTTTGACCAAAATTTCACATAAGAATTGCAAACATATTGACAGGGATACAAGGTCAACTCCCAGTGTAATAGCAACAGAAGAAAAAGGAAAGAAAAGGAAAGACAATCAGACCACACAAACCTAATAATTGGATTTCCTTACTAAGCCCTAGGTTCATTACTGTGGGGCCTATATGTCTTTCCTTCACTAGAACCTCACTCAGATTGGCTTTCCTTCTGGTAACTCTTATATTAGATCTTGGAGAGGGTTCCCAGCCCAGCCTACTCTTAAAGGGGCAGCCCTTCAACACAGGTGTAGAATATGGTAAATTTTTATGTAGAAGAAAATTTTAAAACTCATATAAACATTAACTGTTTGAGCAAACCTTTTTTCAAGGAAAAACAACACCATGACAATAGTGCAAGGTTTCTCTTGGGAACCCCTCCCCAACCCCAATATAAAAACAGAAAACAGAACAGGGTAAGACTCCAACTATATCCAGAGCCCAAAGAAATAGTCAAGGAAAAGAAAGGCAAAGCCTACAGTTACCCCCATGTTTAGATTGGCAAAATCTCTGCATAAAAAAATGAGTGCACAAGTGTATTTCAGGGCGGGTTGGGGGGTGGGGAATCAGATACCTACAGCAAACAAAACATATTTGAATGCATAAAAAACAGGTGACAATGTATTTGAATTCTGTATAATATAATGAGCTGCTTTTTCATTTGAGATGTGTCAAAATAAAATACTACAGGGAGAAAGTGTGTGTCAGTGAATCCCTCGTAATAGGTAACATAACCAGTAACGTGTGAAACCAGAGAAATTCAAAAACACATTGTTTAATAAGAATCGCCTTTAAAGGGTGGCTAGAGTAGTTATCTTGTAATTTTTTTAACATTTGTTATTAGAGAAGGTCAATTTTTAAAATGACTTTATGTCATTTGTACTCCTCCTGCTCCCCCTCAATGGGAACAATTGATACAAAGCTTGGGGTGCTGAGAGGAACTCTATGGTGATACCACACAGTGCATAAGCACCACAGCACTGTTTATAAGTATCTGATTAGACAATGTGTAGCTTGTGATTCTGTGTGATATGACCCACTTTCACTTTAGTTAAACCATCTCTGAATCCCCCACAAGGGAAAACAAGTTCACCCTGATGGATATACCCATACAGAGGGGAAGAAGAGTATACACTGTCATCAGAGATCTCCTCATGTGGTCAGAGGAGCCACTCCTGGGACTCCCACTGAGATTTAAAGGGAACTACTAGCATAGAGCCACTATTTGGAAAGGGTTAGAAGAAGCTACTACCAGCCCCTTCTTAATTCTCAAGGTGAGGGATGGAGAGAGAAAATAGCATTCTATTGGACCCCAATGAAGGGAAGAAGCCACTTCTGGGACTTCCAGCAGAGCAGAAAAAAAACGGCAGAGCGCCCACCTTTTGTGCCACAGATGATTGGTTTTCCACTCAGAGAAGAACTGCACATCAACAATGTCTCCAAGAGAAGAGGCAACAGTGTCCCTTCACATTGGGCTGCTCATTAACAGCTTACTCCTCCTCTAGATCTGAATTTGTAACAAAAACTAACACCAAAATCCAAGTCACCTTGTTTGAACATTTCACACATCTCTAGCAGACTATATTTAACTCATATCACACCTGTAATATGGGTAATAACTGCAACTGTGAAGCATACAAGTATTTATAATGCACTCGTCACTGCATTATCTGTCAAATGAGGTAAGATTAACTGAACACTCATCCAAACTTCCAAAGCTGTTAGCACAGAATGAGCTCATGCAGTGCTAGGCGTTTTCCCTATTATACTTTCATTACTGACCTCCCTCCTGAGCCTTCTCGATGGATGTCTGCATTGTGACTCGGATTCAGCAAGATATTTAAACCCGGGGTTAACTTTAAGCATGTGAGTAAAATCATTGACTTCATTTACAAGGGTAGAGGGCAAATGGGTTTCTCTTAATGTTATGGAGACTTCTTCTTTTGGACAGCTCCCTCAGCCCATCTTTCTTCAACACTGTTTCTTATCATAGGCCCTAATTCAGGAAGCTACTGAACCACATGCCCAGGTTCAAGTACATGAATAGCCCCATTGACCTCAGTGAGACTACTCACTGGCTTAAAGTTAAGCACATGCATAAGAACCTGGTTGAATATGCAACAGAAGGCTCAGTTCTGCAAGATGTTGAGCAATTCCTGAAGGTGATCGACCGCCTTAACTACAAATGGAAGTTGATGCTGAGCACCTCAAAGGACCAAGGCACATTGCGGGATCATACCTTATCCCCCCTTGCTCTTCTACAGCAATGAAATAATGCCACCTGGTTTGGCCTTTTATTATGGTACACAATGTTTGTAATTGCACCACAGTTTGAACTCCTCAGCAGTGGGAGATGGCTTTGCAATTAATTATTGACCCTTCCACATGGAATAGTTCTCTCGCTAAACTCATATGGGCAGCAGAAGCCTTTTTCTCCCTGCACTAGTTTGAAAGTGGAATATGTGACTGAAGTATGCCTCTCTAGTACCCTACACAGCTAACCCTGCCTAATGCTTGTACACTAAATAATCGCCATATGTGGCCAGGAATACAGGTTTTTTTAAAATAGAAGTTAATCCATCTTTGAGCTGGATAAATTCCGAGTGAAGCTTGGTGGATGGACAGCTGTTTCTCTTCTTTTGGCTAGGAGTATTGCTCTCAAAAATAGATATATATTATTCAGCATCCCAGCTTTACCCAAGTTATGCCCAGCGCCCCAATCCCTTCTCTTACACATAAATGTCAGTTTCTCAAAGAAGTGACTATGACACTTGGGAACCTTTCTTGTTTTGTCATGGAGTAAGGAAGGTTTTGAAATGACCATCCTCATATGGAGAATAGGGGACAAGGAATGCTTTCAAAGGAAATATCTGACAGGAGAAAAATCAGCCTGCAGGGCAGCAGCAGAACCAGAATAATCCTGCCCTGGCTCTTATGGCTGAAACCTCAAAAAACAAAACAAAACAAGCCCCCCCCCCCCAAAATCATGTTTAAGGAATACAGGCCCTGAACTGTTTATGTACCTTAAGCCATGAAGTAAGCAAGAATGAAAAAATGAGGAAAGAAAACACGGGTTAAAAAGGTAATGTACCTACTATGCCCTTAGAATAGCCTGCATTTTTCAACTGGTTCATCTGGAATACAGAGATAGCTAATTTATTAGGGTTGCAAATGCTTCTTTTTTATTCATGGGCCCAGGTACCCCAAAAAGCACTCCACCATCAAGTAAATTACATGGAGATTCTCTTTTGACACAGTGTATGTACAATATATACTAATCAGGATTCAGTGAGTATCAGTGTTGGTAAAAAATCAGCTGGCAATATTTTAATCTTTTCTTTGCATCTTATGTTTTGTTTTCTTAAACAGAATATGTAAGAAAGGCAAATCTGACCTAAAAATGTATCTCAATTTATGTTTATTCTCCTTTTTATTGCCACATTTCAGAATTAATAATTCAAAGTTCTAATATTAGCTGTCATCTTAGCTGTGATAAAATTAATAATTCAACACACTAATATCAAACAAAATGGTACCTTTTAATGCTAGATGAGAAATATACTTTGCTGCATTGTAGGGAGCTAAATTTGGCAAGTTCTCCACTTTATTTCAAATAAAATCATAGTTTACTAATTAGAATATCATTGTATCATTTTCACTCAAATTACAGTGATCTCTAAGTAGGGTTTCTACAGTTCAACATAGCTGTTTATTTTCCCAACACATTTTTTTCCACAGAAACCATAATACACAGAGAACAGAGTTGTACGTGAAATAATTTTCATACCTTTTCCTTCTGAAATCACACTACAATCCTTTCCAGGGAATGTATTCATCATACCTGCAGTGTCCTGGCTAAATTCCAACTTGGGTAATTACATTCAGCCTACCTAAATTCCTCCTGTAGTTTAATTTGCAAAGATATTCTTCACTCTCTGCCCTAAATTGTTGTGTAGTGTTGTGTGTGCTGTTAATCAGGTACTGCACTTCTCTTCACGGGGTTTGGCTGTGGTCCAGTGCTAGGTGAAGTGATTCCTGTGTATAGAGTGCATCTCATTTTAAGTTTGCAAAGCACTTGGAGATCCTTTGGAGTTAAAAAGCTCCTTTTATGACTGGAAGGTCATTAGCTAGAGTGCAAATGCATGCAATTCAATATTTAGACATTTACAAAATATCTCAAAACAAATATTTCACATGTATCATGACACACATTCAGAATTCACTTCACTTGAGCATGGGGTAAAAGGACAATTTAAAAAGATGTATAGTAAAATGTCCTCAAAAGAGAAAGCATGTCAGAACTATACAGTGAGAGCCATATTGTCTCTGGCCACTGGGCAGGTCCGGGGACAGGGATGTTAAACAAAGAACCTTCCCATTGCCTGTCTCCCCACCACTGTGCAGTGGCCAACCACAATTGTACCTCCTGTGCTCCCCTGAGTGCAAGGACTAGTTACAGAGGCTAGTGCCTTCTGGCACTAGCCTTTCTCAAAGGCACTAGGAAGGACACAAGGAGGCAAGATCCACCCACCTGCAATAAGCAGAACTAGCTCTCTGCAGAGGGCATTATGTGCTAACCCTCCCGGAGCTCCCCCTCAGATAATACAGTTGCACACCAGCCCTTCTCAAGTCTGTGTTAAAATAGTAGGCATCTGAGAAACGGCATGCATCGAAGACAGTATGGAATTAGTAGATTTGCACCATACTTATAAAAGGAAAGTGAAATATGACTGAAATGCTGCGAAATGCACCACAAACATAGGAAGTAACAACTGACCATTAAACACAAGGTAATCTGTGATAACAAAGTGACTGATAAGAGAGGTAGCACAGGACCAAACAATCCATTATTTGCATTACAATACCACCAAAACTGATGGCAGCAATGATACCTCCCTGCCTCCTGTAACCACCACTAGGCATAGGTTATTTACAGATAAGTATAGATACTTATTTAATAAATAAACGGAGTCACAGTCTGATCTCTGTCACACCACAGTAATGCAACAGAAGACAGTAATTGAGATCAGAATCTGTCTCAAATACATTGTTTACCATTTTAAAAGTTAAATTATATGTTGGCTTCAGAGTTAGCACCCCATTGAGACAAATAGTTGCTGGATTCTCCTATCACTTCAACAGATGAGTGTTCAGCCAGCGGTGACTTGAGTTATGGGCTTGTTTGTTTTTATGGCTTCTCAAAAGGGGAAGCAAGTCCAATCCTGGATTTCCAACTGTGATCACGTGTCTTGCAAATGTAGTCATCATTAGCAGGAGGAGATTTGAAGCTTTAGACTTACAACATGCTCTCTTCTCCTGCAGAGACCGCACATACCGCTCTTCAAAAGTGGACATGACCTCATGGCACAGACCTCTCCATCTGGGTCTGTCCAGTTCAATGAGTTCCCAGGTTTTAATGTCTATCTTACATGCTTTGAGGCTGGCCTTCAAAGTGTCTTTATATCTGAGACAAGTAGGAGGTAATTCACATCTCTCAGAATAATTGTTTCAGTCTGTAGTCAAAAAGGCTTATCTATATGAACACTTAATTTGTGGCATGCTGGGACATTTAAAAGCATGGAAGATCAAGAGCCAGTATGTCATATGACAGGGTATTGGGGGTAGATTTACACCGCAGCTTGCCATTAACTAAGAGTGCATATAGATAAGCCCTCTGACAGCACTACATTGGCTTACACTTGGATGGTTTATTCACAACTATGAGGACTTGAAACTAAGCTTTTATTTGAAAATAGCATTTTTAAAGAATTTTAACCTATTGTAACCCCCTTTTCTTTTCTTTTTTATTTCGTGGGGTTCAGCCAAAAACACATATTGTTGTAATTACAGCTGTTTCTGCTTTCTCTGTGTTGATATGGAAACATTCCCAGACAAGGTGGCAGTATAGAGCTTTGAGTGATTGACTGAAAAGAAGGGAGTGCTGGAAGTAGTTAACCATGCTCAGTAGTTGCTTTGAAGCTAGTGTGAAAGGCTGAATTAAGGGCAGACATTCCTGCATGTACATACATACCTCCTTAGTTACAAGCTGGAAGCTCCTTGCCAATCAGTAGTGAGTTCTGTCAGAGGTACAAAACTTGCTGCCATTTTGAACACTAGTCAGATCCAGCTCAGTCCTGCAAGGAGAAGATAAAGCTGTCAGGGGTAACCCAGACTGATTTGTGGATTGGATCTCAATACAATTTCCTGTAACTTTACAGAAGTCAGTGGAATTGAGACTTGGAAAAACACCATAAAGGAGCAATTGCAGACTGGAGGTCAAATGTCTTCAGGAGATGTACTACATAATTGAACTAGAGATCAGATAATGATAAGGTATCTGGACCTGATGGAATCTCTGCCGAAATTTTCAAATAAAAAAGGAGAACTTGTTCGACAGCTTCATGCCCTAATTCTCAAGATCAACTGGGATTTTTTATGAATTCCTGACTTTAGGAATGTCATAACTGTGACTATCCTCAAGAAAGGAGACAAATTGGATTATGGAAACTATCGATGAATTGCCCTCTTGTCCACCTCCAGAAAGATCCTTGCCAGAATTTTCCTTAACTGGCTGCTCCCCCTTCCAGAGAAAATCCTCCCCAAATCACAATGCAGATACGGACCACCTCAAGGTACCACCGACATGATCTTCACTGCCTGCCAACTTCAGGAAAAGTGCTGCGAACAATATTTACCTCATAAAAGCATTTGATTCTGTCAACCATGAAGCTCTGTGGAGAATTCTCCTCAAATTTGGGTGCCCACCAAAATTTGTTACCATCCTCCAACTCTTCCACAACAACATGACAATCATTAGCAATGGATCTGAAACAGACCCTTTCCTAGTCAAGACAGGTGTCAAGCAAGGCTGTGTCATCGCTCCAACCCTCTTCTCTATCTTTCTTGCTGTTATCCTCCTTCTCACTGCTGACAAGCTCCCCTCCGGACTTGACATTTAATACAGAATGGATGGCAAGTTCTTCTACCTCAATTGCCACCGATCCAAGAAAAAGACTATAACTAAATCAGTCATTGAACTACAATATGCGGACAGCTGTGCTCTGTGCACCCACTCAGAAGATCTCCAGAAAACAGTTGACATCTTCTCTGAGGTCTACAACCTCACACTCAACACCAAAAAAACTAATGTGCTCTACCAGCAGGCTCCAAACCATCAGAATCCTGCTTCTGCAATTAGGATCAACAAAGATATGCTGGAGAACATTGATATTTTCCCCTACCTCGGCAGTTATCTGTCACAGAAAGCCAACATTGATGAGGAGATTCAACACCACCTCCAATGCACCAGGAAATGTGTCTTTGAAGATCATGACATTAAGAACCAAACCAAGCTTCTCATATACCAGGCTGTCATTATGTTTGCTATCCTGTACGATGCTGAAACCTGGGTCACATACAGTGGATACCTTAAGGCTCTTGAACGATACTATCAATGATGCCTCTATAGGGTCTTCTGAATTAAGTGGAATGACCAAGTCATCAACATCAGCATTTTGTATCAAGCCAAAATGTCCAGCATTGAAGCTATGATCATCTGCCACTAACTCCATTGGGCTGGTCACATTTATCCAATACCAGACAATTGACTCTCCAAGCAAGTTATGTTCTCACAACTGAGCCCAGGTCAATGGGCAAAGTGGGGAGGGGGCAAAACAGCTTTTCAAAGACACCCTCAAAGTCAACATGAAGAAGTGCAATAAACTTATGGGACATAAGACATAAACTTATGGGAAATCCAAGCCCTCAACCAACAAAAGTGGAAAAGGACCTTGTGGTGAGGATCCCAGCTTTTTGAGACTCAAAGACATCAGGAAATGGAGAAATGGAAAAGGAGGAAAGAACGCGCCACAGCCTGATTCAACAATCCAGATCTGACACTTCCATCTAGAAGTGTCTGCCCAAACTGTGGTAAGATCTGTGGGATTCCAGATTGGTCGCATTAGCCATCAGCAGATCCACTAGCAAAGAAGACAATCATCCTCAGTTCCAAGGGATTGCCAGCTGACATCATTGAACCAGAGACAGCGTGTGAGCCTAACAGCTACAGTAATTATAAAGTTTTATTTTCTTTCTTATTTGAAGTCATGTACGTGCTCAATAGTGTGGATGCCGAAAGAACTGGTTATGAAGTACAACTAAATGTTTTATTTCATTTGTCAATATAATACCCAGAGTGAGCCTAAGTGAAAGTAGAGGATCTCAGATGTTGTAAGGTATTATATATTAGTGCTGTCAAGAGATTAAATAAATGAATTGCGATTAATCGCATGATTAAAAAAATTAATCGCTCTTGATTATGTGATTAATTGCACGTTAAACAATAACAGAATAGCATTTATATAAATATTTTTAGATGTTTTCTCCATTTTCAAATATATTGATTTCAATTACAACACAGAATACAAAATGTACAGTGCTCAATTTATATTTATTTTTTATTATAAATATTCGCACGGTAAAAATAAAATAGCATTTTTCAATTCACTTAATACAAGTACTGTAGTGTAATCTCTTTATCATGAAAGTTGAACTTACAAATGTAGAATTATGTACAAAAAAAACTGCATTCAAAAATAAAACAAAGTAAAACTTTAGAGCCTACAAGTCCACTCAGATTTTCTTCTTGTTCAGCCAATCGCTGAGACAAACAGGATTGTTTACATTTGCAGGAGATAATGCTGTCCACTTCTTGTTTACAATGTTACCTGAAAGTGAGAACAGGCATTCGCATGGCACTGTTGTAGCCAGCGTTGCAAGATATTTATGTGCCAGATGCGCTAAAGATTCATCTCTCTTCATGCTTCAACTATCATTGCAGAGGACATGCGTCCAGTGATGAGCTGCCAAAATCTTAACAACCGGTTCCCTATAAAAAGTTTCTGATTTAAGGGATGTGCCCCAGTATGTATTTTTTGTACCAACAGGGTTATCATACATCAGTATTTTCCCAAAAATTTTAAAAATTCCTCCTGGACGGCGATTTAAGACCCAAAAAGCCTGACCTGTCCGGGAAAATACGGATGTATGTTAACCCTGCTTAAAGTTCTTTTTTATAAAGATGGACCTGAACTAGAAATGAGCTCCGTTTCACATCTGTGGGTCCCCGCCACTCCCTGAGGGTGTGCTAGGGTGACCAGATGTCCCGATTTTATAGGGACAGTCCAGGTTTTGGGGTCTTTTTCTTATATAGGCTCCTATTACCCCCCACTCCCTGTCCTGATTTTTCACACTTGCTGTCTGGTCACCCTAGGGTGTGCACATGTGTGGGTCCCAGCTGCTCCCTACCCCCCTCATTGAAGCAGGTGTGCAGGGTTACTTACCTGGGAACTGCAGGGCACCAGTGGACCTGGGGCCAGTTGCAGACAGGGACGTGGGGCAGGGCTAGCTGGAGGCAGGGGATGCAGGGCTGGCTGTGGGCAGGGCAGGGGCTGACTGGAGGTAGGGGCTGGCTGCAGGCAGGGCAGGGGGGTGCAGGGCTGGCTGGAGACAGGGTCTGGCTGCAGGCAGGGAGTGCGGGGGTGGCTGCGGGCAGGGCAGAGGGTGCGGGGGTGGCTGGCTGGAGGCAGGGGGTGCAGAGGGTGGCTGGAGACAGGCTGGCTGCGAGCAGGGTGGTGGGTACTCCCGGGGAGAGCAGCAGGACGCAGCCCAGGCCCGGCAGAGCAGCTGGGGACCCACCAGGCAGCAGTGGGAGCCCCAGGGCCAGGAGAGCAGCAGCAGCATCAGGGCTCGTGCCCAGAGCCAGACAGCAGCCCACATGGCTCCCGCAGCGCAGTGCCCCCAGTGGCCGGAGGACGAATTACGTCACTTCCCAGCCAGAGCCCATCAAAGCCTCAGCACCCCCTGCAGGGAAGCGGGTTAACAACCGGTTCTAAAACTGCCTCAAAATTTAACAACCGGTTCACGCGAACCGGTGCGAACCGGCACCAGCTCACCACTGCATGCGTCCATGCTGATGATGGGTTTTGCTCGATAATGATCCAAAGCAGTGCTGACCAACTCATGTTCATTTTCATCATCTGAGTCAGATGCCACCAGCAGAAGATTGATTTTCTTTTTTGGTAATTCAGGTTCTGTAGTTTTCACATCAGGGTGTTGCTCCTTTAAGACTTCTGAAAATATCCTCCACACCCCATCCCTCTCAGATTTTGGAAGGCACTTCAGATTCTTGAAGATTGGGTGGAGTGCTGTAGCTAGCTTTAGAAATCTCACATTGGTACCATCTTTGCATTTTGTCAAATCTCCAGTGAAAGTGTTCTTAAAATGAACAACATGCTGGGTCATCATCTGAGACTGCTATGGCAGAATGTGGGTAAAACACAGAGAAGGAGACATACAATTCTCCCCCAAGGAGTTCAGTCACAAGTTTCATTAACACATGTTTTTTAATGAGCATCATCAGCATGTCCTCTGGAATGGTGGCCAAAGCATGAAGAGGCATAAGAATGTTTAGCATATCTAGCATGTAAATTCCTTGCAATGCTGGCTACAAAATTGCCATGTGAATGTCTGTTCTCACTTTCAGGTGACATTGTAAATAAGAAGTGGGTAGCATTATCTCCCATAAATGTAAACAAACTTGTTTATCTTAGCGATTGGCTGAACAAGAAGTAGGACTGAGTGGACTTGCAGGCGCTAATGTTTTACGTTGTTTTGTTTTCAAGTTACATAACAAAAAAAATCTACATTTGTAAGTTGCTCTTTCACAATAAAGAGATTGCACTACAGTACTTGTATGAGGTGAATTGAAAAATACTATTTCTTTTGTTTATCATTTTTACAGTGCAAATATTTGTAATGAAAATAATATAAAATGAGCACTGTATACTTTGTATTCTGTGTTGTAATCGAAATCAATATATTTGAATGTAGAAAAACATCCAAAATATATAATAAATTTCAATTGGTATTCTATTGTTTAACAGTGTGATTAAAGCTGTGATTAATTGCAATTAATTTTTTAATTGCGATTAATATTTTTGAGTTAATAGTGTGAGTTAACTGTGATTAACTGACAGCCCTAATTATATATATATTTTTGGGGGATTTAGGCCCTGTGTTATATTCTTCATTTTAAAGCAAAACAACAAATCTCCATTTAGTGATGTTAATCTAGCTAGGATGCATTGTAACTTCCGTACTTTAACAGTTTATCTTTGGAGTGTTATTCATAAAAAGGAATATGAAATTATTAATTGTATGTGCCAAACTGTCTTATGGTAAAGACTGGTACTAGATCCCTAAAAAGAGAAAGCAAGTGAATCCTATTATAATTTCCATGTATAGTAATTAGAGGATTCCTATAGAAAAATCCAGCAGTAGTCTCTTGGAAGGACAGGAATTAATGGTCTGTGCAAATAGGTCAGATAGAGGAATTCAGTAGCACAGAATTGACAAGTAAATTGATTTACCTGTTCTCTTTGAAGTTTTCACTGTCATGGGACAGAAAGTGGCCAACTCTGGTCCACGTGCTAGCACTCTACACATATGTTTTGTTAGCGGGGAGCAGTGCATCAGCAATTCATAATGTCATAACAACAGAGCTGCACAATCAGACACAACCGGGCAAGGGTGTAAATCAGACACTGAATAGGTCACCAGTGTAACATGAGAGTAACCAACTGTACTGTGTTAGGTAAGACATGCAAAAAGACTGTATTTATGACATGACTGATGCATCCAAACAAGCAATGAGGTGACACAAGGGCCATACAAACAGAACAACATACTGTAGCTTCAGTAATTCCTATGTAATGTGCTGACAATCTACAAACAAATATGATGCTTAGGGAGATAAGCCCAGGCTCATAGGCCATAACTGACATGCACTGACACTGTATCTCACATATCACTGTGTAGTAACTACAGGTAAATCTAGAACTGTCACTGGTGAACAGCCTCTTCCTGGGGCTCCATTTTCTTCCATATTTACATCACACCATATTTATGCCCCACCCCCCCCATCCCAAACACTCTCCTCACACACATCCTTCCACCTCCAGCTAGCATTTCTTTTCTTTTCCCATGACAATCCTATTAAAATCTGGTTGGCTGCCTGGGGACTGTGATAACCATCACTCAACCAGCCTTAAAGGGACAGATTTCTTATGGAAATTGAATCTGAAAGGACAAATTCCATAGGGAAATTTAAAATTGACACATTTTCTGAATGGCTCTCTCCTATCCCTGCTGTATATAATATATGCATTTATTGAGCTTATTTTTTGGTTGGTATCAAAATGTATTGATCTGCAAGATAAATATTGACTTGGCCTTACTTTCCCTTAGTCTATATTTACTTCTGGAGTCAATAAATCTGGAAACTGATTTGACAGAAGTCAATAATGGTTTAAAATTCTCAAAATAGCCGCTTTGCTGTAAGGTTATAATTCTCCACTTTAGAGTTACTGCCTTAAACAAATGAAAAAAACAAACCATGCAAAGTTAACAATTTACTATACGACACCATCAGGACACTTTGGCCTGGGTAGAACATGAGGCACACACAGATACCAAGACACTGGTACTTCAGGCCAACTGTGCCATTTCAGCACTAGCCCAGCAATGCCGTAAATACTTTAATGTGACCTACTGCACTCCAGCTATATATCTCTTGCCCTGTGGATCCTAAAAATTTGCTGTGAGCTCTGGAGAAAATGTCTGCATGATATTGCTTGCTGGATATCTCAGAGCTAAATTGTCTTCAGCCCTGGAAAAACTTGAAGTCTTGCTGGGTGGTAAGGAGTGTCACTGCCTTCATTTCAAAAAAAAAAGGAGGACTTGTGGCACCTTAGAGACAAACAAATTTATTTGAGCATAAGCTTTCATGAGCTACAGCTCACTTCATCGGATGCATTCAGTGGAAAATACAGTGGGGAGATTTATATACACAGAGAACATGAAACAATGGGTGATATCATACACACTGTAAGGAGAGTGATCACTTAAGATGAGCTAATACCAGCAGGAGAGTGGGTCTGTAATCAAGTGACCAGAGAGATTGAAGTATTCTCCAACTGGTTTTTGAATGTTATAATTCTTGACATCTGATTTGTGTTCATTTATTCTGTTACGTAGAGATTGTCCAGTTTGACCAATGTACATGGCAGAGGGGTATTGCTGGCCCATGATAGCATATATCACATTGGTAGATGTGCAGGTGAACGAGCCTCTGATAGTGTGGCTGATGTGATCAGGCCCTATGATGGTGTCCCCTGAATAGATATGTGGACACAGTTGGCAACGGGCTTTGTTGCAAGGATAGGTTCCTGGGTTACTGGTTCTGTTGTGTGGTATGTGGTTGCTGGTGAGTATTTGCTTCAGATTGGGGGGCTGTCTGTAAGCAAGGACTGGCCTGTCTCCCAAGATCTGTCAGAGTGATGGGTTGTCCTTCAGGATAGGTTGTAGATCCTTGATGATGCGTTGGAGAGGTTTTAGTTGGGGGCTGAAGGTGACGGCTAGTAGCGTTCTGTTATTTTCTTTGTTGGGCCTGTCCTGTACTAGGTGACTTCTGGGTACTCTTCTTGCTCTGTCAATCTGTTTCTTCACTTCAGCAGGTGGGTATTGTAGTTGTAAGAATGCTTCATAGAGATCTTGTAGGTGTTTGTGTCTGTCTGAGGGGTTGGAGCAAATGTGGTTGTATTGTAGAGCTTGGCTGTAGACAATGGATCGTGCGGCGTTATCTGGGTGAAAGCTGGAGGCATGTAGGTAGGAATAGCGGTCAGTAGGTTTCTGGTATAGGATGGTGTTTATATGACCATCGCTTATTAGCACCGTAGTGTCCAGGAAGTGGATCTCTTGTGTGGACTGGTCCAGGCTGAGGTTGATGGTGGGATGGAAATTGTTGAAAACATGGTGGAATTCCTCAACGGCTTCTTTTCCATGGGTCCTGATTACCTTTTATTGAACAGACTGATTCAGAGGTAATCAGCCTGGCTCAGAATTTTGGCATTAGTTTTGATCATTTCCTTTCCATAGAAATCCCCTTCCCCTCCCAGGTGCTAGACATATTGCAGTCATAGTTCATGCAGTCTTCACCCTTATTTATCTCATGGTGACCTTGCAACAGTAACAAATATCTTCTTGACTCTAAGGCTTAATTCCCTCTTTTGGTTTCCAGAGCACCTCCATCATTGACATCTTTCTCAGAACCCAGAATGATATTTACTTACTGGCTAGAGTGACAATGACTATATTATACTTACCCAAGTATGCTGTGGCCACTTATAAGCGGTGGATTGACCTTTAAGTTGACACTGCTTGCTTTTAAAACCTTTAACAGAGTGGATTTTGACTATATTCAAAGCCTCCTTCTTTAGCTCTTCGGACTTGGTCCTGTGCTCACATATGACCTACCCTTTGTGGGAATCCTGATGTTGGCAGATGATTGGGACTTTGTTGTTTTGTGCCATAGGATGCAACCATCCATCTGTGTCACTCCATCTCTCCCGGCATTTAGCAAACACATTAAAACCTTTTGTACTTAGCAAGGTTTTTTTTAGGCTGGGCAAACTTTTTTTTTTTAAGCCAAATTTCAGACACCCTACCCCCTTGAATCTTGTGGTTTCACAAATTTGACTCAGATTTGAATTCAAACATTATTGGGGAAAAGGGGCAGAGATGTGGAACAGTGAGAATATACCTAACAAATTAAAGTGAAAATGAAACAGAGTGGCTAGAGTAAAAAACAAATACAAGAAAGATTATGAAAGACAGGCAGAGGAAAATGAATGTATTGTGACGTAAAGAGAAAGACAATAGGACAAATTCAGACTTGATCTAACCTCACTGAAAACTTAGGCACCCAAGGGATCAATCTGCACCAGTATGTATACTGTGGACAGGTATATGCACAGAAACACACACACGTAGACTCTCATGCCTTTAGAATTCATGAAATCTCAGTAAGCTAAAGTCTTCGCACATTCTAATCACCAGTACTGCTACTCTATAAAGATCTGAGTGAATGATACAGTAAATCATCGTGAGGCGCACCAAACAAAGTGTAAAGTTACTTTCCAGCTCAAGTGTGAATGGAGTGGCAGTTTGTTGGTACAAACAGGGCCAGATTTACACCTTACCCGCCGCTAGGCACAACATCTTCAGCACCCTTCCCACCCCCCGCCTACAACTGACCTTCCTATTGCACACAGTTTTAGAGAGGTAAGGCGCCCCTAGGCATGTGCCTACTGTGCCTAATTGGAAATCTGGCCCTGGGTACAAATATGATTATGGGCTAGGCATAGTGCCCTACCCTGAATGGGACTAGGCCTCAAACCCCTTGCATCCGCACTGTGTTATTTTCAAGTATGCAGAGGGAAAAGGAGTAGGACGTGGGCAAAGAATGGGCATGAGTGAGGGAATATTAGTTTAATCACACAAACCCAAACAACCTTGCACCACCCCCTGCCCTGCCTCTTCCCCGAGGCCCAGCCCCACTCACTCACTCCCCCTCCCTCCGTTGCTTGCTCTGCCCCACCCTCACTCACTTTGACCAGCTGGGGCAGGGGGTTGGGGTGCACAAGGGGGTGCGGGCTTTGGGCTGGGGCCAAGGGGTTTGGAGTGTGGGATGGGGCTCAGCGCTGGGGCAGAGGATTGGGGTGCAGGCTCTGGGAGGTCCTGAGTGCAGGAGGGGGCTCAGGGCTGGGGCAGGGGTGCAGGACAGGGTTTGGAGTCCCAGAAGCAACTGGCACATCCCTGCAGCCCCTGGGGGGGCACCGGGGCTCCGCACGCTGCCCCTACTTGCAGGCACTGCCCCTGCAGGTCCCATTGGCTGCAGTTCCTGACCAATGGGAGATGCGGAGTCGGTGCTCGGGTTGGGAGTAGCATATGTGGAGACAACCTACCTCTCCTCAGGGGCCGCAGGGATATGCTGGCCACTTCTGGGAGCAGCGTGGAGCCAGGGAAGGCAGAGAGCCTGCCTTAGCCCCACTGCACCCACGGGCTTTTAGTGGCCTAAAATCTCCCGCTTTGGCTTCAGTAGCCTCAAGGAGATAGATCCTGATTCTGGGATACTTTCAGTGAAACCAGGAGGGTTAGGAACCCTAAATCCTCAGCATCTAAGTGAATCAAATAGCTACGCGCACCCCTCCTTGCCTTTACCAATTAACACAAGTTCTGGTTCCCCTCTTCACCCTGTCTTGCCCATTACTTTTTATCTTGAACTTATACATGAAAACCTCCACACCTGCCCTGTGCAAGGATCAAATCCTAAATAACCCCAAAGCAAATATATCATCCTAGACATGGTTGGAGGGATAGCCCAGTGGTTTGAGCATTGGCCTGCTGAACCCAGGTTTGTGAGTTTAATCCTTGAGGGGGCCATTTAGGGATCTAGGGCAAAAATTGGGGATTGGTCCTGCTTTGAGCAGGGGGTTGGACAAGATGATCTCCTGAGGTCCCTTCCAACCCTAATATTCTATGATTCATTCAACAAAGCTAACATTTAAAGATAGGCCTGATTTACAATTGGATCAGTCTTTAATTTATCCTAAAGACTGGCAGTTTGGGTCTGTGTTTTAGTTCATGTCCATCTGTAGAAATAATAGAATTGATGATGTGGCTATTGACCAAATCAGCAGGTGTGTACTCGGGTCTTGATCCTTGGCCCCTGTTTTAACTGCTTTGTGTGTGTAAGCCAGCATAAAGTGACCAGAAAAATGCCCTAAAGCAGCAGCTGGGGTTGCAGAAAGGTGGCTTTATTCCTCCCTCTTCTCCATCCACTCTATGTAACCTTTAGATTACTTTAAAGTTATGCTGAGAGTGGGAGGAGGACCTTCACCCAGAATTAAAGCCATGGAGGTCTAATGTTTGAGGAAGCACTAAAAAAATTGATTTTTGTGATATAAGCAGAGCATTGACTGTCAGAGTGGTATGAGTCTGACACTTAGAGGGGCTGAGCACCTCCTGTGAAATTCCTGTGAAGTACTAAGCACTCTTGACTAACAGTAAAGCTAGTGGAAGAAAAAGACTCAGCTGCTTGCAAGAGACAGCACAGAGAGAGGGAGAGAGAGAGATTAAGTATTCTTTTTCTTTTACTGCTGGAGGGACCACGTGGTCTTGGGTACTGTACTCTATATGTCTATTACACTTCTTTTTAGCAATATGATAAAATGGTGGGGGGGGGACAACCATGTAGGTCAACCTACTATTTGAGTAACTTTATCCCAAGGAAGTTCTGGAAATATTCCCTTGTTTCATTTCTTAGATCTCATTATATATGGTATGTAAAAATGGTTCCGACTTACAAGATCATAGATTCATGGTCTTATGGTTATAATTCTCTCGCTGCATATTCTTAAGGTTGTAGAAGCATGAAGCATATCTCAAAAATATGCTTAAGGACACTTACAAACTAACGGAAATTAAAACTGTTACTTTTTTTATCTTAATTTGTTTATATTAGAGTGAGAGAACCCATTTTTAATTAAATGGTATGGTCCAAATTCCAACATTCAGAGAGTCTCCATCCTTACCAAGAATAGATTTACTTGTGGTTGCTTTAAAATAATGCTTTAAAAAAATGTACTGTTTACTCAGCAAGGAGAACAGATTTCAACTTATTTTATAGTTGGGTGGAATGTTCAGAGAGATTTTTGTCACTGAGATCATCAGAACTCAGAGCTCTGGCAATTATGTAACAGATGAATTCAGAAGAATTATTTCATAATGGACTACAGTATTTCCTTTTTAAAATACTAATTCATGCCCTCAAGGAAAAACTCCAGGGAAACTCCTTACCTACTGTGACAGCTTCAGCTGATCATTTCATTGCAGTCATGTCCCTCAGCCTGAGAAAGGAGGGTGCTTGCAGTGGGCCATTTAATTCTATAGGCCTGGAATTGTGACTATGCACCCAGAGTAGATAGATATTTTTAGAAGGGGGAAAAAGAAATGTTTTTCATTTTCTATGCTCTATGTTTTTGCTAACAATAAGCCTGTTCACAGCCTCCCTCCTTTGTGAGAGAAAAATAACTAGGTTTTTATTATTTTAAAAAAATTACAAAAAGGGACAATATGCTAAAAATATGCAGTGAACAAATATCATCTGTACAGACTGGAAGAGAACCTTCATAAATTAACCTTATTAGTGCATTACTGTAAGTGAATGCCAAAAAAGCTCCTAATTTGCATTAAGATAGATTTTTCAGGTTGGCTGCATGATTTAATTAAAGAAAAGATTAAGAATCATTAAACAAGCTGCTCTACCTTGCAATAACAGAATTCATATCTGATTCAGGTTAACGAAAACACAGATGGTGATTCAGTAACTGTTGAGTTGCTGTAACAGAATAAAAATGATCCCATTAGTTCTCTGGAAATGTGAGGGAATTTGAAAATTAGTATGCAGATACATTGTATGGTGCTAGACAGCTTGGTCTGCTTGGATCATCACTGATTACTCTTTGTTTGGGTTGGCAACACTGAACTTAATAAATGAAAAAATGTTCCAGTATACCACAGTTGGAAACTGTTCAAGGTTGAAATAGGTGTGCAGACTTTCAGGAAGAGAGAGTTAAGTAAACAAATGTCAATCAATTCAGGGCTGGCAACATTCCCCCCACCCTCCTTTAGAATGTCTGTTCTTGAGAAAGAAGTGTCATAAAAAATTGTAATTCTTTGTTTGATACATATGTTCATGTGGTATTTATTATTACAAAGTTATTTTTAAATCATCATATTAATTTAGACATGAAATTCTATAGCCTTTTTTTTTTCTTAATATCAAGAAGGAAAAAGATATCCCAGGAAATTGGGTCAGGTTGGGTATTGTTTTGGGCAATATATATATTTTTTTTCAGAAACAAGCTACACCATAAGGAGATGAAAACTATGGATGAAATCTTCTGAATATTTCAGTGGCTTCCAGAAGGATCATAAAGTGATCATTGTCACCCCATATGGGAAATAACAGCTTAGACAAGTAGGGTAGTAACTCAGTTCAGTGCGTGGGAATTGCAAATCATTCTCGCAGAGATAACTGTACTCCTGCACAGTTAATAATACCTGGATCACATCAGCCACATGACTGTTAAATATCTAGCTTTTATGATGAATCTCATTGAGAACACTGCACATGGGCAGGCAAAAGGCCCTGAAATGCACATAGCAAATGACCTTCTTGGGTTAACTTTTCTACAATAAAACAGCTATGTTACCTTGTGTTTTAAAATTTATTTTGATCCCTTGATATTACTGCAAGTGACTTCAAGGCCAAAAGATGGATCATGAGAAGTGCTTAGGGTGTTACAAGAAAAGGGAGGGTTGAAACACTCATACTTCTAGGTTAAAATGTTCTTTGCTTATCACGTGTTAAGATCTTTCCAGAAATGATGTAATGCACTTGGGACTGTGGTTGCAAACCACCTTTTTTTAAATCATTAATTGACATCATATAGTAATGTCCAACTCACTACTCCCAAAGTGATGGTAATTAATCTCATGAAAAAAAATGGACATTTTTAGTTTTTAGCGTAAAAAGGTCATAAACAGGTTTTCCTTGGTCTGGCAGGGTTTTAACCATCAGATCAAACAATTTTTTAAAATAGTTCTTGAACATTACTTTGTTTTTTTAACACTTACATATTTAAAGATCTTATGTAGTATAGATATTCTCAGCAACTTGGCCAAGTTTAAAAGCACATATGTTATTATAAACAAGTGTGTCTTAGTTACAAATGAAGCCTCCACAGTTCCTCTATGACTAGTACTTTTTTATGGCTTTAAAAACTGTTTGGGATATGATGAGTGATGGAATTGCAAAAATTGCTTTTTTTTCTCCCCTGTTTCAGAGCTATCGTAGGTTCGCAAACAAGGTAAACTAGGCAAAAAAAGTCATAAAATATTTTCTCAATAGTCTAGCCTGTTTTATCAGGCTAAGTGTCTTTTCTTTGTACTGATCACACTGTATGCAGTTTTCTTGTAATTGCAACTCCATCTCCTCTCTCTCTCCTGGCTGTTCTAGTTAAGCCTGTAAAGGACTCTAAACTGTATGCAGAGTCTTCCTTGCAGAATTATGTAGTCAAGGAAGATGCTAAGGGGTTATGATGTGCATGCAACATACAGTGCTACTTTGAAAGGACTGGATTGCTAACTAAAGAGAATAGATCAGGATATTAACTGCCAACTATCAAATGATCACAGGATATTTTGATAGTTGCTGCTGTGAAACTGATGAGCAGATCATTTAAATACACTGCATTACTTCTACTGAAGGCTAAAAAGATTAAAAAAGGTTATTTGGTTCAGTATGTGATTTATATTAGTGCACTTTTGTTTGGATTAGAACTGTGAGAAACCCAGAGGTTTTGGTTCCTGGGAAGTTTGGCGCATCACTTGTTTGGTTTTGATTCAAGTGGGTTCACATCCCTTGAGTTTCACTTTGGCTTTTAAGTTTGAACAAATCCAAAAAATTTAAAACAAATCTCTGATGAAACCACTGACTTTCACATGGTTTACACACAAAATAATAAACGTTGCCTTCTCCCCTTCCAAAGTTGAAGACCATTTGTATTCAAAGGGATGTGTGTTCCCAATGCCATTAACTGGAGTTAAGTCAAGAGAGGAAGATGACCCAAATTCTTTTGATATAGCCTTGGTATTGGAGGCCAAAACATCCCATTTTCTGCATTTAAAATTCCATTTACCTCAAAGGTAGTTGTGCACATGGGGAAAAAAGCTGTAATGAAGTTTGAGTTCTAAACTGGATTTCTACCTGGGAAAACAATGATACATAATTCCTACCTGCACCCTTTGATTTAATTAATACAGGGCACCTAAGAATCTATTTGAGAACAGCAGGCGTTCTGAGTATCAGTACTGCTAGAAAATTCCATACCCCTAATAGAAAATGTTCCCACATTCTGTGGGGTCATCTAAAATGGAGGCTTTAGTGAAGGCACTTGGATGCCTGACAGGACTTCTTGTAAATTGTGTCCTTGGCCAGTTCAAAAATACATCCCTTGTGACTATATCACAGAAAATCATGCACATAGTTCTGGCCCTTGATAAAAAATTTAGATAATGGAAAGCAGAAAAACCTCTGGACTATTCAAGAATAACTTTTATAAATACTCTCAGTGGAAATTATTGCATGTTCCGGATGAAATACCTTGGAGGCCTACTTATTCCAGAAGGCCACTTTGAAAAAACCAAACATACTAATCACTCCAGATTTATACTTCTATGAAATCTTAATTATCTTTATGCTCTTCTCATCTAATGATGAGTGAATGCTTCATTCTCTGTTAACAGATATATGTATAGTCTCTTGGGATTGGTTTTCATTTTAGGTTCAATTTTGCCTCAAAAGTTGTACATACCACTTTCAAGGCTCTTTAAGACATTAGTCCCAATGCCTCTTTGAGATAAGTTATGAGTATTATCTCTATTTGCAGATAGGGAAATTAACTGACTTGCAAGAAACCACAGATGGAGTCAGAGGTCTAATGAGGATTAGAACTCAGGTGTTCCTGGTTATCAGGCTAAGGTGCAGGCTCACTACACTGCATCTTTCTTCTTGCGGGGGGTGTAGAGGTGGCTTTCCTTCCATGTCTATTTACTTATTGGCCATAATTGTAAAAAGGTCTTCAGAGGTTGTTAGCCAGGAATAGGAGCCCAGGGTCAGAGCTGGAGTCAGAGACAAATTACCAGAGCTAAGGGTCAGAGCTGAAGTCAGGATGGGAGCCAAGGGTCAGAGTTGGATTACCTGGAGTGAGCAAGCAGAAACATGGCTGGGTCAAAGGCAGGAACAGGGCTGAAATAAGGCTGGGAACAAGCAAATGCAAAAGCTATCACAGCAGCAGGCAAATGCTTTGAGTAGCCACTAAACTGCTGCTGGAGTTAAGAACTGGTCTGCAGAGTCTTCCCACTAATCAGGTGGTGTGGCCAATCAGGTAACCTTCTACAGACCAACTGTGCTCATTAGGTTGCCTAGAGACTGGCTCTGTGGCAGGCCTTTATGCCTGACAGGGTTTGGGGTACTAGCTTCTTGAGGCAAATAAGTATAGTACCTGGCAGTTCTATCTGTCAGTCTATCCAGGTTATCATATCACATCCAATACTGGATATATACCCAAGCACCTCACAAAATTATAAAGTGTGCACAGTTATCTCAATGAAAGACTTTTGTAAGGTTGGATGGCTTCTAATCAGTAAGCAGAAACAAGACAATAGGAATTAACTGACCAGTCAAATATATAAAAAGTGCATTACAAATAGCATATAATCAAAGCACTAATGTTAGCAAATAGTTAATGAGAAATCCAGAGGCTGAGACATGTTTGCATAGACCATTCAAATAATTTCTAGTAATGAACAAATTAATAAAAATATAGGTCTGTCTGTGGATATTTACAAACAGAAATAGAGGAGACATTTCTTAGATAAATTGTCAGCTTTGAATAGTTACCCCGGTTCAATTCTTCATATACTTGAGATCTCAGAGAACTGTGCACACTTTATAACTTTGTGAGGCATGCAGATACAAAAGCCTTGGGTGTATTATAAGAACCTACTTAGACAAATTGAGTTCAGTGGGCCTACTTGCTGGAGTAAGTGTTCCTCAGTATGAGTAACAGTTGCAGATTCAGGTCCTATGTGTATAGTATGCGTTCCTGTGTCATTTACAATAGACAAATATAATGTCACTTTTCCCTCCAGTCTTCTCCCATATTATTGGCTGGGAGTGCAGTGATAGACTGCCGAATTATACCATTTCAAAAATACCACACATAGTGCACTACAATACTTCATAAAGACCAAATTATCTCTCACACTAGGAGGTTTGCCCTTCCTGGTAAAGGCTGAAAGAAATGTATGGAAGCACACAGTTTACCAGACTGTAAATAAAACATAGTTTCAAGTAAGGATGGTCAGAATTCAGTGGGGGGAAAATTAGCAAGAGATATTTGCTTAAAGCATCAATTTTGTATCCTCATTGTGGTAGCTGGGAAACTAATAGGATACCATTAAAACAGACCATATATTATATGTATGTATTACACAAACATACTTACAAAACAGGCATTTGTGCTTAGCTACTATGGTGATGAGCACTATAAAATAAAACCCTAAAATAGATAAATATATAAAGAACTATAATTTCTGAATCCTTCCCACACTGTAAAACACTGCTTAGGGCTCTGTAATATGGAAGACTCCAACTCCTAAAGCTAGCCCTGCATTGTTGTTTTGATGTGTGAGTTTCCTTAGCAATGGGTGAACCTCAAAATTCCTTACAGATGGGTGAACCTCAGAAATTGTATTTGGTTGGGATAAAGTATAGGGCTGAGCAAACTGAGATATATTGGAATAAAGAACAAGATAGATCCTCGCACAAAGTTCAAATATTTAGCCACAGTCAGAAAAGTTCACAGAACTTTTATTTTTTCATTTTTCAGTACTTCTGCCCTTCTTGTGACAGCAAGCATGAGAAACAGAAATGCCAGAATGCCATGACAAAGACTGGTGTTTAGATATTCCTGCTGTGACTAGAAACAGGGATTGCCACAAACTTGGTAGCAGGTCAGCCTAGTGTATTTCAGGACAATAAGGATCAACTATGCAAAGGAAAAGACTTGTGCAATGAAGAGGAATGGCCTAGGCAAATTATACTACCCTCAAAGACAGAAAAGGCAATGCATGTTCATTTCTAGGTTGCGAAGTGTATGTGGAGTCTTTTCTTCAAGTCAGCTCGAGGCCAAGAGATTGGAGACTCTGGGTATGGAGGAAGAGGACTCCTTTTCTCCCCCTTGCCATAAAACCAAGAGAAGGGGCCTGCTAACCTTACCCCCTACCTCGCATGGCTAGGAAGCAGGGAATGTCAACTCAGCAAGGAATCCAGCAGATGAGAACAAATGTGGTTGAACCAGCAACAGCTGAGGTATGTGACACAAATGTTCCTACTTCTAAATTCAGTTAGAAACTATTCTTTTCAGTTTGTCTGGAAAAATATTATCAGTGCTTCTGCTTGTTGATACATTTTATATTCCTTCCATTCATCCCCAATATTTATCTCAGGAGCTCTGTAATAATAATAACAATAAAAGACACCCACCACAACCTTAATTTTGGCCCTTTGTAAAATCTGAATTCAGAGACCACAAAGTACATACATGATAAGGACAGAAGCATCTTGTAGATTTGATGCAACCAGTGTAACAAAGCAGTCTTTTAATTAAAGTAGCACTCTGGTCAAGCTGGCATTTTTTCATTTTTAATTGCACCATCCTGTCACACCGTAGTTTATTTTATTTTAATTTGTCAGGGTGTGTGAGCATTTCAAAATGCCCAAGACAAAATTAGGGCTGTCAAAAGATCCAGTGCTGCGTCATCATGTAGCTGATGGCCAAGAGCCAGCTCTGTCAACACTTGGCTTTGTACTATCTGGGGGAGAGAATTTGATTCTTGAGCAGTGTCTAATCAGTTTAAAACAAATCTGGAAGATGTTACTAAAAGACTAGATGAGATCCAGGCCACAGCAGTCTCTGCATACAAAGAAGTGAACGATTTAGTTTCAGAAGAAAATTGAAGATGTGGAGACAACACTTGACAGTTCAACACGATTACAACTGTGAATAACAAAGGAGTGTACTACTGCTTTAGGAAATGGGACTACTGGTATCTGGAGAAAGTAGCTCATTGAGACTCCTTTGTGGTGTGAAGGAAGATATCAGGTTCTTGGATCTCCAGGTCAGCAAAGAAATTTGTCCCCAAACAAGTTTCCTCTATGATACTCAGGTCCTAGTCATATATAGTGTGTTCTGTGAAAGAGAAAGCAAAGACAGGATAACTGAGTAGATAAGAAGATCAGGAAAGCAGCTATTTAATAAACCAGAAACATTATATATAAAATAGCTACCATGCTTTGATTATGGAACATAATTTCCTATGTACTTATTTACAGAGTGGAGTAGTAGCTGGGAATGTAACACCTCACTTTAAGTGCCCTATATAGGAGTAGGGGCATATTCACTGCCCCATTTTCCTTGAGACTATTATGGATTTTGGAGTGCATGTCCCCAAACAGCCTGCTAGGTAAATGGCCATATGGCACCCTGAAGACCCAGAATATAGGGAAATACCTTACTTCAGTACAATTTAGGTGGTGAGACAAGGTAAGACATCTAAGGTAAGTAGAAGGAGTCCTGGGCTTGTATGGGGGCTAGATAGGGAATTACAGAGGGGCTCCTGGGTTAACAGAGATTCAGTTAATCAAATATGAATATTTAAGTGTACATGCAGAGATCAATTTGTTTCTGGTCCTTATGAACCAAAGCCTGCTGGCATTTATGAAGATATGAGAACACTAGTCCTGCAGGGTTTGCACAGCCTTAGGGAGCCACATGCCTAATGGAGAAAGGAGGAGGATGTGGGACACATTGTAGGACCACAGAAGTGAAGGGCTAATTGAAAAGTGGGAGCTGAGTGAAGAAGCCAGTACCTATACTGAAGAGATGCATGAGCAGAGGAGGGATAATGGCCATGCTGGAAGTCTGTGATCCAGAAGAGGATGGCGCATCACCATCATTTATGTTACTCCTGCTTCTCATTTACCTTTATTATATAGTTTTTGGCGACAAATCAGAGTTCACCAGCTCCACTTCCCTTCTTAAAAATAAAGGATTACACCATTGCTAATTTTCCTTCTAATCACTAAAGAAAAATGAGTAGGAAAAATCATCAGTTGCATATTGATTTCTCACATTTTAGAGAATTTTTACAGTATTTCTCACTAGGCTCTTTGCCCTTCTTGAGAGATTTTCCAATTCTCACATGCCCAACTCACTGTTATGATTATTCATGCTGTTGATTATGTGGGCATCAATTCAAATGAGTTGCAGCAAGCAGAGTTTACCCTAAGGCCTGGAGCTCCTACGTCTACTGTAACACCTGCACTTTGTTTCAGTAAAACGTGCTGAAACATTCTTTCACCTCTGCTAGACATTAACCAAAGAGTGTTAAGGAAAAGTCTCCTATCTTTCTGCAAAATGCTATAATTTATAATCTACATTGGAATTTCATCCACCATCTGTAAATTGAATTCAATTACTTATCCAAAGCTTTGAAATTCTTCCATTTTTAACTCCCTTAGGGCCTGATCCAACACCCACGGAAGTCAATGAGAGCCTTTCCATTAACCTCCATGGGGCATTGGATCAAGCCCTTACTACATGCTGTCATGCAGTTATGATCCCAAATACTGTAATAACTTTACAGTGGTGTAACCACCTTTGGAGTTTGCTAGCTCCTGGAACACTGAACTGAGCCTCTAGGAGTTATACCCGCTGGACTACAGCAACAATGGCTCCAGAGTCTCCAGACACCATTTCCCTGTTTAAGGTCTGGGGCAGAGACAGAATAGACTGGAAACTTCTACAAAAGCCAATGGGGAGCATCTGATAAAGTGATTTAGACAGACAGTTCGCTGGGCCAATGAAGAACCAGGGTGGCTCAGCCCCACAGTGGGAAGGGTCTGGCTGCCTGAGAGACAAAGGGAATAGCTTTGCTTTGACTTGTGGGCTGTTTGAGTCTGGAGCTGAGAGAGGAGCAGCAGAACCTGGGGATATTCTACTCAGCTCCCACTCCTGACCCGAAGGGGGATTTTGAACTATTGCGGAATTTAGTATGTGATCAGGAAGTGCCAGCACTGCTGAGAGCAGTGATCAGGGAGGCAGAGAACCAATCCAGGGCTCCCTGAAACCAGCTGAGACCTCCACAGGGCTCCAGACCAGGGATTCAGGAGAGGACCCTGCCTCACTCAGGGGTGATGACACCATAAGGGAACACTTTTCCTTTTATTTAAACTGGCCAGCATTTCACAGCACTACAGCACTCATCGCAGGACTATCCTCAGCATCCCATCTGCCTTGAAACTGTACTAGTGAGGGAGCTGAGGGGTTGTGTACAGTGGTGAATGCAGGGAGGTGTGGAATTTGTTATATTGTTTATGTTTTACTGTTTTAGTTAATCTTAATCTGTTCCTTCCCCGGAGCCTTTGTTTCCTGTTCCCAGTGAAGTCCCCAGTGTTATAACATGCTTTCTGGGTGGAGCATTTCATTGGTTTTGGCTTGTATGAATATATTGTGTTGTTTGTGTACTGGGGTATATACCTTGTAAATAGAGTAGGAGCATTAGTTATTTTCCCAAGGGACAGCACTGTTTGTATCCCAGGCACAGTGAGGAGTCACCTTGAGTGGAGGGACTAGCTGCCAAAATAAAGAACCCAGGATCCAGCCCATGTGAGAAGCAGGGAGAAGCTACTCTGATTAGCAAACACTGAAGCTTGAGCCATGCCTCAGAGGAGAGGCTACACAGGAGGGAGTATTTCATATAACACATTGTAGTGTATTTTTATAAACGCTCACGTCTCTCTGTCCTTGTCCATCCCTCTGCCAAATTCAATCAAATTAATTTCCTCTTCCTATGACTCCATCCTTTCTTTCTCCTTACTCCTTCTCCCCGCTTCTTCCATCTAAGGACAGTCAGCTGTCTGGCTGATTCCACTGGATGGGATTTAGTGATGTGGAAGCTGGAAAAGGCTTTGTTCCCTCTTCCTTTCTCCACTCCAGTCATATTTGGTGATATTCTGCTTAGGCCACTACAGAGTCTTAATAAGTCTGTCAGCCTTGTCTTTGACAGCCATTGTATACAAACCTTGTGTGCTCTGGGAGTTGCAGTACCTGGCATCAGAGGTGTAAAACACACAGTGGCATCACTGTTGACTTGGAGAAGACCTGTTGCCTGAAACATATTATGTCAGCTACAGTCTCTGCACAAAAGCTGACAGACCTCCCAATATAGTGCAATGGATGTTGTGGGAAATCAGCAAAAACAGAAATATGTCTATATGAAAGGCATTTGGAGATCCCAATCAAGTTTCCAGTGGGTGACTATTCACATCACAAAAACCACCATTACACCTGGAACTAATTGGAAACCTTGCTGGCAATCTCAGCAGAGGGAACAAGGAATGAATGGGTAAATAGTGCAGACAGCACTATCCATGGCTGCTTAGTCCATATATGGCACTTAGAACAATCCTGTGTGGTGGTGCTTGGCTGCAAAGGCTGTGTATATTTATCCTTGGAGCTACAGAGCCAGACAGAACAACAGTGTCTGTCTGTGGCCAGGAGCCGTGAATCTTCTCTACCTGCAGGGTACAGCGAAAAACTATCCTCACACCCCTGAAAGTAGTCCCTGGGTCTGTGTAGGTTTGCCACCATTATCCATGCTGCAACTGTTCTGTGGATAACAAATGGATTTCAGTCACCAGGGTTATCAGTACAGCAACCTTCATGAGCACTAAATGTGTACACACACACATGAACCCTTTGGTAATCATGAGAGAGAGAGAGAGAGAGGAAACAAACAAAATCTTTAAACAAATTCAGACTCAGCTGGTATTCAGGCCGAGATATGGACTAATTCTTACTTTCCCCTGAGTCTGTTCACCCCTCTATAATTAAGCTTTCAGGCTGTTTTGCTAGTGCTGTAAAGCAGGCATTACTGAAAGTCATCTGCTTTTTTCCCCTTAAAATACTGACTGTTTTTCCCCTTGCTAACAAACCTTTCAATTTCACTCCTTACATTCTTTAGGTGCGCTTGTTCTTTTACCTTCCACAGTATTATTCCCCATACATAAAATTATACAAAAATGGTCATCAGTGAGCCTGCTGAAAGGAACAACTGCCATGCATTTTAAAGAATAACCTTAATATTTATTTTAAAAAAATAAAAAAATAAAGCCCATACTTCTTTTAAAGATCTTGCTCTAAACAAACTGAATTATTCATGCATAGAATTGTACAGCGTTAGAACACCTGTTTTCAATCATGCATAATGTAAAATCACTCATTACCTCACAAGAGCCTCTACATCTCCAGCAATCAAATGGCATTGAAATAGAGAAACAGGTGCTTGGCAGGTGGATCCAAACAGATGTTTTGGGCTTGCATGTCTTTTCTTGTACAGGTGTGACAATCTTGTTTTGAACGGCATAATTGCTATTTAAATAGGTAATATTTAATTCTTATGTGCTTTAATATTTATATTTGCTTCTTCAATTCCTTTTTTCACTTTACAAACTGCAAAGGCTTGAAGCAGCCTATGAGATGTGTAATGCTTTCAGTTTAACTGCTAGGCGGAGTAATGCCAACTGAAAGTACAGGTCTTCCTTCTTAGCCTTTCATTGCACAGATTCTCACTCAATCCACTTTTTTCATAAGTAGACATTTCCTGCTAGAATGCGATATCTAGAAGAGATCACTGGTTTGTTTTTAGCAGTGTGGAAGTCACCAGATTTGGGGGGAGGGCTGCAATTCCATCTCAAGGATCATTTGAAAGCAAGGTATGTGTATATAGATAACATACTCATGCAAGGGGGATGATGCAAACTTTTGAAATTGAACGGATTTCTTTGGCGTGTTTTTTTTCCTAATAGTCACTGACATGCAATTTAATGGAATCTGACAACCAGGTAAACATAGCGCCACTTGTTCCATAATCACTGTAAAGCGTAATAAAGATTGTCCATGACCCTTCAATGAGATCCATGTAGATGAACCACAGATCCATGTAGACCAATATCTTGCACCTGTGTGGAGCCCCGCTGATTTCAGTGGGATTCCATGAGGGCACTGGAGTCGACCCACTCAATACCCACTGCAGAAGAGGGGCCTTTCTTTAGTTACTTTGTGGAAATTTCAATCTCAGAAAGCTGCAAACAGAACTAAATTTGTATGAAAGAAATACTCCGAATTAACAGACAATTAATCAACAGCATCAAAAAGTATCTTTGTGCTGGTTCTATTTGATGATTGTTGGGAGGCCAGTGTGAGATGAGTTGGTGGTCTTAGTCCAGTTATTGGCAGGTAGGAGGTCACATTTAAAAAAAAAACACTTACATTTGGCACCTTTGTTGGCAGTCTTAGCAGAGAGGGCTGAAAAGACATGGAGACAGAACAATCTGAAGGGTAATTTTCCCCATTTCTGCCCAGGATGTATCTATCTAGTGGAATACTTGTGCATAATTGCTTGCAGACAGAATTAAAAAAGACAGGATGCACTAAGTCCAGAGGGAGGAAGAACAGAGTAGTTTGTGGTGGTTAGAAGATAAGACTGGGTTTGAATCCGATGGTTTACCATGCCCCAAGTCCCTGTGTATTAGGAACATGTCAGACTCATGCCAACAAAATCCTTTGTGCTACAACACACCACCATGGGATTGGCTCAGATCACCTGAGGAATTGCCTCACTCTGCATGAGCATGCCCTCCCACAACAGCTCTGGTCCACATGAATGGAACAAATGAACTGTCAACTTCAAGAGTGAGGCTACTATGTGTGAGAGCTTTCTCAACAACCAGCCGATGACTGCAGAAATAACACCCGAAAAGACCAGATTCAGAAAGCTCATGAGATCATCTAAAATGCACTTCTTCAATGTGTTTTTTCTTTAATAACTCCACCAGAATCACACAATTTAAAAAAGGGTCTATAGAATGAGAAAAGGGAAGCGAGAAATACCGAGGTCTTTTTGTGTGCACTTGAATATATGCATAAGGTATTCAGATACCATGGAGATGGATGTGGTATTAGAAACAAGATATATAGCTCATGTATAGTCTGTTTGCCCATTTATAAAATGACCATAATTATAGCTACCTCTCAGAGATGTTGTGAAGTTTAATTAATATTTGTAAAGTGGTTTGTGTTGCTCAGATGAATAGCACTAAATAAGTGCAAAGCATTATTAGGTTATTTTCCCCCTCTGTTAAATAATCTGCAGTATGATAAAGGGAAATGGGTACTCAGGGCAGGAATGGTCACAACGAAACTGATTATAGAGGAATGGAAATCCCTCTAAGATAGCTGGAATATAGTGATCAGTGATTTGGCAGTGCTGCTGGAGACGGTCTCTTTGAAACTGAATGATACATTGGAAATATATAAGTAATAAACCATGTAATAATGACACATGATTAACATAAATTCTTTGTATATACCAAAACATAAAAAAGCATTTGCATAAACAAACTAATTCAATTATTCTGCGTCAGTATACCTAAATAATTAATTGTACTGTATTTCTCAGTGTGAGATTCTTTTCTTGCTTTCTTTGTACAAATGTAATAAGTATATAGTTAGTTACATACAAAAGTAGCACCAATCAAAATTGGACAATTTAATGGATTAATTCTGGATTTACATCAGTGTAACAGATGCTCGGAGGCCACAGTGATGGGCATAGTAAAAGAACCTGAAGTGAATAGAATATGACAGAAATTGACCTACTGAGCTACTATTTCTATTGAGAAATAAGATAATTACCATATTAATTGTAATTAATTAATGATTATATTAATTATATTATATTATTTTACAGCTTCATAAGCAAGGAATATTTGTTACATTCATTTATGAGTTTATTCATGTGTAGCTATTTAAAATACACACAAACTAGAGATAAAAATCCAAACAAATGATGTCTCCCCCATTAAAACCAAGCACAAGTCCCAAAATATATCATTCAACAAAATAACAGCTTCCTGAACTCACTGTTACTTACTCTCCCTTACTTCACATATCTTCTTTCATCTGTAAGCTTCACTTGTGTGTTCATCAGTCATGGCCCTTTTGCATTACACTTTAGTGGGAGAGTTCATCTCTATTCATGCTGTGTCTGACCAACAACATGAGTGGAGATTTAGGTTCCAAAAACTCCTTCTCCTTCAGCACCTTTCCTTAAAGGTTGAATAATTCTTGACTCTTTGGATCTGTCAGTGTGACATTTCCTGTATAACAGCAGTCATCATAAAAACAAGATTTATTAAATATATATAGAAAATAGTAGTAAAACAAAATAAAGAACATAACATACCTCATCTGAACATTTTCCAAAGCTTTCCTAAGCTCAGTTACAGATAAAAGAAAATCTTACATTTCTAGAAATCAGTTCCCTCTGGTCAGTCTCAATGCACCCTCCCCCGCCCCGGCTGTGTCCAAAGCAGGCTCGCTCCATCCCTCACCTTAGTTGTGTAACAAGTCCAGGCACTAGCGTTCATTATTATATTGGGGTGAGATTACATGAACAGTTTCGCAAAGGACTGTTTGATCAGGAGTGCCAACTGGAGGAAATGCTGAAGCCTTTGTCCCCCATGGAAGGGACTATTCCCGTTATTACCTCTGGGAGCTTCCCCCACCTTCCTGTCTTCAGGTCTAGGATTTTAACATCCACCTTAATCTCTCTTTTCTTAGACATTACCTCAACAGTGGTGGTGGTTGACTTATGATTGGCATGTCCATTACTCTCAGCTATAAATTTTAGAGCATGCGGAATGTATCCAGTTTCTATCTTAGCTGATCACAGAGGTACCACATATTGGCCTCTTTTTAATCCTTCTTATCAATTTCTCCTTGACATGAAATACAAATTATTGGCAGACCCCAGATCACCATCACAATCAGTACACAACATTTCCCAAATCACTGTTAAACAAGAGCCTAAGGAAAGAGATTAGTCTTGCAGTCATCCCTGATGGTCAGTAAATTTGGGCTGTATTGGACCAATGGAAGAGTGAGTTCCAGAGTTAAGGACCTTTAATAAAAAATGCCCTGCTAGCAGTCTCCTCAATTGTAAAACAGTTCCAACCATGATCTCCTATGAGACTTTGGTTTTGGGTAAGTCACTTAGTATCAATGTGACTCAGTTTACTCACCTGTTAAATTGGTATATTGCTTCATACAGGTAATATGGTGTCAGCCTGCATGAGATCTATTAGCATGAATTGCCATAAGTGCCAACATCAGTGAAAGCAAGTACAATAGTAGAGAAAAGCAGAGAGAAAAGTCTCAGTCTTTTGGGGAAAGCAATAGCAAAAAGAGAGAAAGGGAAAAATGAACAGCTGAAGAAAGGTCGGCTGCTTTAGCTATCCAGAGAAAGGCTATCCAGAGAAACACTGAGGAGAGGACAAAGGTACAGCTGGCTCACTTGCTGTATTCTGATGACCAGAAGAGAAATGATGGTCTAGCTTCACAGGGAATATACAAACCATGGGCAGAGAGTCCAGAGGACTGGGGAAATCTTGGAGTCAACTACATGGAAGGAGTCTATAAATAAACTGACCCCTGAAGTGTATAAAAGAAGGGTTCAAGGAGTTCAGAAAAAAAGCAGCTGATTTATGTTGGGGTTTCAATACAAATTAGGAGTTACATAAGAAAATGGGGAACTGATTGTGGGGGTTCCCATGGTCATAGGCCTAAAAATTAATGGATTGAGACCAATTCTATAATCGTTGGTACCCCAACTTAAAATCATGGTTAATAGACTAAGATCCTAGAGATGTAACTTTCGCTGGGAAGTTGACTGACCGTTATGTGGATAGTCGCCTGGGTTTGAGGGGAAAAAATATGGATGGAAAGGAATCAGAGAACAAGGATTTGGCCCAAGTGAAAACCCATACCCAGAAGAGAGGGAAACCACCTCTGAGAAACCCTGGCATGGATGAGGAAAAGTGGTGTTCCATCTGGGGTGACTTTCCTCGGGATTGCCCACTGAGGCTCAGGGCAGTGCTGGAGAAGCCAGCTGCACCCCTACCTCACAGAGTTAACTTTGTGACTGACTCGCCAGAGGCAGGAATTGCAGAGCCAATGTGCCAATGCTATATAATGTTCAAGCTGAGCCATTCACACCCCAAACCACCACCCACGTCATGCTGCACCCTCCTGGGTTCAGATCCATTGGATAGCTAGTGGGAGAGGAAGGTGATAGTTAATAGGGAGACATTCATTGGATAGCAAGATACTGAGCCTGCTAAGACTATATCTAAGCCCCATGTCATGAAACCCCATCAAATGCTCCCAGGGTGTGAAATCTGGTTTAAGGTTCCTGGAGTAAAGGCATTCACTCTGCCTGCAGCATAGATTTCTATACAGACACAAGAAAGGCCAGGGGCATTGGTGTAGGGTGTACTGTCAGATATTCCATATTCTTTGCTTTGGCGGAATGATATTGTGGCTTGGAAAGTACAAGGGGTGAATCAGACCCACTCGGTTAGCTCCAGGCCCGCAAAAGACTATCAGCGAAAATGCAAATGGAGTAGCTGACAAGAAGGAGGTGGGGTGTATCTACTCTGCTAGGATCCAAGAGGAATATTGAATCTATTTCCCTATATTAAGTATCCTCACACCTTCTTGTCAACTGTCTAAATGGGCCATCTTGATTATCACTACAAAAGTTTTTTTCTCCTGATGATAATAGCTCATCTTAATTAGTCTCTCACAGTTTGTATGGCAACTTCCACCTTCTCTGTGTGTATATATATATTTCTTCTTACTATATGTTCCATTCTATGCATCCCATGAAGTGGGCTATAGCCCACGAAAGCTTATGCTCTAATAAATGTGTTAGTTTCTAAGGTGCCATAAGTACTTCTGTTCTTTTTAAGAGGAAACAAGTTACCTTACCACTGTATGCAAACAAATATGTGTGTGTGTGTGTTTGGCGGGCAGGGATCAGGGAAGGGAGACAGCTTCCTGCTACAGGGGGGTGATGAGAACTACTGAAAGAAAGTTCTCTGAAGCCCAACTCAGGGAAATAAGCTCTTTGCTTATCCTTACCAGGGAACCCAAGGTAGTACAGAGCATAGTGATGACAGTGCCTCCAGCCAAAAGAAAGGACACTGAGACAGCTGCAGTTCACTGTCATATCTGCAACTCCCACCCAAGGGTGGGAAATGACTAAGCAAAGACTATGATAGCTGCTTGGGAGATGAAAAAGGTAACTACAAATAGGAAGGACGAGAACTTCTTCCCACACTGACTGATGGTCTGTGAAAATGTAAAGGACCCTGAGCTAGGTGGTAGAGGAAATTCTGCTCACCTTGACTCAGTGTTTGGGGAACAAAAGGCCACTCCAGTGGGGTAGGGGATCAATTCTACTCCTCCTCCCTCCAGAGAAGCTAGGGTTAGGCCACCAGAGTCGCTGGGCCCTGACTTCTGAGGAGGTGGGGCACAGAAAGAAATTTGGCTCTGGGGCAGGCTTAAAGAATCTCCTTTGCTCAACCCCTCTGCTCTTAAAAGCCGCACATGGTTGAGAGCCATTTCACAGAGATACAGCCCTACCTTATTTCTTTCTTTGCTCCAAAGAATTGCTGTTTGTAATATTTCTGGGAGGGGGTGGGGATTTTAGCCCATCATTGGGTCAGACAACCCCTGCAGGGACAAAGGGACACCACACCACACCACACACACACAGACTCCCTAGAAACAGGATGGAATATGGGAGTGGGAGGACCAAGTCTCAAGTTCAGGTTTTGGGGGACCAGAGCTTAGAGGACGTGTGCCAAAACTCCACTCCATAGGTTCTAATGAGAGAAATTATACAGGATGTCTGTTAAATGATTCTATGCAGATTTTTGAAGGACGTATGCTAGCTTGCTAGCAGAATGTTTAATATGTGCATAGTTGAAATATAAAACTACAAAAGGTAATGGCTGTGTAAAGAAATAGCTGAACAACCCAGCCTGGATTCTTGTTCTGAATCTGAAACAGTTATAAACTTGTAACCACAGGGAAACCCCAGTTGTGGGTTTTAAAGGACTGACATCTACCAGAGCCCAAGGGTAGAGTTGGGGGGTGACCTCTGGTAAGCTTTTTAGTATGTGTGTTGGTTCTTCTGTTGTTTTTAATATGTTTTCCTTGCAATGATTTCACCTGAAGAATGAATGTGCTTACTTAGAAAAAGCTGTCTGGTAAATTATAATTTGGGTAACATATTGGGCAGAGGCTTTGGAGAGAAAGCAAACTGAATAAGCTGGCCTTTTAGGCAGTCCAGCTTGCTGGGAACATCACAGTGTAAATCGGGGATCTGTGCTGCCTTAAAACCCCATTCGGGAGGGGGGGAGAGTTGGGTCTCTGCTGACCAGAGATGATGGCTGAGAAGCTAGAAGCCTAGAGTGGGTGCCTTTGGTGGACCATGAGGGGGGAATATAGGTGAAGTTGTCCCGAACTGTGACAACTGTGCTTACCTACCTCATACAGCTGCTGCAAGAGGTTTATAAAGTACTTTGAGAAATTTGATGAAAGGTGTTTTCTCTGTGCAAAGTTTTATTACAATACCACCAACCTGAGATATGCACCAAGGGATACTTTCATTCAAAGAGGTCATAAGTGGGTTCTCATTGCATAATGCAGCCTGTGGCTTAGATCGTTCCCTCTGCTTTTGCAAAGTCATGGTCTTGAGCTGTAACAAATCTCTTTTGTGGGGCAAGGAAGAAGGGATCCACTACCCCATAGCCTCACCTCCACTCCTAGGGAACCTGAAAATGTTCCTGTGACTGCTGGAGCTGCACAGAGTCCTCTTTCTGTGTTATTTTGGTTGCAGAAGCTAAGTCAGAAAGGGTGGAGCAGAGGACCTGCCATTCTTTACTCCAGTATCCTAGGTTGACCACACAAATATTTGAAACAAGAGCAGATCGAGAGATTAAAATCCTTGAAGCACAATTAACTCATGCTGGGCCTGCTGCAGCTGCCACTGTACAGCTGGGGGATGATTCAGCCAGTGGTGTGGTGCTAGGGGAGCACTGGAGCCGTGTGAAAGGACCAGCCCTCCTTTTGGATGCCTCTGCATTTGAACGCTTAAGGCATGTCTTTCTTACAGATCTCCAGGGCCATGGGATATTGGGATTACTAAAACCCTGTCCTTTCCTCATCCTCCAAAACCCTGGACACCTGAGGAAATGATTATTTGGAAACTTGGCATGTTTCCCAACACCTGTGGACCCCCCCCCCCCAACCCACCATCCGTTTCACAGTGGGATAGGGTGAATTTTATGCCTAGGTCTCCCAGACTGCCACATGATATACTATTATCTAAGTCCTGCCTCAGAGCCAGGAAAAGAAGTTGTTCAGTTAACCTCAATGTACCGAGCACGACACATATTCCTGAAAAAAAAGTTTATTTCTCAAGCCAATGTAAAGAAAAACTATAAATCATCCAGAGGGGAAGATATATTAGAGAAAAAAATAGACAAGACTGAAATATTTTGGGCTTGATTGTTCTCTGATTTTACATCCTGATGATATCAGTGCTCCTGGTTTACACCAGCATCAGTGAGAGGAAAATCAAGTCCTTTGTACAGGAATAAACGCTGGCATTGACAATAGTTAGGCATTAAGAAATATTTTTGCAAGTTTACATACATTATGGGTTGAACGAAGCACTCAATATTTTATGAGATGTGGTCGTGTCACAGAAAACCATACAGTTCAAGCTTTGTTCCTTATTTTTTTCATAGCATCTGAAATCCAAAGTCATGCACTTTTCCCTGCCCTTGATACTCCTGTCACCCCCTTGTACCTAGCATTGCCTGCTTGTCAGTGACAGTATCTTCTTGATGAGCAGGCCAGGGCCAGTCCCAGGCAGCTCCCCTTTCAGCCTGACAGCTGCATATCCCAGGTGGTCTGACATTTGAGATAGAGGCTGTGGATAAGATTGAAGGTGTTTTAGGGGAGAAGAAGGCTGTGAATAACACCAAACCCTCATCCAGATGGAATCATTCACGAGACAACCTGAGATACTCTATTACTGTCCATATGTCTCCTAGGTCTCCAAAGGCCATACTCTATTGATTTATTAGAAATCTGCTTTTTCAGCTTTGGTTCTTCCCAAAACAGACTATAATAATCTGATTTATCTTAATCTGAAATGCTCTTTTTAAAATCAGTTCTTTATAAAAACTATTCTACAGAAATGCTCTGGTAAACATCAGATTATAAAATAAACGTTTTGGGATGGGAATCTGTCAATTCCCCTTTTAATGTATCCTTTTAACAAGTTTCTCTCCCGCCATAACAAATGATAAAATATTTTACAGGGCACTCTTATTATAAATAAATGACTAAATACGTGTACCAACCGAATCAGCCCCACCAGTTATAAGTATGCTAACAGTCCTGCTTATACACTATTTTTTTCTTTAGCAGATAAACTAGGAAGAATTATTTTATTGTTTTAGCACTACAAACAGTTGTTATTAGTGTATCTTATTTATAGTTAGTTCTTTGAGGCACTGTAGTAATATAGCAAAATATCAGTTATTTCATCACACTGGTGAATTTAATGAACCTGAAGGTGTGTGTTATTTTAGCACTTGCTGTAGCTCCTGTGAAAATCCAGTGGTGCTAAAATCTGTAAACCTGTCACTGCTTAAGTAATAACCTTGTGAAAAGCATCTTCATTTAACTTCTTTTAGCTTTTGCAGGATGCAGGTTTTATTTTATCAGTGTAGGGAATAGGTGTTTCCAACCAAATCACTTATTGTCAAAGATAGTTAATTGTAGTTCATTAATTTATTCTCAGTGTTATTGCTTTTATTTTAACACTTAATTTAAATTAAATATTGTCTTGAATCAAATTCCCATTTTCAATTTTTGTTTTACAAACTCTTAATTTATATAAAATATCTGTGGTTACAACAATACATTTTCTTCTGTAATTAATTAATTCTGATTAATCTGTAATCATTAATATCCCTTTATGTAAGCAAGAAATAAGCCTGCTTACAGATAGAAAAGCAAAATAGTTTTTTCCTTAATCTGATCACTATGGAATTGGAGTTATTTTTTGTTTTTAAATATATAAAGAAAATGGAATATTGATGTTATGCATTCTTATTTATCAATCAATCCCAGCAAATGCACATCCATTATTATTGAAGTTCTGGTAATAAAAATGGGGACACTCTCCTACTCAGCACCATTCAGCAAAAGAGAACTGCAATTTGCAAGATCACTTTTTTTTTATGGAAACAATAACACTTCCTATGTTATTTCAGTGTGGATTTGTTTGTGACAATTGATAAAACTCGAATGCCTAGTGAACTTTTACGAGGTGCACAATTATCCTTCACTGATACTGATTTACACCATCTGAGTATCTGAACCTAGCTGTCTAATTGACTCCATCATCAGAATTTTCTAACCTAATCACCCTGGATATTAGTTGCACAAGAAGTAAAGAATGTCATCCAACTGGCTCTAATAAACGTGTTCTTTTTGGTGCCCAATGGGAAATTAAAAACCAAACTCATTTTTCTTCAGCACTAACCTCCCTTTTCCAAGTATTTTTAAATAATTTATTAAACTGAAATAAGAGAAAGGGTGCATAGGTGATAATAATCAGGTACAAATTAGGCACTCAAAGTAAATCCTCTGCAAATAAATACATCATTGTAGATCCTTATGCCAACAGGGAGGCCCTTCAACAGGGCCAATTTGAGACAGTGCTGCCAAGCTTGCAGCCATGGGCATCCCCCACAGCAGGGAGGGGTGTAAATGCAGCAGGGAGGGGTGTAAATGTTATTGTGACATTTACGGCTCTTTCTCAATGTGGCTTAGTGTGGAGCATGAGTTGCTTCCTTAATTCTGGGGTGATAATATGAATCCCTTGGGGAATCAGGATGATTGCATATCATGGTCTTGGGTGGGATGCATCAGAAGATTTCCACCTCGTCCAGTTTAACAAGTAATCTCCATCTACTATTTGCCTTATCCCCACCACAAACGTATTTATCAGTACTGTACACTTGACCTATTCTGACAGTCTCTAATCCTTAGCCTTGTTATTTAGTATTGATATCACTATAACCATAAGCCCCTATCAGAATCAGTACCCCATGCTAGTTGCTGTAAAAACCATATGTAAACATGTTTTCTTCCTTGAGGAGTTTAAGATCTAAGTAAAGAAAAGGCACAATTCATGAGTGCAACGAAGAGTAGAACAAAAGGGAGGACTGAGGACAAGGGTTACAATAATATTATTATATGACTGAACTCCTAGCAAATTGCAGAATATTTGGGGGCACAATGTGGGAGGTTTCATGTTGAAAATTGGGACAGGTATCTGGGACAGCTCAATAAAATGATTTTGAAGGGGATGTCAGATTCACCTGAACCATGCCTAGGCTTCAATATGAATTTGGTCTATTGGTCTACACCCTACCATGTTGAGATATGAATTCATGACTATGTCAGTTTAACATTATTTCCGTCTCCCCCCCCTTTTAGCATAATATTAAAGCAAAGAACACTGTAGTTTTCAATCTATAGTATTAATACCAAATTAATTGTATGTAAATATTATTATTATAGTTGCAATGCCACAAACATAAGACTGGATTTGAATTTAAATAGAAATTCTGATTTAAATAATGTACCATCTTTTTGTAAATAGCAACATCCATGTTCCTTCCAAATAAGTATAACATTAATTTAATAGAAAATAGTCCCACAGAACTTTATTTTGTCTCCACAGTTAAGTTACAAAGTTACAGACCAAATCTCATCAATTATTGAAAGATTAAGATGCTGGAGTGGTTGTGTTTGGTTAGTCATTTTGCACAGCTTTTAAGGGATAATATGGAGATGGAGTCCAAGATAAAACTGTATCTTTTAATAAAATATACTTTAAATGTACACTAATGCTAGAACAATTTAATGAAATTCACATTTATTTCAAGGATTTTTTTAATTAAATCTATTGGTTGTTGGTATCCGTAAACCCTTAAGAATAAACACCTGCAGTGTTTTATTATGTAAAAAGGTAGTTTAATTGCATCATATTTATCACAGACAAATCAAGCCCTATTCAGAAGATAATAATGACACAGTAATTGGATCAGTAATTGGTTCAGGATGATTCAATATTGTACTAATAATCATAAATACAACTGTCTTCTGCTTTGGTACCGGGCTGACACTGTATTATACATTGGATTTAGTGCAATAAATATTAGTGAACTGGGTCCAGCTTTAATGCCTAAGTCTTTAGTTTGACTGCATTAATAGATAGCAGGTGTCAAACGATGCACTCTTCAAGAGCAATGGTTTATCTCATGAGCTTGAATGTCTTGCTGGCTTTCTGCATCTAGACATTTATGGAACAGGCTTCTTTGCATTTTCTCCTGCATTATATTGATGTTCTTTGGTTCCTGATGTTAAACATTCTATGACAGGGATGAGAGCTCTTGTCTTAGGAATTCATTCACTCTGGGCAAGTCTGGTGACATTTGGAACATGATGTTAGAAGGCAGGCTTATTTGAAGTAAAGTTTCCCTGACTTTTTTGGCTTTTCTCATATTTGTTTCTGTTTGTTTTTATTCCTGATAACTAGAGAGAGGTTTTAATGTTACCCCAGTTGTGGGTGAACTTACTGGTTTTTTTATATTGGAAAAAAAATTGTAAAATTTTCAGACGGGACTAGTGATTTTGGCTGCCTCCATTTTTGGATGCCCAATTCGAGAAACCTTAAAGGGGCCAGTTTTTCAGAAAATTCCAAGCACTCCCTCTCCAAAAACCAGACCTGTTAAGTTTTCTCAAGTTGGCACCCAAACAAGAGAGGCCCCAATATCACTAGTCACTTTTTTACATGTAAGCCAATATTTTGTTTTTAAACATCTCAGGGTCTGATCCTACCTGGTCACAAGCCTCTCAGGGGAGGCATGGAGCACCTTCCGATTGTAGATAATGAGAAAGTACCTTATAGATTCAGGCCCTAAATAAGGATGTCCCTGGAACACTGATAGATGATACAGAGTTTTGGGAAACAAACAGAGATAAACCATACTGGTCTTAAGCTCTCCCATACAAATCAGTGTCTGTTGTTTTATTTGACTATTTTCTTTGCTTTACTGGGCCTGAAAAGGAGCATACAAAAAGAAACACTGGCCCTCTTCCATGCTTTCTGCTTATCGCTGCCACTGCCAGAGTTCTTATAACAGCCTAGTGCAGGGGTGGGCAAACTACAGCCTGCAGGCTGCATCTGGCCCGTCAGGCCTTTTAATCCAACCCTCAAGCTCCCACTGGGGAGCAGGGTCAGGGGCTTGTCCCACTCCAGCACTCCAACCAGGGAGTGGGGTCGGGGGCTTGCCACGCAGTCCCCAGAAGCAGCAGCATGTCTCCCCTCCAGTTCCTATGCATAGGGGCAGCCAGGGGGCTCCCTGCATGCTGCCCCTGTCCCTGCCCCAAGCGCCGTCCCCCGCCCCCCGGCTTCCAGTGGCTGGGAACTCCAGCATGCAAAGCCGCTTGGCTTGCACCGCGCTTCCACGTAGGAGCTGTAGGAGGGCATGCTGCTGCTTCTGGGAGCTGCGGGGATGGCGCCTGTGAACGGAGCAGTGCGCAGAGCTGCCTGCCCATGCCTCTGTGTAGGAGCCGGAGGGGGGACATGCTGCGGCTTCTGAGAGCTGCTTGAGGTAAGTGCCACCCAGAGGCTGCACCCCTGAGTCCTGTCCCCCCACACCCCAACCTCTTGCCCCATCCCCGATCAGGCCTACTTTGGGGTAACTAAATTTGTATTTAGGGGCCTATTGATCTTTGTTCCATATTGAGCTCGTTTGCTGCACTAATGAAAACCGATTCTGTGATCTACCTGTAGCAGTTATTACATGGGTACTCATTGTAAACAACATTTTGCTTGTGTTTTTGTATTTATGTATGCAATTATATACCCTATTCATATTCTTTCCTTTTTGATATTTGCAAGTAACAAAAAAAATCTATAAATAGCTAACTAAATAAACATAACAACATTGTGGCAAAGGGCCACTGGTAGGAGGTTGGGATGTTGCAGCCAGTTTCTTGTTTACCATGGGTTGATGTAACATGGTGCACAAAATCACTCACATGCCATTTAACCATGGCTGTGAAAATCATACTTGTCATCACTGTATTCAGCAGACACTTGGCGGTCTCATGGAACTGTTTCTTAGCCAGTGCTGTGGTCTTTCATTGAGAGCCAAAAGGGAGTGGAGTCTCATTAACCCAGAAACAATGATTCGTATTCAGTAGGCATAGAAACTTGTTTTTCATAGGCACATTATACAGCTCTGAGCTAGAATAGAGATAACATATCCCCTTTATCATTGTACCAAAAGCTCCAGGTCTACACTACTGATTTGGAATCCTGCCTTCTATATCCAGAATTGAGGCATTCATGACTGTATACCTCCCTTCACTAATGGCCTTGCGTTGGAGAGCTGGTATGTCAGTATAACTAAGGCACGGGTGTCAACCAAAGATGGGTTTTGTGTTCGGAAGCTTGTATAATGCTGCAAGTGTCATCTCTTCCACAGAAATGCCACCAGGGTTCTTGTATCTCTTTACACATGATCCCATTTATTGACATTTGAATTCCAAAATAAAATACCTGAAGAGTGGATGGAGAGAGGTGAAGTGTTTGTGAGGAATTCAGACGGCCAAATAGATAAGTCATATCGCAGCAGGTACTTAGGGAAACCTTTTAAGAATATATAATGTAGCAAACATGCTGTAGGCACTAAGTCTGAAAGCAATCTGTATAAATGAAATGCCATGGCAGAACAGCAGCACAGGAACAGTTGGGTCATCATGCAGTCAAAATAACGGAGCCCAAAACCACAAGTTATGCACTTTTCCTAAGATGCAGGTACCAGGCAGCTATAAAAAGGTGTAAAAATCCAAATGGTCCCCTTTCTGTCAGTGCTGCCTCAGAAAGACATTTTTAGCTCTGCCTGAGTTTCTCTTACCTTTGCCTTGTTCAAGGAATAAGTGAAGGTGAGAACACTGGAGAGATACCATTTTGCACATAGTCAGTCAGGCAGGAAACAGAGGTAGATGAACAGAATGTGTTGAAAGCGCTGTGATCCAGAGCCAGGAAATAACAGTTATCATATCCCTGAATGATATTTACCACAAACCTATGTTTCCTTTTCAGGGCCATAAGCTTCAATATACTGGAGTGTTCAGTCAGCCCTTCCCCATGTGCAGTATGGATGGCACAATTTTCTCAGCATATGCTCAGCTGAATCCTTCTGATGGCATCCATGTTGGCCTCTTTCCATATATAGGCATATAGGGATGTCTTCATCTTCTTCAGGAGTCTGGGGCTCCAGCCAAAGGCATGCATCCAAGCTCTGCAGGCAAGGAAAAGAGATAATTTTAGTTCCTGAATAAGGATTAGATTCTGCAACACCTGAGCAATGAAAATCCTGTGGAGCCATCATGGTCAGAGCCAGGAAATTTCAGGGTTTTGCTGACTATGGCTGAACAGAGTCCTATTTAACCCAGATGAATGTTGCTGTAAAGTAAACTACAGACAATCTATGCAACAAAGGGCAAATAGACAGCCGCAAGTAATGTCCATATCAATGCCTCAATGGCTTTGTCTCTGCGAGTTTCTCACCATGAAAAGGTAACAATTTCACTACCTTAACTCAGTGCGAGTTCTCAACAAAGCAGGGACTGTGCTATATATGTTATTGTTGGGTTCCCTCATTTAGTTATGTGAATGAAGCAGATACTTAAGTACTTCAAATCTCTGTACTTCAAAGAACTTCAAAGCTGTACTTCAAATCTCTCATCACACCTTACTTAGAACTCAAGCTCTACCAGCCATATTCCTTTATTATTTACATACTTTTAAAATTATACATAGTGAACTACACAGAGGCAGGTACCACATTTGTATTTTCCCTAAAGGTTTTTTTCTTCTTCTTCTTTTTTAAACTGTTCACAATATGGGCCAAATCCTGCTTATCTTACTCAGGAGAATAGTTCCACTGAAGTCAATAGGACACCTGGAATAAGCAGAGCAGAATTTTGCATTATGTCCATATTTAGCCACCACTCATGTACTATATCTAATGCACTCAGCAGAGCTATGGTGAAAGACAGAATTACATTTCATTTGCAATGTTCTGGTGAATCATTCAGACAAAAGTGTAAAATGTACTTTTTTGTTAAAACTGCGCTGCAATTAAATAAATGTAACCAGCCCCCCTCCCAAAAAACAAAAAACAAAAACAAGCACATACAGAGTCACACTCTTCTGCTCTGAGGAGACAGGGAGAAGGGATTTCTTTTCCTGAGTTTTCTGCTTTTTTCATCTGCGTGGAATGATAAGATGATTGGCAATGCATAAAAAAAATACATGCCTAGACAATGGAGAGATCATTTGTGCAGATGTAAATTAAAAGCAGCTCCACAGCTATTCACCTGAAAATAAGATGACTTTGCAGCTATGTAATATTAGAGAAGTTATTTCCTACTTTTGAACATTTTTTCTTCTCTTTATTCAGACATGCACCTTTTCCAAAGAAACTATGACAACACATAGCTAATTAACAACAAAGACTAATTGAACTATGACTATAACAATCTACATTTAAATCAAAGGAAGAAGGCAACCAATACTAAAATGTAATCTGTCCTCTGGGGCTGGAGGCAGTTTACAGGTTCGAGTCAGATAGCAAATGTAGCTAAATGGCAGTCAGAAAAGATCATGTGACTGGGGGCTAAAAACTAATTAATCTCCATAAAGCTGTAAGTGAGGTAGGTAAAATGACTTGAAATCTGATTACATTATTGCATTTAAGGAGAGAAAATGCAGCATGTATTTTTCATGTTGATTTTAACCACCTGAGCCCTTAATGACATTTTGTACCTTGGAAAAAAACCTCATATTTCATCTATATTTAAGAAGATCCACAAAGATGCAATTGTCATTAGCACACAATTTACTCACTTAGTCTAAATGATATCCTAATGAATCACAGAAAGTGACTTTGTAAACTTTTATTGTTAAAAGTCATTCTTTGGTAGGGGGATTCAATGTAATTCTGGGAAGTCATAAATATATTTCAGAAAAATAAAATAAATAAAAATAGAAATCAGAAAGAAATAATAATTTTACTGTTTTACCCCATTAAAAAGCTAAAAGAATGGTTCTGTATTACATTTTGACCATTGAACTTCTAATACAGTTAAAATATACATCTAATATACACCTACTGAACAGAACTCCAGCCTTTTCCTTAGAGCAGAAGAATGATGGCCATACTAGGGAAGATGAAAAATCTGGAAAACTCTAGCCAAAACATCTATATACCAAGCTGAAATGAACCCAAAAGCAGATTTTTTTAGACTACAGTCAAGGCTTTGAGCCACCATTCATAAACTTATGGACCCTGATCAATCAGAGAACGTGAATATTATGTAGTGGATAATGCCACAAAAAGAAATCACATGCTTTAACAGACTCAATTACACATTTCTGAGATTCAGTATCAGCAGCACCTGTTAACCATTTCAGCATTGAAAACTCCAGTGCAGACAGAGGGGCTGTAAAAGGGACATTTATAGGAAATGAAAAAGTGTATTTTTAAAATGTTTGCAATGTGCTTGATATATATTGTTGCACAAATGTATGAAAACATATAAAAAAAATAGAATGTTTTTAAGTTTTTGAGGTTACATTTATAGGAATAATAATGACACTTAGCTCTTCTATAACACTTCTGATCCAATTGCTTTGCAAAGATTAATTAATTAAGCCTCAACACTCTTGTGTGCTAGGTAAGTATCATTATACCCCTTTTACAGATGGCTAAACTAGGCAAGAGAAATATGTTTGTATCTAATCTATTATTGTCTCTAGATATATGTACATCAATCTGTATAATTTATGGATTGACACCTTAACATCAGTGCGAGAAAGACAAGCAGGGCTTGGAACACAAACGGATTATTCAGCTGAGGCAGGAGATCCCCCCCAGCTGTGTTTTCTTGCTCCTCTGCTCTGATTGATGTTTGACCCCAGAGCTTAGCATCCCTTCCTCCACTTCCCTTGCTGCTGTTTTGAGTATTGCTTATATTCTTGAAAAGCAAGGGTTTTTTCCAATTGCACTGTGGAGTTAGGAAAACATTTTTCCCTCATAGCAAAATTGATATATCTGGGTTTTTTTCTTTTCGCTCAGTAACCAGGAGGTGAACTTATTATGTTTGTTATGATTTTATCCAGCTTTTGTTGGAGTCCAATGTGGATTATGGTTCAGACCCCATTTGCAAGCCAATTAAACTTTGGCAGTTTGGAAATAAGATTTGGAGAGTGCGGGTCTCTAAGGTTTGTACAGATGGAGCTTCACCATCGTCTGTGCTCCTAACACTTGCAAGAAGAAAGAGATGACAAGGGTATTAGGCTGAAGGGCCAAATCCCTTACACTTGTGATTCTGTAGCAGTGACTGTGCACCTCTCCCAGTTTGTGATTGATAGAGGCCTTGAACACTGAATGAGGATCTAGTGATATGAATCCACAGTAGACTAGTTTAGTGTCATAGATGTGAAGATGATTTAACCTCTTTAATTCTATTAGTTTATTAAGTTAATAACACTGGGACCTTAATTTTACCTAATGTACTATTGTCCTCTGTCTCATTTCTGAACATGTCAAGATTAATGTGTATCTTCTCCAGTTTAGCCATCTGTAGCATTGGTATAATTATATTTTCCTACAATAAGAGAGAGTTGTGAGGTTTAATTAATTAATTTTTGTATAGGACTTTGAGATCCGTGTATCAGAGGTGATTTATTTGACTGGTACTGATGACATATCTTTCAATGCTCTGCACCTCTAAAGCTCATCTAAAATTAGAGTCAGTTTTGAAAATTTGCGGCATGATGACTTTCCCAAACTCACATCACAAGCTAGAGACAAAGTTTGGAAAAGAAAGTACAAAGTTCTGACTTTCAGTCAAGTTCCACCAAACTTGTACATACACTCTGGAGCTGGGCAACCTTGTCATAATGAAGCCCAAAGTTATTAACCTCAAGCTCATCCCTGGCCCACTGAAGGTTGTTCTGTGGGTTCATGAACTTTTCAGAAAACCTGGACCAAATTTAAGTCAAACCAAGGCCCAGACTCCAGGTTCAGACCTCTCTTCCTCTTCCCATAGATTTCACTCAATAGGACTCAGTTAACACCCCCTGTCCCAACACAAAATTATCTTCTGCGGGAGGGAGAACACAACTTTTTGGTGTAACTAAATCATCAAGAAATAAAGAGATATTTGCAATACCCTTCATCAAATAAAGAACACATCTCTAATTACATTAACCTTATGTTGCCACCACACCAACAAATTGGTACAATATTATTACATACCCCCTCAAAAGCAGATGGAAGCTGGGCACATTATGGTGAAAAATCTTGGCCAAAGAACTTTAATATTGCACTATGCTGCAAGCCACGGGAATTCAGAAATTCAGGGCAACAGCAGGAATAGAACATGTCTGAAAGCATAATTACTTGATTGAAAGGAGACTCATCACCATCAGTATAGGGTGCATGACTGTCAAGGTTCCTTCCCCACTTTGAACTCTAGGGTACAAATGTGGGGACCTGCATGAAAACCTCCTCAGCTTACTTTTACCAGCTTAGGTTAAAACTTCCCCAAGGTACAAACTATTTTACCCCTTGCCCTTGGTTTTCCATGGCCACCACCAAACATTTCTCTGGGTTCCTGAGAAAACGTTGTTTGGAAACGTCTTTCCCCCCAAAAATCCTGCCAATCCTTGCATCCTACTTCTTGGGGGAATGTTTGGTAAAAATCCTCACCAATTTGCATAGGTAACCACAAACCCAAGCCCTTGGATCTTAGAACAATGAAAAAAAAGCATTCAGTTCTTGAAAAGAAACATTTTAATAGAAGAAACAGTAAAAAGAAAAGGATCACCTCTGTAAGATCAGGATGGTAAATACCTTACAGGGTAATTAGATTCAAAACATAGAGAATCCCTCTAGGCAAAACCTTAGGTTACAAAAAGACACACGGACAGGAATATTCATTCTATTCAGCACAACTTATTTTCTCAGCCATTTAAATAAATCATAATCTAACGCATATCTAGCTAGATTACTTACTAAGTTCTAAGACTCCATTCCTGTTCTGTCCCCGGCAAAAGCCTCACACAGACAGACACAGACCCTTTGATGTTCTCCCTCTTCCCAGCTTTTGAAAGTATCTTGTCTCCTCATTGGTCATTTTGGTCAGGTGCCAGTGAGGTTATCCTAGCTTCTTAACCCTTTACAGGTGAAAGGGTTTTTTAAAGGGATTTAAAGGTGGTTAGCCTTCCCTTTATATTTATGACAATGACCCATAGCTGAGCAGTTCCATCCAGTAGACATTAGTGATATACATACAAACTACCCAGTTCATTATGGTATTAATCACTGATTGAATGTTTGACTTCGTAAGGCAAATGATTTTTGACATTTCACTACCTCCTTCAAGTATTTCTCTTCCACTGGCCAGCAAGAGACATACACATGATCTTGGTGTTTAGTTCATCCACACTATTATGAACTACATTATTGTTCATGCAGGAGTAGTCCACCAGCTACTAGCTTTGAGTTTCTTGCATTATTCTCCAGACATTGCTACTGAGAACAACATCACCATTTGCCTATTGAACAGATGTGTCATTGCTTCACTAGCTGCATCATCTTCTTGAAATCCTTATTTCCTTTATCACTATGCTTGCGTATTTGGCTTATCTGTTTAACTAGTGGACATACATAATTCAGTTTCGAAAGACTGTTCTGTGTTGTTTTTATATAGCCCTGTCACAATGCTATGTCACATCATACACACTTGTGCCAAAGACATGCGGGAAATCTGTTGTTGACCAGTTTCAAATATAGCCCGTTGCTATTCCTTACTTTGTAAATTCCACTTTTAAAGAAATAAGTTCATTCCTTATATGGCCAACAGAAAGGGAATCCCCATGCCAAGCTTTAAATTCCAAGTTCATTATGGTATTAAACACTGATTGAATGTCTGACTTCGCAAGGCAAATGATTTTTGACATTTCACTACCTACTTCAAGTATTTCTCTTCCACTGGCCAGCAAGAGACATACACGTGATCCTGGTGTTTAGTTCATCCACACTGTTATGAACTACATTATTGTTCATGCAGTAATAGTCCACCAGCTACTAGCTTTGAGTTTCTTGCATTATTCTGCAGACATTGCTACCGACAACAACATCACCATTTGCCTATTGAACAGATGTGCCATTGCTTCATTAGCTGCATCATCTTCTTGAAATCCTTATTTCCTTTATCACTATGCTTGCTTATTTGGCATATCTGTTTAACTAGTGGACATACATAATTCAGTTTCAAAAGACTGTTCTGTGTTGTTTTTATATAGCCCTGTCACAATGCTATGTCACATCATACACGCTTGTGCCAAAGACATGCGGGAAATCTGTTGTTGACCAGTTTCAAATATAGCCCGTTGCTATTCCTTAAAAAGTTACTTTGTAAATTCCACTTTTAAAGAAATAAGTTCATTCCTTATATGGCCAACAGTAAGGGAATCCCCATGCCAAGCTTTACATTCCAAGTATAATTCTCCTCCTACTCTACTGTAATTATGCCCAAACACTAGAGCATTCCCACACAGTTCTAGTACATTATATCTTTCATGAGTCTGCATCGATTGTTACACCACAGAGAAGCAGAAATGCAGAGCCTATCACAAAAAATATGTTTCTTTTAATAAAGTGGGCCCCTTAAAAAGAAATTAAGATTTTACCTTTTTGAGGTCAACCTAGATGTTGTAGCAATGTCCAGCTGGACTCAGACTACTACAAAGATGTTGATAACACAGCTCAGTGTGTTTAAATATTAATTACACTAAGGTACTGTACAACCAAAATACCTTGATTTAATTTAATCTGCATCTGGAAAGATGTCATTTAAAGTGCCAAGAGTTTCTGTACTTATTGAGGTTTCCTCCTTCCTTCTTTCTTCGCTCTTTTAAAACCAGACTTTCTACTTGTAGCTTTTAAAGTATGCAAATGCTGCTGAATTTTTAACTTAAAACGCTGACATCATAATCAAAGACTAGACTTACGGACTATATAGTCCTGGTTTTATATATTTGAGAGGCAAAACATCAGATACAAATCTATCTGAAAGCTCTTTAATGAGAAAGATGGCAAGTAAATTCAGGTTTAATATAAAAACCACTTCAACTATTAATCATGATTTCAGATAATTCCCAATGTGGCATGATATCATCTAATTTCCAAAAAAAACAGAGGAAGTGACAGCACACATTTTTTTTGAAACTATGCCATGTAATAATATCATGCAAATAAAGGCTTTATAACCTATTTGTGCACAAGTCATAAATTACCAATCAGACGTGTATTTAATATTTTAAGATCTTGATTTTATGGATTTTTTTGCCTTGTTCCATGCTTTGTCTTAACAAATACACTTGGCCATAATGAAAATAAACCCGCTGAAGTCTCTGTGGCCTGAGACAAGCTATAACACATTTCTGCACCACAGGGTGGGCTCATGGGATACCTGCTGAGAAAATGCATGCCCACTGAGCATGCCCAGACTATTAAAATGAATTGACATGTTAATGCTGACAGGAAAAGAGCACAAGAGAGCTTGCTAAATTACTGCTCAGTCAGGCACTAGGAATTCCTGAGTGGCTAACTCCTGAGCAAAACCTGCCGCAAGAAGAAGAAAAGAAAAGAAAACAAAAACAAAAAACTTTATTGTCAAATGCACCAAAACAAACACTCACTAAAGGGCTGTCATGTTAGTAATGCACCTACTCATAAATCATATGGATTTTAATCATACCTGCCACCTCAGCCCGCTTGTCCCCTGAGAAATTGTTTTCTTTTTGCTCCCTCCTTCGTTCGGTTTCAATTATCTGGAAGCTGTTTCTCGTGTTTATTTATTTATCTAAAGTTCACATACAGTATGCATGCACAAATTTCCTCTGGGGAACTGAGACCAGGCAGATCATACAAGGATGCGATGGAGCGTAGAAGCTAACAGCTCAGATGAATGTACTCAGTCTCAAAAAACCTGCTTTGGACCATGATGACAAGGGAATGGGAGGACAGAAAGTAATTAGTGTGTGTACAATGATGGATTATGGCTTAATATTCAGACATTTCACCTTTTGACTGCTATAGGTAAGCTTACAAGATGGCAAACAGAAAGTCCACATTCTTGCTGAGAAGAAATAAGGATGCACACTCTTAACTGTGCACTCTCCCTTTTTTTAGTGGATAAATTGCAATGGGTTGTTTTGTTTGCAAGGTCCTTATTTTAGAAACCTTTTATGGTTTTATATATACATATATTAGAAAAATGAAGGAACAACTGTTTAGCAACTTTCTGAAAAGTCAAGATAATATTGTTTTTAATGTCTCATGGCTCCTAAATCTAAGTATTAAAGGGCAAATTACTTTCTCAAGTTTTAAGAAGAGATTGAACTGCCAGTGACCTTTTCCCAGCTCTGGGAGGCAAATGTGTAGCACAGATCAATCATGACATGAGGATCTTATAGACACAAGGGAAAAAAGTTATCATTTTCATAAGTCAGATTGAGCAAAAATAGATGAGAAGGGTTTGATAGTTATAAATACAGGTTAACCAGGCTTTTAACACTAAACATCAGGGTTTTGAATTGAAGCTCTGTGTGTGTGAATGTTATGTCTATGATTGCCTTTTTTAGGGACATCTGAATCTATATTTGCTACACAGGATATTGCTCAATTAAAGGAACATTTAGATAGCTCTCCTATTTGGAACACCCATAGTAATTAAATTGATCACTTGGAGTTTGACATTTTCTAAAATAAAAGAATAATCGGTGCACCATATTGTTTTTTCCTTTTAAAAAGAATATTCAGGCTACCCTTGTGAGGCTAAGCAGGAATCAGAATTCAGAATTTGGGTCCTGGTTTCTTTCCTTTGCTCCTTTCTCAGAAAAACTAAAGTTACAATTAACTCTCTCACCACCATGCTCTTCCCATTTACATCACTGCATTTGATGTACTGCCGGGCTGATAATCTGACATACTTACTTACTTAGACAAACATATGGGTAAGGAAGACCTTTATAATCATATGTGAAGTTTTGCACATCAGAACCTTTAGTTCAACATTATTCTCTGAAGTCCATGAACCGGATATAAGAAAAGATCTCTGGTGTTTATTTCCTTAGGTAGGAATCTCTTGTGGGTATTTAAGTATCCAGCAAAGTTGCCTCCTCCGTTCACATTGCTACAAGGTAAGATTGTGTTTGCCTGTGACTTTCTGGGTCACTATATAATTGTGACTTCCCCAAAAGTGCAGGACACTCTTGCATTGCTCATGCCTAGGTCCACTCTGTCTGCACTAAATCTAAAACCAAATGTAATTAAGAATACAGAGGATTGAATTCCACCTGATTGGAATTTCCTATTTGAACTGGTACAGGGGCAGGCTATTCTATTCTACAGCTTTCATGTGAAGCATGATTGACTGGAAAGCTGAGGGATCTATCAACTTCTGTATATACATTGACCAGTACATTTTTCATAGTTTTCTATTTGCCTAAAATAGTCATAGAAAATCATATTACTGCAGTGGGTATAACATAACATTCCCATTGTTGTTGTGTGTACCACACTTACCACATTAAAGAGGAAAAAGAAGCGCTAATCACCAAGGCCCAAACCTACAGCATTTACACTTTAAGCATGTAGTAGTCCTATTAAAACTAAATATGTGATCTTAGAGATAAGCACACATCGAAATCCATGCAGGATTGGGGGCTAACTGTGTACCATTTTTCACAGTCACTAAACTAGAGACGGGCCTGAAACAAAACACCAGAGCTGAGCTAAACATTCACAACCCTTCTTGAATCAAAACCCATCTTGAATCAGCACTTCCCAAAGCAGTGTCTCAAACTGGCCATGTCTGAGGCATTACTTTGTGATGAGTAGTGCTAGGGAAGACCCATAGAGTATTGGAACACAGCAGAGGGAGTTTGAAAAAGCAAAAGAGGAACTCAGCTAAGCATCTTTGAGGAATTCTAGCGCACCACCCATGAGCCAAGTATAGTATGATAACTGCTGGGAGGATTATCAGTCCAGCCACACACTCAGCTGCATACACCAAACAGCATACAGAATCCTCATTGAGCAATACCACCACAACAGTACTAAAAGCCGGTGCAATCTCATATGTGGAGTGGAAAAAGAGCCTCCTTAATTCCTTTTTTAAACACCCCTTTTAGTTGTGAGCATATGAAAAGTGTTCTTTTCCTGATTGCAATTTTTGGAAGGCTATATACACTTTTTCTACAGACCACACATACACAAAAAAGGTCAAATCATATGCCCCAGGTCTAAACTGTCCCCTCCAATGTTCAGATTGCCTCTTTCCTTGGTATAAATTACACTTATTTTGAGAGGGTTGGTGTAACTTGCATTTCATTTTTTTTTTAAAAACTTGCACTCTCAATTAACAAAGCTAAACTGATTTAACCAGTTGTAATCCAATTTAACTAGGTGTTTTCACTGGTTTATCTAAATCAATCTAAAAAAAATGACTAAACTTCTGCAACATTTGTGTATGTACAAGGCCTCAGTTTAGCAGAATAGGGTAAAATGTATAGGTTAGTGAGAATATAAAGGAGTTAGACTAAGCCACATTAAATAAGAGTAGATATAATTATGCCATTAACCAAATTATAAGTACTGGTCCCAGTAACTCTTTTTGGTTAAAATGGGCTCTAATCTTCATAGAGATACTCACGCCCCTTGAGGGATTATACCTTTTGAGTTCAGAACCCTCTCCCACATGATGATTCTAAATTCTTTAGGGCTTTCCTATGATGAACAGATGTATCTCCAGGGTAGTCATTCTTCTTCTGATTCTCTTAGTTGGATTCCCAGTGATTTAGTTTCTCTCCTACTGACTGGAACGCCAAACTGAGAATGTTGTGACCCCTTGACTGAAGCTTCTTTCTTTGGGCCCTTCAGGCCTTCTTGAGCCCTAATCCCTCTATAACTGGATAATATCCAGACTGAGATAGCAGAAGGACCTCTCTAGCAAATAAGCATGCAGCATGAGATAGTGGGACATGTACAACAACATAACAATGCAATAGTACCAAGAACAGAGATATCTATAAGCAGCGTGAAGCACTTGTATTTCATTACATTTCATAAATTTAGTAGGCCCAGGTTTCCCATGAATCCCTCACCCTCAGTTTCATGGTACTTTCAGATGCAGGGATTAATGCCAGAGTTTTGCCAAAATTTAAACTAAAAAAAACCCCAAAAAACAAAGACTAATCCCCAAATCCTCTGGTTAGCTCCAGTTTCTCTCACCCCTGAAGTAATGCCTGTTTTCTTCATGCCATTAGGGAAAAAAATGACTAGTTACCATGGTAATTGCCACTAATCTTTTTATTTCAGAGACCTCTGAGCTACAGAGCACATTTGTGAAGAAACACACAGAATCTACTTGTCATTATAGCAGGTGATGATAACTTTTGTTTCAATATAACTATCATGTTTTCCCAGGTTTTAGAGCATATGTTACAATAATTTGCTTCAGTTCTCATTCTCATTACAAATGAGATACCAGAATTATAATGACTTACATGTTCTGTCAGACTGTTCTGCTCTGACCTTTTCAGTATACTGCATTTTGAAAGCTTGACAAGTCCACCTCTTCTTCACAGGTTAGGAAGGCTGCAAACTGGATCTGTGGTGGGGAAGAAGAGAGAAGGAGAGGATCGGAAGAGCCAAGCTGTCAAAAGCTTTTCAACTTTAAACTACCTTCCATTAACTCATCATATCTTCTTTTCTCCATTTCTGTAGGTACATACAAGATTCCCAGTTTTCTTTCAAATCATTTTGCTCTGCACCCCATAGAAGTTTACAGGTCAATTATCATATGGACTACATTGCAGAATAAAATCATCTCAATGCAGAAACTATACATTTCTTTGATAATGGTTGAATATCAGTTCTGCCCTCAATTAATACCAGTAAACCCACTGACTACAGCAAATTTTGTGTGTGTGTGTATCTGAAATCAGAATTTGCCCCCAAATGTCCAAACCTCTGTGTTCTTTGCACATTTGATTTTTTTTTCATTCTTTTAGAACCAAGCCTGCCCTCCAAGAGAGATCTGTGGTTTTCATGGTGTTTTACAAGAGAAACCTTCTTCAGTTACATTTTTTGGGTAAATTCCCGCGTGAACAATAAAGAGAATAATGGATGCAATATGTGAGAGGATTGACGGGGGGATCTGAGGGTGGAGGGTATCAATCCCCCACAAAAGTGCAGGTACAGACTAAAATGAGGTTTTCACAATGAGTACGTTTCTCCTACCATCCCCATTTGCTTGCATATAATACTTCACAAAATGGTCAGAGTAAACTACACCTTCAAAAGGGCCTCCATTATAAGCCCTGCTTCCTTCTGTGTTTTTTATTATGGATAATAAGGCCATCTCTTTCCTGATATGCATGCAGGAAAGGGGGGGAAGGACTTAGGAAATCCCACAACTTTCAACTCAATATCTGCTTTAGATCAGTTTGGTTAAGGGACAGGACTGGACCCTTCTAAATTTGTGGAAGCCCTGAGAATTCATGGAGAAGTCCCACAGATCTCAAGATAAGTACATAGGGCAGGAGCACAGCAGGAGAGCTTGGCTTTTCCCTCATGTTAGCATGTCTTTGGCATGTGTCCCCCATGAGTCACTCCCCCAACCAACCCCAAGAAGTCTGTTCACTGTGCAAAGTGGGAATCAAGGCACTACTGAGAGGCTCAGAATACTACTGAGAGGCTCAGCTGCCAATTCTCTGTAGCTTTGGAGTGGTGCAGAGCCAGATCCCAGCCTCGCCTTACTTATCCATACTCCTGAAATGTCCTGAGCTCCTGACTGTGCTGCCTTGACTGTGCAGAGTACTATACCTTTGTAAGGAGAAGCTGGAGCTTGCCACAAAGACACCAGTTCAACCTTTAATGCCTCCATCCTATTCTGGTCTCCTCCAGTATTGCAAGTGGGTGGTCCCATAGAAATTTGACTATTAAATCGTCTTGTCCATGTCCTTGTCATTGCTGGATCATTCCCTACATTATATTCCCAACTGCTTTTGTCCAGTCTACTTTTAAGCAGTGGGGCCTCTACCACTTTCTCTTGGGATCCTTTTTCAGTTTACTGTTAGACGTGTGCTTTTCAAAACATCTTAATCTAGTAACTAAAAAGTTAATTATCTCTGAATCTATTGCTCCATGGGATTTGGGCCTGCTCCTGCTCTTACTGAAGTCAATGGGGAAACTCCCACTTATAAAAACCACATGAAACAAAACTAGGAATAGCTGAACATATGATCAGGTTCAGAAAAATCATTTGACCTTAGAACCCTTAGAATTCATAAGGCCAGAGAGTCCTTGGTCTTTGCCTCCATGCACAGGGGAAGAAGGTACAAGGATGCTTCTGGCCTGTCTGTGCCATCTACACAAGAGCCAAGGACAATCAATCCTTACACTCAAAGGAATGCAGGGACTGCTCCCTCTGTGCACACCCTGAGGGATACCAGCAGGAGAGTGAATTTGTGTGGGGGGGTGGAGGGTGAGAAAACCTGGATTTGTGCTGGAAATGGCCCACCTGATGATCACTTTAGATAAGCTATTACCAGCAGGACAGTGGGGTGGGAGGAGGTATTGTTTCATATTCTCTGTGTATATATAAAGTCTGCTGCAGTTTCCACGATATGCATCTGAGGAAGTGAGCTGTAGCTCACGAAAGCTTATGCTCTAATAAATTGGTTAGTCTCTAAGGTGCCACAAGTACTCCTTTTCTTTTTGCGAATACAGACTAACACGGCTGTTACTCTGAAACAAAAGAAGTAGACAGAGGTGCAACTATGGCAAAGGATGATGCATCTTACGCACCCCGCACACATTGGGGAGCTTCTGAGGGACAATCTTCTCCATGCTCCCCGTGACGCAATGAGGCTCCACATTGCCTCGTATGTAGGACTGTGGTTACAGGTCAAAATATTTTCATGGTGATTCAATTTAAAACACAAAAAAATACATATAGATGTCTCCCTTGAACTGCCTGGAATACTAGGGGAACTTATGCTGTACCCTCTCAAGGAGTAATGCAGAATCTCCCCTTGGAGTGAGGTTGAATCCAGTGGACGGCAGGAAACAAAGCAATGGCTAAGTCTACTCTCCCTCCTTGGGTTTATCCCCAAGCAGTATTCCCTGTGCTGCAGTTCTGCCAGACCTGATATGGGCCACAAAGAGGGCAGAGTCGTCTTCTTCTTCCCTTCTCACTGTGCATAATCGACAAGCAGCAATCTAGTGCAATCTGACTCACATAAATCACACCATAAACAACAAACAGATTTGTGGTATTTTAATTGACTTTTCAAAGAAAAAACATTAAAGGAGAGGATGTGTAGGAATACAGCATTCTATCATTCAGTTTGTGGGGGAGGAGAGAGGGTTGATTGCAATCCATTCGAGCTCTCCTCTTGTGGTTAACTGTATCCTAGAAAGCCTCATAATTGTAACCATGCTGCCTCTGTCTCTCTCTCTACACAAAGACTTATCTGGATGAGGTAAACTTGCTCCCTTTTCAATAATCCTACATCTATTAAATGATCTCCCTCAGCGCACTGAATCAAAATATATAAAATAAAGCTAAGATAATACATAACTTTATTTTCTAAAGAACAATCATGTTAAAACTTCTGTACATGTAGTTCTGCCACACAGGGAATAAAAAAAAAAAGATTTAACATGAATGTATCAGATCTGTGGGAAAAAATACGATACGTAACCTTCAGTCCCTTTCACTACTTAGTCCTGCTTTTGTGACATTGAAAAATAAATAATGAAAAACATTTACTCCACTCCAGAGGCTGAGGGAGAGAAGAAAAGTGTGGCATAGTGATGATACACATCTCCAGTGACTACCCCAAAGTGGGCTCGGCTCACTCTTCCCATTTGCATTTAAAAGTCTTTGTAGGGACCCTTCTTTGGTATATTTGAGCCCCAGACAGAGATCCTGTTGACCCCTCATGATACTGCTGATACTGGTTCCCCATTGATCAAAATGATGCCCCACAGCACATTGGTCATAATGCTATGTTGAATGATGTCAGCATTCCTGATATACCCTTAAATAATCCCTGTGTAACATTTACTAAAGTGAACCTGTATCCAGCAACTTTCACTTTGCTGTTTTCTGTTTCACCCATTTCTTTTCACTTACCTCAATGTTTACTGTATTTTGAGTAGCTATGTGGCTACCATCCATGGAAGGAGAAGCATGAGAATTAGCAGGGAGTGAATGACTGGCATGGAAAAGTTTAATTTTTTTCCTTCTCCAAAACAACATTGGTGTGCCATCCAATGCAACATCTATTCTTCTGTGAGCTCCTGCCCAGTGTCAATGTTAGGCTTTTTAAAGGTTTTTGAGGGGGACAGATAAGGTAGCATGTAACTTGCATAAAGACCTGCATCTTTTCTTCAATATTAAAAATAAAGAGGCTGACACCAATTTTTCAAGTGTATTTGGAACTGCCTAAATTCTACCCAGGTTTGAATTTTCCCACAGATTAATAGAATCATAGAATCACAGGGTTAGAAGTGATCTCCACGGTCATCTTTGTTTAAACAGTGCATTCATTGATATAAATACACACTGCAAACTACTGTAGTTAAACCTAGCAACTGAATTTTAGATGTGTGAATATAATCCTTATCGTTAGTGGTGAGTCTGGATTCTATTGCAACAGAGGGTTTTTTTGTTATATTACATGCCTACCGAAGAAGCGGATTTAAGTTTCTAGGGAACTGTTGGCCTTTGTCATACGGTACATGGCTCACTGCTAGTTCACAAAGGGGGTTAGCACTAGAGCTGTGATAAACTATTCATTCTGCCAGTGAGCTCAGGTGAATAAGACACCCCGAGCCAAACTGGAAAGCTCAATCCCATTCACCCAGTAGCTCCATAATGTACCACAAGCTGAAAACTGTTCATTGAGCCAGCAGGAAATTAAAACATTAGTAAGCATTGGAATCAGAGCAGCTGAGATGTAAGGTAATATATAGGACAGAGAACTGTGTAATGATGTTGCTCTGAGTGAGAGGTGTGTGTGTGTGTGTGTGTGTGAGTGAGTGTGTGTGTGTGTGAGAGAGAGAGAGAGAGAGAGAGAGAGAATCTGGCTTTGTAGATCAATGAAAGTGGGGGAGGGTGGCAGGGGCCTGGGCTGAGGTCTTTTCTCTCCCCCCAAAATCATGGGAAACTGAGACAAAAGAAAAGAGGCAGTTAGTTTATTCTCAGTCGTCATCTTTAAAAGAAGATGGAGGGAGTGAATAAGAGTGCAGGAAAAATTATCGGAATTGACTGTATGGGAAAAAAGGAAATCACAGGAGAGAAATGTAATATCCACAGCTCCTCCCCTGTCAGCATTCTGGGATCTTCACACAGCTGGTGCACATTCTTCAGTTTCATCACTCAGACCTTAGTCAGAGGAGACCCCCAATACTACTTCTGCTGTTGCTGCTTTTCTAAATTTCTGTCCATTTAGACAATGCCTTTTAAAGAGTGGCATAGCCTTCAGCAACCCTGTTGGTGCTCCTGCTGTAGAAAAGGGGAGAGCTTGGACTCAAATATAGTCTCGGTTCAAGGCATAAAATAACTTCTTTTGGGGCAGGAAAACTAAGGAAAGATGTATCTTCCATGTAAAGATGTGCACCTCAACTTTAGGAGGCCTGTGGGTGCTTTTATTAGAGATAGAGCGTAATCTATTATTATTATTATATGTATTGTAATAATGCCTGCCAATTAAGAATCATGGTCCCAGTGTGCTAGGCACTGTACATACATATAATGAAAAAGAGTCCCTGACTCAAAGAGTTTACCATCTACGAAAGCTCTTTCCTAATTTGATTGTTTTACCTTTGCATTGCTTAGTATTTTAAATATGGAGTACTCAGCAGAACATGCTGCTCCTTACAAACCTTCCTAAAATATTAGCATATGGGGTGGATTTTGAAGAGATAGCTTGGGGCTGATACCTGAATTGCTGATATTACTGTTATATTGCATAGTATCTCTGTCCTCACACACCTTTGTCCTTTCAACAGCTTTCCATAATTTAATACTTCATGAGGAGGAGAAAAAAGCAGACATCTAGTGTCACCATCATTACTACCTAATGCTCTGAGGATGATTTTTTCCGCAGTCTAAAAGCCAATACTGAAACAATGGTACTCTTTCGAAGGGATTGCTTATATGGACAGTCAGAAAAACAGAAGCAGCAACAGAGCTGGTATTGGGGTCTTCCTTTTACTGAGTAATGAAATCAAAGAGCCTGTTGTAGCTGGGAGCGGGGTCCCGAAATACTGATAAAGCACCAGGTTTAGTGACTGTCATTCAGGTGAATTGGTTCCAAGCTTGAAATCAAGGGGGGTGGTCCCTACAGTTGTATGGAGGATGGAAGTTCTGTTTCATGAAGGATTTCAAGATTTCTAAATTTGGCTTCATTCTGAACTTGAGTGAAAACTGAAAAAAAATTATACTCTTCTGTGAAGGAAAATTCTCCCTCCACGCCACAAAAAAAGTTATTTTGGGTCATTCAGAATGTTTTGTTTTGATTTTGACTTCTTACATTTTTTTATAATACATAATATAATGCAAAATAAAAACATTCAAAATAATAATTTCAGAAGAAAAAATCAAAACTTTCTATTCTGAAAATGTCAAAACAGTGTTTCAACATTGTCAGAATGTTGGGTTTTTTTACTTGCCTAAGTAAAATTCAAGGGAAATCAGCCAGTTTTGTAAAGTGTTTTGATTTTGACAGAACTGATTGAATATGGTTTTGTCAACGTTTCTTTAATGTCCCCGAAGTTACTTAGAGGAGAATTTGGTCCAAGCAGTCCTCTGACTGCTTTCCATCAAAGAGTGACGTATCAGGGTCTCTCTGTCTCTCCTGATTCCTCTGTTTTATTTTCCACCTCTGAATGACCCATTAAAAATGAAAAGGCTTACAAGTATTAATAACATACAGCAAATATAGCAACGCTACTCTGCATTTTTATAACACTTTTCATCTGATGATCTCAAAGTTATTTAGGGTTGGGGAAACTGAAGCACAAGTAATTTAAAGTTTGCCAAAGGATGTACAGCAAAACACTGTCAGTCAATATTAAAAACTAGTTGTGAGCTGGTGACATCCCAGACTTGTCTTCAAATACTGTCCGCATACTATGTACCTTTTAAACTCATCTCCTTTTCCTAAGGATTGTTTTTATTAACACAGAAATTAACATTGATGCTACATACTTCACTGTAAACTTTCCCTCAGGTCTGGCTGCTCCTAAGGTTCCTCCCTCACAACTGCTCAGCCCACACTCTAGATTTTCAGACACCAGGGATCCACTCCCACCTTCCTAATATCTAGTTGAGGTAACAAGTCATCTGTGTCCGTGAGTAAGCACAGCCCACTAAACTCCTTCTCAGGAGGATCAATCCCTAGTGACAGGGTGGGGTGTTTCAGGAAAACACTACTTCCCAGTTCCCACTCCTTGTCCTAGTCACCTGACCCCAATGCCTCTCTGCTATGACATTTCCCCATCTATTGCCAGTTCAAACACAGTATTTGATGAAAAAGAGTAGAGAAACAGAATCAGATAGCGATCCAGAGCTGGTAGGGAGCAGGAGAGACAAGTGCTGAGCCTTGAATATGGAGTGGGATTTACATCATAATTAGCTCCAGTGTACTTGGACAACTCATTCTGTGTGCAACAACTGTGGATGATTCCCCTGTACACCCTTAAAAATCTGTCTAACGAATCCAAAAATGAAACACCTGTGTGTCGGCATGAACAGCTGTACACTTGCCACTGCTCTTCTATCTGTAGAAAATGCCACATGCCAGTTACTTTACTTAGAGTGTGTTGGGAGGCCAATCCATCAGAGACAGAACACAGCATAATTAAGAAGCAACATGCTTTCTTGTTCCTGCTGCCCTCATTTTTTCCCCCTTCTTACTTTGTCTAAACAACTCTCTCAACTTTGCTATGGTGATATTTAGGCTTGCAGGGGTAGCAAACTTGGATTGTGGAAGATGTTTTCCAAAGTTCTCACAGCACTCATCTGAAGGCACTGTTGGGCAGCAAAGCTTCCAGTTGTTCTACAGTTCTTTCCTGAGACATATCCTCAATAGAAAAGATCATCTTGGGCTAACGAATGGTAGAACTAAAACAACAGAATCTAACATATTGTACAATGTCAAATGATATCCATACTGAAACATCCAGACAGTCAAGTATTTTTTCCCACAGCTTTCCAGATATCAGCTGCAATCAAGTATACTGTATTTATATATTTCTCTCCCCCTCTCTCATATATATGTAGAACAAAGGAAACATTTTGCTGAACTTGGGTTCATTATTAAAGCTGTCCTGTACAATATGCATTTTGTTTAAAATCCTTTTTGATTGTATTTTTATATGTAACAACTAAATGTCTTATGGTCCTATTGAAGCCATAATATAAATTTATTTTCTTATGAATAATTTGCACTCATATTCCTAATTTGGCAAGCAAAGAGTGCAGCATAGCTTTACGAGCCACAGTACCTTTGTGGTCTTAATTCTCTTGGGGCTACCTATACTTGTCTTTCTGTACATTGGATCACTGCTAGTAGAGGTCTGAAAAGCATCTCCAGCAATCTTTAATTCATGTGATTAAAAATTCAAAAGAAGCCCTTGTACCAGCTGTTAAACTATGTTACTAAGCTGTAATTCAGAGTTCAAATCCCAGCAAATTGAAGGTTAGGTTAACAGGATCATTCAGTGGAACTGCATTATATTGTAGCTACTAGAACAGTAGGTGGACTGTTTTATACATGCTCATTTGTAGAAGATAAACTAAGGATGAGCAAACTCATAGCACTGCAAACCTCTCCACCGGATTTTTTTACACTTGCTTCAGCATGATTTTTTAAAGCCTGACAGATTAAACTAACTATGGGTTTGTGTAATCTGTGCAGATAGAAGAGGAATAAAGTCAGTGTGAAGTGTTTTCTTTAAGATTATCTGGAATCTGAGAAATGTGTTTTTCATCTCTGAGACTAATTAGTTTAAATATAACAAAGGTGAAATGAGTGTGATGGTCTTAACTCTAATGCACATTTTCCTTCCAGAGATAGTAAGCGTTCTATATGAGAAAAGAAATCCACATTATTTAGCATAGTTTCACACAATTATTCTTTGCATAGACTGGTCCCAAAATAAATTTCCAGGAAGTCTGAAATAACCATCCCTAAATTCATGTGGGGCTAAAATTATGATGATGATGACAAAGAAGTATTAGCATGACAGTAGCCCTGAGAAGCCCCAACTGAGAATGGGGCCCCATTATGGGAAGCACTGTATACACACTGACTGACAGTCCCTGTTCTAAAGCATTTACTGTTTACATAGATTAGACAGAGAACAAGTGAGAATCAGGAAGTATTATTTTACAGCCAAGGAACTATGGTATAAAGAGACTTGCCTGAGATCACACAGGAAGTCTGTAGCAAACTAGGTATCGAGCCCAAATCTCCTGAGTCCTAGTCTGAGCCTTTAAGCAAAAGGCCATACTTCCTTTTTATCGAAAGACTCCCCCTAGCTCCCAGGCTCTCAGTGGCCCTAAAGCTCCAAAATGATGAGTATACTGTGCTAGAAAAGCAGAACCCCATATGAAAGAAGCAGTGCAGAGTGGCCTTGCATGCTCCTTTCCCCATGAGAAACTCCAGCCCACTTGAAACATGTACATGAAGCCTTTAGACTTTGCCACTAGTGACTTTGGTGAGGGTAGCTTTGGTGGAGTAGAGGGAACTGTAAGGAATCCAGGACCGAGTTGGTGGAGAGGATAGCAGGAGTCAATAGTATGCTCAAAAAGTAAGATTGCAAAAGGAGTAAGTAAGATGGGGTGATAATCAGAAGGGCTGATGCTTCCAGTTCAAGGGGGTGCTGTCCCAGGACTGGGGAGACAATGGCATGTTCAAATGCAGAGGAATAGGCGGCTAAGTAAGGACTGAGTAAAAACTGTGTAAGGAGTTCAGGTCTTGGCTTCATAAGTAAGAGTTATCATCATCAGACTTACTTGGATAACACCTTTCATACAAGGTTCTCAAAACATTTAATTTAATTAAGCCTTTCAACAATGCCATAATGCAGTCAAGTATTGTTATAACTGCTCATACAACAGTGGTGGGCAACCTGCAACCCACATGCAGCCCATCAGAGTAATCTGATTGCTGGCCATGGGACATTTTGCTGACTTTGACTATCTGCAGGTACGGACCCCCGCAACTCCCAGTGGCTGCAGTTTGCCATCCTGGCCAATGGGAGCTGCGGGAAGCGGCAGGCCAGCGAACATTGGCAGGGAATGGTGAACTGCGGCCACTGGGAGCTGCTGGGGGCCCTCCCTGTGGATGTCACCATCAGCAAAATGTCTTGCGGCCCGCAATCAGATTAGCCTGATGGGCCACATTTGGCCCATGGGCCGCAGGTTACCCACCACTGTCATACTGGGTTGACCCTGAGAAAAAGTGCAGGTAAGTGAGTCTTGCAAGGTCCCAGAACAAATGAATCATAGAATCATAGACGATTAGGGTTGGAAGAGACATCAGGAAGTGATCTAGTCCAACCCCCTGCTCAAAGCAGGACCAAACTCATCTTAATCATCCCAGCCAGGGCTTTGTCAAGACGGGCCTCAAAAACCTCAAAGGAAGGCAATTCCACCATCTCCCTACGTAACTCACTCCAGTGCTTCACCACCCTCCTAGAGAAAAAGTTTTTCCTAATATCCAACCTAGACCTCCCCCACTGGACTCTCTCCAATTTGTCCACATCCTTTCTGTAGTGGGGGGCTCATAACTGGATGCAATACTCCAGATGTGGCCTCACCGGTGCTGAATAGAGGGAAATAATCACTTCCCTCAATCTGCTGGCAATGCTCCTACTAATGCAGCGCAATATGCCATTAGCCTTCTTGGCAACAAGGGCACACTGTTGACTCTCATCCAGCTTCTCATCCACTGTAATACCTAGGTCCTTTTCTGAAGAACTGCCACTTAGCCAGTCGGTCCCCAGCCTGTAGCAGTGCATGGGATTCTTCCATCCTAAGTGCAGGACTCTGCACTGGTCCTTGTTGTAGCTCATCAGATTTATTTTGGCCCAATCCTCCAATTTGTCTAGGTCACTCTGGACCCTATACCTACTCTCCAGCATATCTACCTCTTCCCCCAGCTTAGTGTCATCTGAGAACTTGTGAGGGTGCAATCCATCCCATATCAAAAGCTTTGTTAAAATCAAGGATTATCAGATCCACTGCTTTCCCCATATCCACAGACCAGTTATCTCATCAGAGAAGGCAATCACGTTGGTCAGGCATGATTTGCCCTTGATGAATCCATGTTGACTGTTCCTGATCACCTTCCTCTCCTCCAAGTGCTTCAAAATGGGTTCCTTGAGGACATGCTCCACGATTTTTCCGGGGACAGAGGTGAGGCTGACTGGTCTATAGTTCCCCGGAGTCTCCTTCTTCCCTTTTTTAAAGATGGGCACTATATGTGCCTTTTTCTAATCATCCGGACTGCTGAGGGCTACTCACCTCCTCCCCATACTGTGCTATCCATGGTATATCCAGGAATACAACCCAGAAGCCCATACACCTAGCCACCTGCCTTGCCACAAAGTCATACTCTTTCCCTACTCTTGGCACCTCTGAAAACACTGCAACATGGTTTTGGAACAATTCTAGAAGGTATCAGCCTAAGTAGGTGATTCCATTCTGTAGTGGAGAGACCTCATTAAGGGCTAGATTCTGCCCAGCTTTGCTATGGAAGGGCAGTGAATAGTCCACTTAAAGATAGGCAGAATGTCAGCCTGTGTTGAGGGAGTGCAGGGATTGTTTCATACCTACATCACCAGAGTCTGTGCCACCCCCAATCCTTCTCTTCAGGGCCAGCTGCTAGCAGGAAAACTCCTCCTGTTTACTGGGGAGATAGAGTGCTTCCTGGTGTTTTTTCTCAGAGTGGCACAGTTCCACATCACCACTTATGGATGATTTTTTAAATGGGATTATCAGTTCTCCTATGTATAAATGCTATGAAATCTTTTATAGGATATTTGTGGTCAGGGACTCAGTTTCATAATCTGTCTCATCCACAGATTGTACCTTCAGCAGCACAGTGTCAATCTAGTACCACATTGGGGCAGTAGTTCAGTATTGCTCAGAAGGAGGGACAATATTTCTCACAGTACCTTGACTATTTTGTGGTGATCTCTCATTCATCTACTGACTAGGCCTGATTCTGCTTAGCTTGTGAGGACTGAGGAAAATACAGACTGCAGTGGTATGGCTGCAGGCCATGTAGCACACACTAAGCATTACCATATGTCACAGAGGCAACTAGACAAAATTGTCCCTGAAACGTGGAGAAGGTCGGATACATGTGAAAATTCATGATATAAAAACCAAACTGCAAAGGTTTTGTAAGCAAAGCAGTTTCTGACTGAAAAGCAGCAGCAGCTTTAAAATTTGCAAATACACTTACATCTTAAAGAAAATAACTGAAAAACAATGTCTCTTTTAGCTGGCTGCCAAAACCAGCGTTCAAGGTTCATTTTTTCCCAACCATTGTTGCAGAGAGAGATGTTTCAGGTGGACACTATATTATCAGCTGCTCACTGAATGAGTGACAACAAATTCTAACCTCAGATCCTGGCAGCTATGTAAAGGGTAAAATGATTTTCATATGCTTTATTTTTTAAAGTGCATTTTACCTGGATCTTCCAGTCTGATCAATCAGACTTCAGGATATGACAGCACAAGACAAAGGTAGTTTTATATCTTTGTGGCTCCCTGATTCTGAGGCAAGCTGTGGGGTGGGTCTTAGGGATGCTCTAAGTTGCATCTGACTGCCCATTGTCCTAAGGGGCCATTCGGTCAGACAGGGATTGTTGGAGTGCAATGGGGCTCTAGCCAGGCCCCCTTTTTAGAGCCATTCTTTCTGCACTCTGGGCCAGGAGGAATGAGGTATAGAGTTGCTACAAACCACCCAGGATTTCCCCTGTAGGCATGAATTCCCAGCTGAACTGGCTTTATATACAAAGACAATGCAGCAGGACCGAGTGCCTGTGCTATAATAGTTAGGGCTATGCTTATGCTAAGCTATCGATTTGGACTCTTAAGCAGTGTATTTATTATTAAAGCCTTTCACTTTACCTTTAATAGTGCTAATTATCTGGATTTCTGTACTTACCCATATTTATCTAAAACATTTATTGAACTCACCATTGAGATTTCTTTGATTGGGGTAGGAGGCACAGCTACATTGCAAGCATGTCCTATGGAATTTCAGTATAAAGGGTACAGTATATATCCCTCAACCCTCATAATCTCGTGAACACAAATATTTAATGCCCATCCCTGCTCCGATTTATAAAAGGCCATCTGTTAACTGTTTTCACTGTTTTCCAATTAAACTATCTCCAGTGCAGGATTGATGTCACTTATGACTGACAGGATACCTTCAATTTGAAGATAAGATTTTTATCTAGGCTGATTTCCTTATGGAAAAGCCCTCTGGAACTGAACAGCAGCAAAGCCAGTTGGGTTCTCACAGTGTTGTCATAGTGTTGCAATTTTATTGTGAGTCTCCTGGTTGTTGCTGTTTTTTACTTGAAGCTCCAGCCCCTGGAATCTTATGATTACTTGAGAATCTCAGCTTTCACTTCAAGAAAAAAGCAAGTTTCTAGACCTCACTGTTGGGGAGAAAAATATAAAACTATGACCCTGAACCTAGAAAACAGAAAGGAAAATAAGAAGCCAACATGTATTTTAAAATAAATCTTGTGATTTTTAAGCCAATCTCATGTTGTGTTGTTTTTGTTTGCTTGGTTTTTGATGGGGCTTGACTCATGATTTTTGAACACTTGGGATTGGTAATGTGTATTATGTGTACGTATCTATGAAGTTATTCTAAAATACCAACAGAAAGTATATTAACTTTTATTAACTACCCTCTAGAATTATATACCAATGATATAATTTTCTATTAAATTCCATAGAAAGTGCCCAAAAATAGAGGGAATGCCTAGCTTGTTTTATTAAATTCTGTGGGCCAGCTTTTGAGCACAGGGAAATCAGTGTAGTTCCATTGATTTAAATGGAACTATACTAATTTACACTAATGGGGGATCCAGCTCCACAGAACCTTATCTAATTTCCAGAGAAGAATATGCTTAATGAAGGCCCCAATTCAGCACAACACTGCTGAAGTCAGTGCATTGCTGACCACCACGCATAATTGTTTTGCTGAGTTGGGGCCTGAGAAGGCAGACAGACCCTTCAAATCTAAACTAAGTACATACTTTTTTATTGGTGCAATTAACAGGATAGGACAGTGACTCCAAACTCTGCTGATTTTTGTTCTTCCTATAATTATTCAAAGTCCTTACCGCACCAAATGAAACACATTTAAAATGTATTTTAATGAGCTGAAATTCGCATTCCGAATTGGTGTTCATGTTATGTGTTTTTAGATACAGGGTAAACAATTTACTTCAGTATCAAGGAAACATCAGTTAAGATTTTATTAGAATTCCAAATATGTACAATAAAGCCACCCCTCTGTTTGCTACAATAGCAATGGTAAAATAAACTTCCAGCACATACTGTGGTGACCGAGTTCAGCTCTTTGTTTTAGCCCATCAAAATACATTGTGCAGCAGCTGGACTTTCTTTCATCCCCCTTGGTATGTTTACTGCAACAGTGTAACTTTGTCTCAGAGGACTGTGACTGTTGCTAGGGCTTTGGCCACACCTTCCTTACTCTTACCTAGAGCTGATTGGCTGCTGTTTTGTAATCAAGCATTTTGCACAAAGTCAACATGCGGACACTAGCAAAAATATTTTCTGTGTTACTACAGGTGTTACATTTTTTGCTCCCCAAGTGACCAGTAACAGTTCTATTGGACTAAAATAATATATCTCAAAACAATGTACTGGCATTGCTGAGAACATACATATAAGTCCACTAAGGTCCACACAGCAAGGATTGCACAATAACCCATTAAAATAAACATTTGCAACCACAGATAGCTGGACTGAAATCCCTGCTCTGATACAAATAACATCTGGACAACTTTTGTATGCATCTTCCAGCATAAAACACCCTTGAGAAAAAATAGAAGGCAGGCTAAAAGACAAAGGACCACTAAAGATTTTATTATGCTATGGGTGTGGTGCCATAAATTTGAGGGGATTCAGGCAACAGTTGCCAAACCTGAATTTAAACAGCATGTTGTTTTTAAAAGTTGTAACATTAGTGATGAACAAGTCAGTATTCTTACATAATTAATCCAGTGTGAAATAGAGTGACTGGAAGACATCCAGTGGTTTAAAAATAACTCAGTCATTTATAAGATCCACAGTGCTATAGGATTTAACATTAAGCCACAGGAAGTGAAGGCATCTTGGTACCAAGCATGTTGTTTTAATTCTACAAAAGCTTTATGAAGTCAGCATAAGCAAGCTAACTGTAAAACAGCCCTGTGCTGTGCAAAAGCAACTGAGATTCCTCTAAGTCAATAGTTTAATTATCAGTATTTTCCTCCTGACATTTAGAAATTGTCAATATGTATAGATATTATTACATAGACCAAACCGGAAATAAAATTTCAAAGTGGCAATACTTAACGGGAAGTACTGAAAGCAGCATAACGGAGAGGGAGACAGGATGGATGAGTATCTTCAGAAGATGTAATAATCCTATGAATCTTACATGACTCTGAATGGACTTTAACTTCTAGTATTATTGTTAGTGTTGGTTTCAACTGACATGAAACAGAAATAAGTACAAACCGGAGATGCAAGCAAACACTAGGTTTAATATAATGATAAAGAAAATAACCAAATAGAAATCCTTATTTAATATGCTGACCTGAAATTGCCGATTGTATTTGTAAAGTATGGGCCCTATTCTATAAGTCTTACTCAGATGAGGCTACCCATTAATTTATGAGTATGGTGATGTTATTGTCCCTGTTTCTTCAAGTTGAAAGTAAGCAGTGGGAGCAGATGTAGTTTAAGGGAAAAAAAGTTCTGAAAGGGGGGCAACATGCAGCCAAAGTTTTTTTTTTAAATATATTATTTTTCATATTGTTCCAGAAGAAATCAGTGACCCTTTAAGGTCTATATACTTTACAGCACTTTATTTTGCTGTAAAAATATGATTTAGCATTCTTGGACTCTAATCTACAGCCCTTTTCTATACATAACTGCCATTGAAGTTCATTGAAGCTCTGCATATGGAAAGACTGTGGGATTTGGTTGTAATAATTTTCTATAGCTACATACAATTTGGGGACGGGCCTGCTGAATTAGAAGACTATATACCTAATTCAATAAAACTATTCAAATATCTTCAATTCACATTATGGGGTCTATCCTTCTTGGCATGTGAGCGTGAGTCTCATCACTGTGGGTCTGACTCTGCAAAATGCTCAACTTACCACGTTGACCTCCCATTGACATCAGAGATAGATGCTCAGCAACTTTCAGTATCAGGTCCCATGCTGAACAACCTGTGTTTGAATAACATTAAGGCTATGGCTGTCCTGCATATTTGTCCTCTACAAGAACACCAACTATTCCGCAACATTTGTATTGGTGGTGGGCCAAAAATTTCAAAACCCTTGTCTGAAATCACTCTCCTGAAATTTGCTGCTTTGGATAAAATGGGATGCAGATTTGAACTGCTTTTGACATAACATTTTGCCAAACCAAACTTAGCCTCCGCTACTCAGCTCTAGTTATAGTACGAACTGAGACCCTGTATCATGTAGTGCAGTCAGCACTGCACTGGCATTGTATCCCTTTGAATAAATGAATTCCCAGTTCTGATCAATTGTGTGGCTGTGGAAAGTCTTATTTGCCCACATTACCTAGTAGTATTCAAATGATCCCCTCAGGTGCAAACAAATGGCTCCCAGTTACTGCCCTGAGAACAGAATTTTTTTCAGATAATCTTTTTTATTAATCACTGATAGGGGCATGTAATATATGCAGAAAATATATAACTCTATAATAACTCTTCTTTCACAGTGCAATTTCCCTTTGACTATCTTCAAATACTGAGTGGTATAAAATATACTGAAATTGTAATTTTGAATGATCAAAATGAATTACATAGAGTGGAATTTGACTAATGCAGAACTAATTGAATAAATGAATGGAAATAGTAATAATGAATTCATAATAATGATTAGAATGAATTAAACACAACGGACTAAATTCTGCTCTCAGATGCACTTACTTCCATGGAAGCTATGCATGCATTTAGAGGCAGAGTTTCACCAATGAATTTTGGCTTCTTTTAAACAGTGAATTTATTAATTAGACTAGTACATTGTGCATCATATATGTAGTTAAGTAATATGTTATATTTACCAATGTTTATTTGGGTGTGAATATTATTTTTCCTGTCAACAATATTGCTTCTTGATTATGCAGCATATAATAAACTTGTGGAAACCACTGCTGCAGGATAGCAGCAAATTTAGTCAGAGAAAGGTTTGAGACCCATGAAGCAGAATAACATTTCCCGTTACAGGTAAGTAAGGAAAATTACAAGAATGATCAATCCTGATCTCATGTTTCACTTTCATCCATTAACTGATCATCATCTTAGGTCATGAAGAAATCCTCCCTCATGTCTCCCTGTCCCCAACATTGATAGTATTTTATCATACGTTTGATCAGATGCATTAATTAATTATTTTCTAATTTCCTTTTTCTGAAAACTCTAGTATAGAGAGGAAAGCAAACTAGACTGACTATTATTTTCTTCTAATATGGCAATTCCTTTTGTCCCAACAGTCTGTAGCAGCTTTGAAGACCTATTATCCATAGTGCAAATCTTTTTTTATTTGCTGATTTATTGAGTGGATATACCAAATGGGAGACAGATTTGTCACTACTTCAGAAAACTATGGAAGAAATCCTGGCCCCATTAAAGTCAATGGGAGCTTTGCCATTTATTAAAATATATCATAGATTTAACCTGTATGTTTCAAGTAAATAGCCAAATAACCATTTATTTTAAAAGGATTAAATAGTCCTTTTTATTAACAGTTTATCTGGTATAGGCTACATTCTCAAGTATTTTGTGTGCCACTATGCCAGGCACAAAATCTGAAACACTGACCCAGTAGAGTGACAATCGTCTGGGTTTGCACATATGTTCTGCTTTGCCCAAATGGGTAAGATTCTGATACAGTGAAGCACTTAAGCAAATAGACCACAAAGAAGAGAGGTGGTAGTAGAGCTGGTCAGATACAGGAATTCTGCCCCATGGGAAATTCTGACACTTTTGTCTGGGGTCAGTATGAAAAGTTTGAACTCTCAAAATATTTTGCAGAATGGGAATTCTGAAATGTGTTTACCCTGAAATGTCAAAATGACCATATCAAATTGTTTAATTTAAATAATGTTAAAACAATATAATATTAAATACAATGTGTGTGTGTATATATATAAGTTTTTTTTAAAAAATAAGTCTAAATGAAATACGTCAAAATACCCCATTTTGATTTTGAATCATTTCAATTTTTTACTGTTGAAACAGGTATATTCCTGTGAATCTGTTCCATCAAAAATATGTTTCCGCCAGCTCTAGGTGGAAGAAACTGGGACAGCCTCGGCAGGCTTCTGTGGACATTTGTGCCTCACTGGCATTGCGGAACCTCCTCTGGTGAGCACATGTCAGTTCTGGGTAGAGCTTGGTAAATAACTAATTTTTTTGGTTTGGCCTGCAAACTAAAAAATCAGAACAAATGTTTGGTTTGGTTCTGTTTGCAACTTGTCACCAAAGTGTGTGTGTGTGTCATTCTATCCTCCTTTATAAACTTTAGCCCAGTGGGATGGGAGACATCCAGCTGTAATCCCCCGGCAAAATTCCATTTTGATTCTCCCAGAAGCAGGATTTTTCTGGAAATACCTGTCAATGAAAAATTTCATATTTTCTAATATTTCATCCCACTTTCGGACCAATTTTTTTTTTAAGGATTTTTTTTTTGTGGGAAGGGATTTCAATTTCCCAGCAATCTCTAGCATTTAGCAGTATCATTATTATTGTCACCTTTGTCCGACTTGTCCTCTTCTGTCCCTCCATGAACGCAAGTCAATGCCACACCATTCCGTTTTGTTGTGAGCACGTTCTTTCCATTTCTGGTCAAAGAGTTTTGTCATGGGATCAGCCCAGCATGTTTTCGTCCTGCCCAGTTGTTGCTTGTGGTCTCTGGGGATCCAGTCACCGATGTTGGTTGTCCACCTATTGTCTTGCTTGCGAACTACATGACCCGCCCATCTCCGCTTTGTGTCATACATAGCCTGCACTACATCGGTCATCTCTGTACACAAGAACACTATCATCTGATCTGTATATCGATACATTGAAGTCACATAATCATCATTATTATTATTGTTATTTTCATTCCTAAGATTTTAGTCTATTCCATAGACACTACTTATTGATAGGGTATTTCAATAGGACTATGCACAGGATAAGTTCCAACTCAGTATAAGTTAGAGTATACAATCCTGACTCTTATTTTTCAAGTTTTAGCAAACTAAAATAATAAAACTAAAAGTCTCTTTCATGATCAGATCTTGGGTGCCAAGTTTCATCCCCTGAAATCCCCTGAAAATAAGGTTTTAGTAGTAGAAAGATGAATACAACACCAAAGTGGCAAAATACCACTTTAATAGTAAATACACTAATAATTGTTCAAATTGTCCAAACGTTTCCAACTTTAGAATTTGCCATCTAGTTGCATAAAGCAAATGATTTCATTAAAAGTCAGGGTTTGTTTTTCATTGAATCACATGCTGAAAGTTTTTCTGTGTACTAATTAGATCCACAAAGCTGTGTATAACACAGAAAATTAGTGATAATTGGTAGACACCAACCACAGATTGCAGAGGGCTATCCTGAAAAAGTAACTTTCAGAACTCTGATACTGTTTAATCCTGGGAAATCTGCAAACAAGAAATAATTTACTACACAGAGGCCTGGTCCTTGGAAATAGAAAGGCATGGAAACACTGCATGGATTGGAAATCTGAATTACACTGGGGTTGCAATTCATACACCATAGTTTGAAATTCCTGAAACAATAAACAAAAGAAATCTAAGAAAATGGTTGCAAATATGCAAAAGTCCATAACTGATTCAGAATGAAAGATGTTGAAAGGGAAATGGCAACCACAGGAATTTAAGCAACTCCATGAAGTCTAATCACATACTGTAGAAATCTTAGGTATTACTCCATATCTACTACACCAGGTACCACTGAAACTCTGTGTTAAGCCAGATGCTGACACCACAGTTATATTTTACACATCAGAATCTGGTTACTACTGTGGTCTACTGTGCAGCATTTGAAGCCAAAGGTACTGAGGCTATGCTGGGAGTTGATATAAATGTTAGAGCTTCATTGTTTAGAAGAAGCTGTGCAGGCTGATAATATTTTTTTTAATTGGGCCCTTTCAGGTACTATATTTTGTTTAAAGGTAGAAAGGGTTGGGTGGAAATTGTTCACTGTTAAAATACATATATGTTTCAAACTGAAAGAGTTGTACTGAAGTTCCCAATGCAGTATAGTTCTAAGCTCTTGTGAAGAAGTCTGACAGTTTAATGCCATTCATTTTAACATAGCAAGCTCACATCCTGCCCCCCTCCCCACCCTCAAAAAACCCCTAGCCCACTAACATAACTGCAGCGTAACAGAATTCAGCTGCCATCACCTGATGCCTGGCTGTCCAGATGGTATACTGTATCTTGTAATCAACGTAAAGATGAACCACTTCTTTTCCTGCATTTGCGATTAGTTCCACTCCTTGCAGTGGTCCTAATGAAAGTATTGCATGTCCTGTGTTCTCTCTGAAATGAATGTGGCTAATATGATTTATAGGGCTGAGCTATGACCTAGTGACTCTCTTGACTGATGGGTGGTGGGGGGGAACGACACCTCTAGTGTTCTGCAGAAAATGGAAGGATTGGAGGAACAGAGGTTGTTATTTCTTTAGGATCAGATACTGTGTTCAGCTCTTGCGGGTCACAAGGAGGAGTCCTCCGTATAGTTCCTGAACAGGGGTCTGGACACAAAAGCAGCCCTTGCACTCCCTTGAGAACTAGCCTTTTCTAAAAGGCAGGGAGGGTCAGAGGGGAGCACAGAGAGGGTGGATCTACAACCTTCCATACTCAGGTCTCAATCTAGCCCTTCGTAAGACTTACCCTGAACTTTCTCAGAACTTTCTGTCCTTTAACTGGGCATGGTGGGGATTTTCCCACCCTGGACATTGCTAGCCCTGTCCTTTGCACTCCCATTCCAGTCAAAGCCAGATTGTGGCTGTCTCATTCACACGTTCACTAGAGAGAATAGTGGCATTTTTCATCATCCTCCACCTCTTGTGAAGGAAACTGGTTCATTGTAATGACCTCTAAAAATTCAATTGTGATATCTGTGATGCAATCCAAAGCATGTTGATTTTCCTTTGAGAAGAAGATACTGGATATTCTGTCATATAACAGTAATTTTATGTTTGCATTCACACTTTTAAAATATTGTACCCCTGATTCTCCTAATTTATACCAAACCCTGCAAAATCTGAAGACCAAACATGTGCTGATCATTAATGGGAACATTGAATACTTTCCTTTGGAGAACCTGTCTATGTACAGGAAAATGATTACATTAAGTGGTCTTTAAAGGGATGCTGCAGCTTTAACAGATGCTCCTAGTAGGATTCATTTATGAGAACTGTATCTTGGAAGGTTTTCCCAAAGTAATTATAGATAAACTCTATGACTGAGCTGGGAACACCTGTCTTGGATGCTTCTGCATCTTTCTTTTCTCTGCACCTCCCCAGAGGACTGTAGTTAAAGTTGACTAAGAAGCAATTTGTAGGTTTAAAGTTTGGTAAGGAGGAAAGAAAGAATTGCTTTTGCCTGCCTAAAAGTGCTAATTTGAGTGTTCTGAGCACTGAGGGTGCAAAAAAGAAATGTAATTTTGTGAGTTGGACCTGAGGGTTTTGAACTCAACCAAACCATTGCAAATCCTAACAATGTGGCAGTTCTACTTTTTCTTCTATGAAATCTAATGCTCTGTTTCTTCAACATAATGCAAAACACCCTGTGTTCCTGTATTATGTAATCTCTATCCATAAAATTCCTTACTTGGCCCATATTTGAAATTTGCCCAGGAGAGCAGTGTTATTCTTTCTAAAATTGAAAACAGTTTTTAATATAATTGTATTAAATTTGAACTTATTGATATTTAATTATCCGACTAGGCAGATTTCACCTCCAAAGTTGAAATTCTTTACACTGTCTGCTTCCAGGAATACTAAAATCTAGCCCAGTTCAACACATCTTATAAAGAATGCTTCATGGGATGTTAGCATTTGGGCAGCCATTGGATTTGTACACACATCAAAACTACGTTTTTGGAGAATAAAAAAAATTAAGGAAAAGTCACTTATCCAGTTAATATTGCAGCTATCGATTTCAACCTAAACCCCACCATCTTTATAAGGTTCATTGTACTTCCCATGCCTCATAGAAAATGCCTATGCCCAGCGTCAAGGCAGTTATGATACAAGTCTGCTTAGATACTTGTAACAGATGTAATTCTGGCCAGATGTTGGCACTGTTCATATTCTTATTATAAAGAACCAAATTCTGGCATTTTAGTCAATGGCTAAGTGGGGGAGAGCACAGAGCTGCATTTGGAAGATTGGGGTCAGTGGATTGTGCCTCAGGGTCATTTAGGCCCCAGTGCTAGATGGCACTGCACACAAGTTCTTACCCAAAGCCCATTGAAGTAAAGGAACCTTTCCAATGACTTCAGTGGGTTTTGGATCAGCCTCACACTGCCTAAAGTTAGAATCATAGAAACACAGAATCATAGAATATCAGGGTTGGAAGAGACCTCAGGAGGTCATCTAGTCCAACCCTCTGCTCAAAGCAGGACCGATCCCTGACTAAATCATCCCAGTCAGGGCTTTGTCAAGCCTGACCTTAAAAACTTCTAAGGAAGGAGATTCTACCACCTCCCTAGGTAACGCATTCAAGTGTTTCACCACCTTCCTAGTGAAAAAAGTTTTTCCTAATATCCAACCTAAACCTCCCCCACTGCAACTTGAGACCATTACTCCTTGTTCTGTCATCTGCTACCACTGAGAACAGTCTAGAGCCATCCTCTTTGGAACCCCCTTTAAGGTAGTTGAAAGCAGCTATCAAATAACCCCTCATTCTTCTCTTCCGTAAACTAAACATCCCCAGTTCCCTCAGCCTCTCCTCATAACTTATGTGTTCCAGTCCCCTAATCATTTTTGTTGCCCTCCGCTGGACTCTTTCCAACTTTTCCACATCCTTCTTGTAGTGTGAGGCCCAAAACTGGACACAGTACTCTAGATGAGGCCTCACCAGTGTCGAATAGAGGGGGACGGTCACATCCCTCAATCTGCTGGCAATGCCCCTACTTATATATCCCAAAATGCCATAGGCCTTCTTGGCAACAAGGGCACACTGTTGACTCATATCCAGCTTCTCGTCCACTGTAACCCCTAGGTCCTTTTCTGCAGAACTGCTGTCGACCCATTCAGTCCCTAGTCTGTAGCAGTGCATTGGATTCTTCCGTCCTAAGTGCAGGACTCTGCACTTGTCCTTGTTGAACCTCATCAGATTTCTTTTGGCCCAATCCTCCAATTTGTCTAGGTCCCTCTGTATTCTATCCCTACCCTCCAGCGTATCTGCCTCTCCTCCCAGTTTAGTGTCATCTGCAAACTTGCTGAGGATGCGATCCACACCATCCTCCAGATCATTTATGAAGCTATTGAACAAAACCGGCCCCAGGACTGACCCTTGGGGCACTCCACTTGATACCGGCTGCCAACTAGACATGGAGCCATTGATCACTACCCATTGAGCCCAACAATCTAGCCAGCTTTCTATCCACCTTATAGTCCATTCATCCAGCCCATACTTCTTTAACTTGCTGGCAAGAATACTGTGGGACACAGTGTCAAAAGCTTTGCTAAAGTCAAGGAACAACATGTCCACTGCTTTCCCTTCATCCACAGAGCCAGTTATCTCATCATAGAAGGTAATTAGATTAGTCAGGCATGACTTGCCCTTGGTGAATCCATGCTGACTGTTCCTGATCATTTTCCTCTCCTCTAAGTGCTTCAGAATTGATTCCTTGAGGACTTGCTCCATGATTTTTCCAGGGACTGAGGTGAGGCTGACTGGCCTGTAGTTCCCAGGATCCTCCTTCTTCCCTTTTTTAAAGATGGGCACTACATTAGCCTTTTTCCAGTCGTCTGGGACTTCCCCCGATCGCCATGAGTTTTCAAAGATAATGGCCAATGGCTCTGCAATCACATCTGCCAGCTCCTTTAGCACTCTCAGATGCAACGCATCTGGCCCCATAGACTTGTGCTCGTCCAGCTTTTCTAAATAGTCCCGAACCACTTCTTTCTTCACAGAGGGCTGGTCACCTCCTCCCCATGCTGTGCTGCCCAGTGCAGTAGTCTGGGAGCTGACCTTGTTCATGAAGACAGAGGCAAAAAAAGCATTGAGTACATTAGCTTTTTCCACATCCTCTGTCACTAGGTTGCCTCCTGTCATAAATATAAAGGGAAGGGTAAACCCCTTTGAAATCCCTCCTGGCCAGGGGAAAGCTCCTCTCACCTGTAAAGGGTTAAGAAGCTAAAGGTAACCTCGCTGGCACCTGACCAAAATGACCAATGAGGAGACAAGATACTTTCAAAAGCTGGGAGGAGGGAGAGAAACAAAGGGTCTGTATATATGCTGGTTTCTGCCGGGGATAGACCAGGAATGGAGTCTTAGAACTTTTAGTAAGTAATCTAGCTAGGTATGTGTTAGGTTATGATTTCTTTAAATGGCTGAGAAAAGAATTGTGCTGAATAGAATAACTATTTCTGTCTGTGTATCTTTTTTGTAACTTAAGGTTTTGCCTAGAGGGGTTCTCTATGTTTTTGAATCTAATTACCCTGTAAGATATCTACCATCCTGATTTTACAGGGGAGATTTCTTTATTTCTATTTACTTCTATTTTTATTAAAATTCTTCTTGTAAGAAACTGAATGCTTTTTCATTGTTCTCAGATCCAAGGGTTTGGGTCTGTGGTCACCTATGCAAATTGGTGAGGCTTTTTATCCAACATTTCCCAGAAAAGGGGGGGTGCAAATGTTGGGAGGATTATTCATTGTTCTTAAGATCCAAGGGTCTGGGTCTGTAGTCACCTAGGCAAATTGGTGAGGCTTTTTACCAAACCTTGTCCAGGAAGTGGGGTGCAAGGTTTTGGGAAGTATTTTGGGGGGAAAGACGCATCCAAACAGCTCTTCCCCAGTAACCAGTATTAGTTTGGTGGTGGTAGCGGCCAATCCAAGGATGACGGGTGGAATATTTTGTACCTTGGGGAAGTTTTGACCTAAGCTGGTAAAGATAAGCTTAGGAGGTTTTTCATGCAGGTCCCCACATCTGTACCCTAGAGTTCAGAGTGGGGGAGGAACCTTGACATGGTGGCATAGTGGTGGGATTAACCTAAAATCATTTTGAGAGCCAGTTGAGATTTTTTGAACTAGAAATACAGATTTTAAAAAGGAAATTTTTTTTTCCTTTGGAAAGGAAGTCCAGAAAGCAGCTGAAACTGAAAGCAGCTTGTTTTTTCTCTGCTTTGTGGCCAAGCAGAGACAAAAGGGGATTATCTTGTGAATTGCAGGTTTTCTTTGCCTGGAGGCAGGGTACTTAACTTCTGCAGGGAAATTCACAGTCTTCCAACCCAGAGTTTTGTTTTTTTTTTTCTTCCTAAAAGTAAATAGAGGGGAGGGGTGTTCTATCCATTTGCTTTTTCTTTGGGCTGGGTAAGCAGGTTTCCAAGTAGTTGGAGGTTTTTTTCCTTTAATTTGGGCCCAGAGCAGAGACAAGGGAATTGTCTTTTTCTGTAGGCTGACACTCACTATCAGAGAATAGGTATTCTATTCCAGCACAGCAAAGTTTTACGGCCAAGTTTTGTTTGTTTATTTCTAAACCTCGGGTGTAAAGTTAGTTAAAAACAGAGGTTAGAATGACAAAATCCGCAGCTCGGCTACAGCTGGAATTAGCCAAATTTCAGGCTGAGGAAAGACAAAGGGAACATGAAAGACAGATAGAACTCATGTGGCTGAAGAAGGAGGAGAAGGAACAAGAAAGGGAGGCAGCGAGAGAGGCAGCGAGAGAAGCAGAACAACACCAAGCGGCTGCTCACAGGAGAGCTATGGAAGCAAGGGACAAAGAACTGGAGGAGAAGGAAAAAGAGAGGAAGTATGTGGAGGAGATGGAGAAGATAAAGGCTCAGCAGAATATCCCAACAAACCCTAGTAATCCTTCTCCAAGTACCACTTCCCATCCCAGAAAGTTCCCCACCTACAAGGCAGGCGATGATACTGAGGCCTTCCTAGAAAACTTCGAAAGGGCCTGCCTTGGGTACAACATCTCTACTGACCAATACATGGTAGAGCTGAGGCCGCAGCTCAGTGGACCCTTAGCTGAGGTGGCAGCTGAAATGCCTAAAGAACACATGAACAAGTATGAACTGTTTAAATCCAAGGCGAGAGTCAGAATGGGGATAACACCTGAGCAGTCTCGTCGGAGGTTCAGAGCCCTAAGGTGGAAACCAGACATGTCATTTACCCGACATGCCTACCACATTGTGAAACATTGGGATGCCTGGATATCAGGAGCAAGTGTTGAATCTCCTGTAAATTTGCCCTTCCTAATGCAAATGGAACAGTTCTTAGAGGGTGTTCCTGAGGAAATAGAAAGATACATCCTAGATGGGAAACCCAAAACTGTAATCGAGGCAGGAGAGATTGGAGCCAGATGGGTGGAGGTGGCAGAGAAGAAGAAAACTGGTCGCAGTTGGAGCAGAATCCAGAAGGGACCACCCCAGACCACACCCTATTACCGGGGGCTGCCCAAAGCCCCACCTACCTCCCAAAGAACCCTCCAGACCCCTTATCGTCCCACCACCCCGTTCTCCAGCAACCCTCCTCCCCCAGTGACCCATCAGCTGGACGATGTTTTAAATGTAACGAGCTGGGGCATGTAAAGGCCAACTGCCCCAAGAACCCCAACAGATTACAGTTCATTGCACCGGAATCACACCAGAGGACCACAGGCCCAGATACCTCCCAGATACCCTTGGAGCGGAGGGAAACTGTGAGTGTGGGCGGGAAGAAGGTCACCGCGTGGAGGGACACCGGAGCACAAGTATCAGCTATCCATGCTTCCTTAGTGGACCCCAATTTAATCAACCCAGAGATCCAAGTGACGATTCAACCCTTCAAGTCCAACTCTTTCAATTTGCCTACAGCCAAGTTGCCTGTCCAGTACAAGGGCTGGTCAGGAATGTGGACTTTTGCAGTCTATGATGATTATCCCATCCCCATGCTGTTGGAGGAAGACTTGGCCAATCATGTGAAGCAGGCCAAGAGGGTGGGAATGGTCACCCGCAGCCAGGCTAAACAAGCCGTGAGGCCTAGCTCTGTTCCGGAAACTTCTATCAGGACCCGGTCAGGGGTGATGGACCCGGACCCCAGGCCAATGTCTGCAACAGCAGTAGTGGATCCAGTCCCAGAGACCCAGACGGAACCAGTCCCAGAACCGGAACCAGCCGAACAACCAACACCAGACCCTGTGTCAGCACTGAATCCAGTACTTGCAACCTCAACACCAGAGGGCCCCACCAAACCTGAACTGGCAGCAGCCAATAACCCTACACAAGAGGCTCAGCCGGAGCCTGAATCCCAACATAGTGCACCGGCGGAGAGCGGTTCACAGTCAACAGAAACAGCTCCATCCCCTATATTGCTTCCAGAGGGACCAAGCCTAGGTCCACAATCCAATGAGGAACTGATGTCTCCAGCATCAAGGGAACAGTTCCAGACCGAACAGGAAGCAGATGAAAGCCTCCAGAGAGCTTGGACGGCGGCACGGAGCAACCCACCGCCTCTCAGCTCTTCTAATCGATCCAGGTTTGTTGTAGAAAGAGGACTTTTATACAAGGAAACTCTTTCTGGTGGACACCAGGAAGACTGGCATCCTCAGAGACAGTTGGTAGTTCCAACTAAATACCGGGCCAAGCTCTTGAGCTTAGCCCACGATCACCCTAGTGGCCATGCTGGGGTGAACAGGACCAAAGACCGTTTAGGGGGGTCATTCCACTGGGAGGGAATGGGCAAGGATGTTTCTACCTATGTCCAGTCTTGTGAGGTGTGCCAAAGAGTGGGAAAACCCCAAGACCAGGTCAAAGCCCTTCTCCAGCCACTCTCCATCATTGAAGTTCCATTTCAGCGAGTAGCTGTGGATATTCTGGATCCTTTTCCAAAAAAGACAGCCAGAGGAAAGCAGTACATACTGACTTTCATGGATTTTGCCACCCGATGGCCGGAAGCAGTAGCTCTAAGCAACACCAGGGCTAAAAGTGTGTGCCAGGCACTAGCAGACATTTTTGCCAGGGTAGGTTGGCCCTCCGACATCCTCACAGATGCAGGGACTAATTTCCTGGCAGGAACTATGAAAAACCTTTGGGAAGGTCATGGAGTAAATCACTTGGTTGCCACTCCTTACCACCATCAAACAAATGGCATGGTGGAGAAGTTTAATGGAACTTTGGGGGCCATGATATGTAAATTCGTAAATGAGCACTCCAATGATTGGGACCTACTGTTGCAGCAGTTGCTCTTTGCCTACAGAGCTGTACCACATCCCAGTTTAGGGTTTTCCCCATTTGAACTTGTATATGGCTGTGAGGTTAAGGGGCCATTGCAGTTGGTGAAGCAGCAATGGGAGGGATTTACACCTTCTCCAGGAACTAACATTCTGGACTTTGTAACCAACCTACAAAACACCCTCCGAACCTCTTTAGCCCTTGCTAAAGAAAACTTACAGGATGCTCAAAAAGAGCAAAAAGTTTGGTATGATAAACATGCCAGAGAGCGTTCCTTCAAAGTAGGGGACCAGGTCATGGTCTTAAAGGCGCTCCATGCCCATAAAATGGAAGCATCGTGGGAAGGGCCATTCACGGTCCAGGAGCGCCTGGAAGCTGTTAATTATCTCATAGCATTCCCCACCTCCAACCGAAAGCCTAAGGTGTATCATATTAATTCTCTAAAGCCCTTTTATTCCAGAGAATTAAAGGTTTGTCAGTTTACAGCCCACGGAGGAGACGACACTGAGTGGCCCAAAGGTGTCTACTACAAAGGGAAATGTGGTGGTGGTGTGGAAGAGGTGAACCTCTCCATGACCCTTGGGCGTATGCAGCGACAGCAGATCCAGGAGCTGTGCACTAGCTACGCACCAACGTTCTCAGCCACCGCAGGACTGACTGAACGGGCATACCACTCCATTGACACAGGTAATGCTCACCCAATTAGGGTCCAACCTTACCGGGTGTCTCCTCAAGCTAAAACTGCTATAGAACAGGAGATCCAGGATATGTTACAGATGGGTGTAATCCGCCCCTCAGAAAGTGCATGGGCATCTCCAGTGGTTCTAGTTCCCAAACCAGATGGGGAAATACGTTTTTGCGTGGACTACTGTAAGCTAAACGCTGTAACTCGTCCAGACAACTATCCAATGCCACGCACAGATGAACTATTAGAGAAACTGGGACGGGCCCAGTTCATCTCTACCTTGGACTTAACCAAGGGGTACTGGCAGGTACCGCTAGATGAATCTGCCAAGGAAAGGTCAGCCTTCATCACACATCTCAGGCTGTATGAATTTAATGTACTCCCTTTCGGGCTGCGAAATGCACCCGCCACTTTCCAAAGACCTGTAGATGGTCTCCTAGCGGGATTAGGAGAATATGCAGGCGCCTACCTTGACGATGTGGCCATATTTTCGGATTCCTGGGCAGACCACCTGGAACATCTACAAAAAGTCCTTGAGCGCATAAGGGAGGCAGGACTAACTGTTAAGGCTCAGAAGTGTCAAATAGGCCTAAACAGAGTGACTTACCTTGGACACCAGGTGGGTCAAGGAACTATCAGCCCCCTGGATAGCAAGTGGATGCTATCCAAAAGTGGCCTGTCCCAAAGTCAAAGAAACAGGTTCAATCCTTCTTAGGCTTGGCCGGTTATTACAGACGATTTGTACTGCACTACAGCCAAATCGCTGCCCCACTGACAGACCTAACCAAAAAGAAACAGCCAAATGCTGTTCAGTGGACCGGAAAGTGTCAGAAGGCCTTTAACAAGCTTAAAGCGACACTCATGTCTGACCCTGTACTAAGGGCCCCAGACTTTGACAAACCGTTCCTAGCAACCACAGATGCGTCCGAGCGTGGTGTGGGAGCAGTTTTAATGCAGAAAGGACCTGATCAAGAATTCCACCCTGTAGTGTTTCTCAGCAAAAAACTGTTTGAGAGGGAAAGCAACTGGTCAGTCACTGAAAAAGAATGTTACGCCATTGTCTACGCTCTGGAAAAGCTACGCCCATATGTTTGGGGACGGCGTTTCCACCTGCAAACCGACCATGCTGCACTGAAGTGGCTTCACACCGTCAAGGAAACTAACAAAAAACTTCTTTGGTGGAGTTTAGCTCTCCAAGATTTTGATTTCGACATCCAACACATCTCAGGAGCTTCTAACAAAGTGGCTGATGCACTCTCCCGCGAAAGTTTCCCAGAATTAACTGGTTAAAATCGTCCTTGAGATGTAGAAAATATTGTTAGTCTTTATGGACTTGGTAGTATATTTAGAGATGCATGTGTCTTATTAACTCTGTTTTTCCTAGAGCTCCAGGAAGAAATCCCAGCCAGCGTTTCACCCTAGCTGAGATTTGGGGGGCGTGTCATAAATATAAAGGGAAGGGTAAACCCCTTTGAAATCCCTCCTGGCCAGGGGAAAGCTCCTCTCACCTGTAAAGGGTTAAGAAGCTAAAGGTAACCTCGCTGGCACCTGACCAAAATGACCAATGAGGAGACAAGATACTTTCAAAAGCTGGGAGGAGGGAGAGAAACAAAGGGTCTGTATATATGCTGGTTTCTGCCGGGGATAGACCAGGAATGGAGTCTTAGAACTTTTAGTAAGTAATCTAGCTAGGTATGTGTTAGATTATGATTTCTTTAAATGGCTGAGAAAAGAATTGTGCTGAATAGAATAACTATTTCTGTCTGTGTATCTTTTTTGTAACTTAAGGTTTTGCCTAGAGGGGTTCTCTATGTTTTTGAATCTAATTACCCTGAAAGATATCTACCATCCTGATTTTACAGGGGAGATTTCTTTATTTCTATTTACTTCTATTTTTATTAAAATTCTTCTTGTAAGAAACTGAATGCTTTTTCATTGTTCTCAGATCCAAGGGTTTGGGTCTGTGGTCACCTATGCAAATTGGAGAGGCTTTTTATCCAACATTTCCCAGGAAAGGGGGGGTGCAAGTGTTGGGAGGATTGTTCATTGTTCTTAAGATCCAAGGGTCTGGGTCTGTAGTCACCTAGGCAAATTGGTGAGGCTTTTTACCAAACCTTGTCCAGGAAGTGGGGTGCAAGGTTTTGGGAAGTATTTTGGGGGGAAAGACGCGTCCAAACAGCTCTTCCCCAGTAACCAGTATTAGTTTGGTAGTGGTAGCGGCCAATCCAAGGACGACGGGTGGAATATTTTGTACCTTGGGGAAGTTTTGACCTAAGCTGGTAAAGATAAGCTTAGGAGGTTTTTCATGCAGGTCCCCACATCTATACCCTAGAGTTCAGAGTGGGGGAGGAAGCTTGACACCTCCCTCATTCAGTAAGGGGCCCACACTTTCCTTGATTTTCTTCTTGTTGCTAACATACCTGAAGAAACCCTTCTTGTTTCTTAACTCTTAACATCTCTTGCTAGCTGCAACTCCAGGTGTGGTTTGGCCTTCCGGATTTCACTCCTGCATGCCTGAGCAATATTTTTATACTCCTCCCTAGTCATTTGTCCAATCTTCCACTTCTTGTAAGCTTCTTTTTTGTATTTAAGAGCAGCAAGGATTTCACTGTTAAGCCAAGCTGGTCGCCTGCCCTATTTACTATTCTTTCTACACATCGGGATGGTTTGTCCCTGTAACCTCAATAAGGATTCTTTAAAATACAGCCAGCTCTCCTAGACTCCTTTTCCCCTCATGTTATTCTCCCAGAGGATCTTGCCCATCAGTTCCCTGAGGGAGTCAAAATCTGCTTTTCTGAAGTCCAGGGTCTGTATTCTGCTGCTTTCCTTTCTTCCTTGTGTCAGGATCCTGAACTCGACCATCTCAGGGTCACTGCCTCCCAGGTTCCCATCCACTTTTGCTTCCCCTACTAATTCTTCCCGGTTTGTGAGCAGCAGGTAAAGATGACCTAGGGGTTAAGCACAGTTAAGTTTACAGAATCTGGGCCTTAAGTTCTAAGTACCCATTGTAACCCCCAAATAGTGGATTTGGGTGGCTAACCTAGTCACTAGCTTCGCAGTGTTGTGGATTATAAATGTGTTGGTCAGTGTGCTGGAATATCTTTGAGAAGTTACAGCACATTAAAATCTTACCAGTTTCATATATTTTATAGTAGAACAACAGCCGTAGGATTCTCCCCACTCCCGTTTTTCTAATCAAGGCCTGATTAATTAATTTTCATTATCTCTATCTCTGTCATATGCATAATACTGATGGCACTGTCAAAGAACTGCTGTGTTCTGCCCCAGGCCTGGCTGCAATTTGATGGTGGTCAAAGGGATCCCTCTATCTAGTGGCCCAATCACACCAGTGCTTGCAGAAAAATGCAGACAAAAGCTGTGTACAAAGTTACTCCAAAAAGAGGAGGTGAATACCACATGATTCTCACCCTGAAAAGCCTGTCATATAACTGATGCATGTCCAGGGTTGTGTGGAGTTCCACAGAGCACATCACGTGCATAGAAAGGAATGTAATTATTTCTATGACTGAAAGGCAACAACAGACCAGCTCAAGGCAGAAACTGTCCTGGGAAACAGAGAAGCTGATTGTTGCTTGGCAAAGTTTAGTCAGGGAAAACCCATGCCCATCATTCATGAGGGAGAGTGGATGTTAAGGAGCTGTCCCAACAGACTCACAGTGTAGCAATCCTGTTAGTGACCATGTCAGGAAACAGACCATGCCATAGTTGGGTCCATGTAAGCAAGACAATACCAGAATTATGATGGAGCCGTAGGACTTGTTACTGACAATGTGCAACACAAACCAGAAGGATCCACAGAGAAGCAAAACCAGACTACCTGAATCCCCTTCCCATCAAAACAGAGCAATAATGCAGGTCTAGCTTCCAGCTACTGAACTATGCACACCAGACACAGGAACAGCAACATGCAGTGGCTCTTTCTGGTATCCCAAATTCGACCAATCATGTTAGCAACAGAGGTGGTGAAGTAATTTGTTCCCAAAATGAGCACTTCTGAGTTGTCTCTGACAGCTTGAATTTTCACCTTCCTTTTCCAAATGCCCATTGTGAGGCACAGTATATGGACTCTTCCCCCGTACACACCTTCGATTCTTTTGGCCACGCCCAGTTTCCTGAAGCTGTGGGCAGGCTGGACACTACTACTGATAAACTACCCTTACTCACCAGCACAGGGAGGCTGAATGATCATACTGCTGTTTTCTTGCTGTGAAGTGGTGCCCCTTAGAACACATTGGCACATTTTCTTCACTCCTGTTGTATGTCATAAAATGTCATGTATGTCTGTGTGTGCATTATACATTTACACACAGAGACAGATGTGGATAATCATGCAGATATACCGATATCATCATAAATGTTGGTGAACTGTATATTCTCATTTTGATGAGCCAGGACTTATGAACACAGCTTCCATAAGAATTAATAGGAGTTGTGTGCATATAATTTTACATCCATCAAGACAAGATGATACCCAATACAAAGCAAATGAAAATCTATATTCATATCAAACCCTATGGTACAAAGATTGGGGGTTGGCCTTCAATCTTTTGCCCCTTTTGAATCAGTCTCTCAGCTTAGCTCTTAAATTGCAATTTGCCTGGGCAGTTATGTAGGAAAACAGAATGGTATCAGTAATTACCATGTATAACATTAGAAAGTATTTCAGCTTGATTCACTAAAAAAGCAGAATAGTTCTTACATACATCTCAATGTCTTTTCACACTGAGGATTACTATGTCTTCTGCTGTGTATTTCATTTTGGAAAAGTAAAAGGAATACCTGAAAGAAAATCTGTACATCTAACCCCAGTGAAAGCATCCTCTTTTTTAGTGTAGCATACAGTAACATGAAGTTTGATCTCCCAGCATTATTTGTTTAATAGAAATATTTTCCATACCACCTGGTTCTGGCAGAAAGTCAAAATTTGCATTTATATGAGGTACTTTATCAAATATAACATACAGAAGTCTGTTAAGTACACATTGCATTTTGTTTGTGAGAAAATCTGTTTGTATTTAATATAGTTTTTAAATTAACCTTAATGAAAGCTTCTGAAAATTGTTGTTCTAAGCATTTGAAATATGCAACAAGAACTGGTGGAAGACATAAACATGTTTTCCATTATATGTTATCAGATAGCCCAAAATTACTACAAAGAAGAATGTGGGGCTATGTTAAATTAGAAAGATAAGCAAGCATTTAGTTATAAAGCAAAGGTCTTTAGAAGAGTAAAGCATCTGACAGTTAACCCCAACATTTTATAGTCTCCTGCTCAGAGTAGTTTAGCACTTTCAGACTACAGAAGGGTGTTAGAGCCACCGACATACAAACATGAAAAATAAGGTATTTTTCACAGCAACCTCATGGTTGACTTTTGTTTCATCCCAGATTCATAGACTAGTTGTCCACCAATCACACCATATTTTAAGACCTTAACAGAACAGTGTCCCCTATACTTTGCCTGTTCTTACTGAGTGACATTCAATGTCATGTAGAGAGCTGACATGAGGCCAATCACTACTTACGCTCTGCAGCCTGGTGTTAGGGGCAAATTTTACCCTCAGTGTGTTTAGTTATGACAGGTTTCAGAGTAGCAGCCATGTTAGTCAGTATCTGTAAAAAGAAAAGGAGTACTTGTGGCACTTTAGAGACTAACAAATTTATTAGAGCATAAGCTTTTGTGATCTACAGCTCACTTTACTGGATGCTGTAGCTCACAAAAGCTTATGCTCTAATAAATTTGTTAGTCTCTAAGGTGCCACAAGTACTCTTTTTCTTTTTAGTTATCACAGAAGAGCTTCCTGGTTCTCATATGCTCTTCTCTCTTTTTTTAATCACACTGCATGACGTATCATTCTGTCTCTTACATCTGTATTATTTCACTACAGTTACTGAGAATGTAATGAAGTGAGTGGGAGCAGAATTTTGGCCCCATGTCCTTTTCCCCTTCTTTTCCATTTATCTCTATTTGAGCACATTTATGGTAAAGAATAAAAGGGGGCGTTGGAAAGATTGCCAGGTGAAGATGGATAATTTGAGGACACTTCAGATATCATGTGATCATTTAGTCAGATTGCTGGAAGCTTTATTTCCTAAGTACTACAGTGATGAGTAAAGCTGGCCTGGAATTTTTGACCTATCTTGTTTTTGTTGGAAAATGCCAAATTTTTTTAATCATACTGGTTTTGTTGAAAATGTCATTGAGAGGGTTTTTCCAGGCCATGATGGAATTTCTGGTCAAAAGGAGAGAAAGAGATAGAGCCTCACTTTAGAATGGACAATAGCTTTGTGGGCAGATCCTCCAACTCACTTAGTATACAGGAGACACAGGTTCAAGCCTGAGGTACTCTAATGAAAACAAAATCTCAATGCTTTTTGTGAAACAGAGTTCTTGTTTGCTGGCCAGCTCTAGTTCTGAGTACCTCTCCTATTGTTACAACAATGACAATTATTTATAAAATCAGGCTTTAATTATCTGGGTGGGTTTTTTTGGTTTTGTTGTTGTTGGTTTTTTTTTAATTCTTGCTTCCCAGCACTTGCTGGCACTTTAATACTTGTCAAATAACATTCCCACAATTGGTCCCAGTGAAACCTCTGTTTGGGGAGCAGCTATTGTGTAAAACAAGAAAATCTAGAAAGAAGTTCTGGTCTCCTGTGCCATTATGTTGTTGCTCTGGGAGATCTTACAAAGGGCAGTTACTAAATTGTTAGGCTGGCATGTGGGGCCTAATTCCCTTTGTTCCTTTGAAAATCAGTCTTTAAGACCAAAATTCTCAGACTTGGATGCCAAAATTAGGCACTGTGGATAACATTCACTGCTGTCCAGAAGACCATACGCCTATGCACCACTTAAGTCTCACTTAAGCCCTATTTTGAAGGCTACCGTGATGAACAGAGCTTTACAAGCCATCTGCATAGAAGTGAATTTCAACCCTAATGGAACAGGAGATCTTCTTTCACCCAATTACTGAGTGCTGAGCACTTGAGAGATCAGGACATTTCTATTTTATTTTATTGTTTTGCCTAAATATGGATATAGGAGCCTAACTTTCAGCTAAAGTCTTGCACGCTATAAATTCCAACTTTGAACATGTGCACAGTTTCCACTGAAAGGAATGGTTTTTAATAACTGTCTCAAATTCATATGATCACCTGGATGATGGTAGAATGCCATCGTGAGATATTGTTTTCATGCCTATAGTGCTGCTAGAATTCTGTGTGGGGAAAATCACATAATGCTTGTGCATTTTTTTAAAAAATGAACTTAAAATATTTGGGAAGCTAAACAGACAAGCAGTCCAATCCTATGCCCAGTCACTACATGTAGAAACAAAGAACTTCAAATGAACTCATTTAGACCTTGTGGATTATATGTACAGAAATCTAGATTACAAAACACAAAGCACTGTATACTACATATATAGGCTACAGTTATTAAAGCTGCTTAATGATTAAAGTAATCAATGCCTTTAAAAAATGATGGTGCAGTGGTTTGCAAAGTATGTCTCTGGATTGACAGGTTATGGGTTAAATCCAGATGAGGGTCACTCAAGCCTGGTGTTAGTCTAAATGAGTACAGAATTAATACTGAGAAATCCTTGCAATGAGCTCATCACCTGTCTACTGAGTTGCAGAAATCCTACTTGTAGAGGTTCAGTTTAAACCTGATGTTTACTTGGGTTTACAGTACTTACATGCTGCTAAACAGGAAGAATAAGATAGGTAATTTGGCTTTTTATTTCAATTACTACTAATATCCTTAAATTCCTCTGTGTGCTGCTTTTTTTTTTTAAGGCATTCTTTTCCCCTGCAATACTAATGTAAACTGGATACTTGTGTTTCTATTATAGGACGGCCAACCAGCTCCGACTTGCAGTGAAAACAGCCTTTTAGAGTTCTGCATTTTGGAGGTAAATGCAGCAGGCGAATGGCATATTTTCTTCCTCTTTTAAAAGATGTTCTATTGTATTTGACAACAAAAGTCTGAAGAAGCCTATGAAGAATTTCAGTACGGATCAGAGTTTGCAATGAATTGTTACAATGTCCCCTAAATACCCAAAGCAACATTTTCAGTTGATACAGAACAGAGTTTTGAGCGATATAAAGGGTTAATATAGCCAACACTCAAGGGGAAGAGGGATGAAACATTTTAATACAACACATGCTGTTATTTGTTTAGAACTCTTAAGGTTGATATAAGCTTGATACCATGTACTAAAAGCTAAATTTCCTGCAGAAAATACACTCTTTGTAAGTGTATAATAGCTAAACTCAGACCACTAATAGATTTAACCTTGTATGTTCATAGATAGTTAAAAGTGTTATGGTTTGAAGGTCAACTTCTCTGTCTTACTGTAAAGGAAGGCAAAGAAGGGAATAAATATTAGAAAGAATTAATTCTTCAAAAAGTTTTTACAAATCAAAACCCTGCAGTTTCACACTGAGAACAAAAGAAACATATTAAACACCAAAGTTTATCAAGACAAATTAGGTCCCAGTTTCAAATTTTCTTTAATCTTTTGCATCTGAACGTTTTTTTGCCTCATGCTGTTTTTCCTAGTTAAATGTTAAAATGAATTCTAGCCAATACCATTGACTTCCTCCCTTAAAAATATTGAGACACATAATAAAAAATTAATTACTTCCCCTAATTTCCGTGTGATTCTTTAAAAAGATGTAAAATTCATTTAAAGTAAGTGGTGACTTTGTCTTTGAAGATCACGACAATTAACATGGATCAAAGCTTAGGTTCTGTAACGATGATAGCTTATTAGCATAATGAAATTAAGTTAGAGACAAGAATCTTTAATAGGTACAACAAAAACGCTTTAATAATACTTGAAGAAAATTATGTATTTGCTAGAAGTACAACAGTTTCAGACTTTCTATCCAATTAATAAGTTGTTAATTAACTCCTTTTCCAAACAATGTGCACTTTAAGTTAACATCTGGCCATTGGATAACACTTTCAATGGTACTTTTCTTTTTTTCTTCAGTGTACTGTAGAACTGTAACACTATTTTACGGGGAATGCCTTGTAGGACTATTCCTGTGCTAGGGAAACAGATACTGTATACAGTAATATGCTTTCCATATTCTAGCCAATTAAAATAAGTGACGGCTTAATTCAAAGACTAGACGCAGGAATGGGTAATTCCTTAATTATAGCTGCATTGTTTTGGTAGTACATAGTTCTAGGGTTTCTTTACATTTCTAATCTAAATTCCTATTTTCTGCAGTTTATATGACTCTGTAAAATGGTTTTCTCAGCTGACTACTGCCCTGCCTCGACTAAGCTTAGGAACAAATTTATATATATATTTTAAATATATGTCTATCATTCTATGGTATAAGATTGTATAGCCATATTTATAAGATTGTAAATCAATAACTGTTGCTTTTAAAGATGTGGGAATTTTGTTTACAGATAATTCAAAACCAGCTTTATTTATAAAAATAGCAACTTACTAGTCATTCTTCCACAATGTCAGTTAATAATTGTTTTTGGTAGTTTATTTTTTAATTACAATAACACAACATATTTTATTTTAGAGGCTGCAGATTGCATAATAGTTTTGAGGTAAAAAATGTCATAAATGATTTGCAAGTGGATTATACATGACCCTGCACTGACTTAATAGCCTAGAAGCCACAATAGGAATCACTTGAACAATGGTAAAACAATTAAATAGGTCTTTCAAGGTTCCGTCCCCACTCTGAACTCTAGGATACAGATGTGGGGACCTGCATGAAAAAAACCCTAAGCTTATTTTTACCAGCTTAGGTTAAAACTTCCCCAAGGTACAGACTATTTTACCTTTTGTCCCTGGACTTTATTGCTGCCACCATCAAGCGTCTAACAAATATAACAGGGAAAGAGCCCACTTGGAAGCATCTTTCCCCCAAAAATCCCCCCAAGCCCTATACCCCCTTTCCTGGGGAAGGCTTGATAAAAATCCTCACCAATTTGCATAGGTGAACACAGACCCAAACCCTTGGATCTTAAGAACAATGAAAAAGCAATCAGGTTCTTAAAAGAGAATTTTAATTAAAGAAAAAGTAAAAGAATCACCTCTGTAAAATCAGGATGGTAAATACCTTACAGGGTAATCAGATTCAAAACACAGAGAATCCATCTAGGCTAAACCTTAAGTTACAAAAAGACACAAAAACAGGAATATACATTCCATTCAGCACAACTTATTTTATCAGCCATTTAAACAAAACAGAATCTAACACATATCTAACTAGATTGCTTACTGACTTTTTACAGGAGTTCTGACCTGCATTCCTGCTCTGGTCCCGGAAAAAGCAACACACAGACAGAGAGAACCCTTTGTTTTCCCCCGCTCCAGCTTTGAAAGTATCTTGTCTCCTCATTGGTCATTTGGGTCAGGAGCCAGCGAGGTTGTCTTAGCTTCTTAACCCTTTACAGGTGAAAGGGTTTTTCCTCTGGCCAGGAGGGATTTAAAGGTGTTTACTCTTCCCTTTATATTTATGACAAGGTCTTATGTGAAACATCAGAACATAAGAACGGCCATACTGGGTCAGACCAAAGGTCCATCTAGCCCAGTATCCTGTCTTCTGACCGTGGCCAATGACAGGTGCCCCAGAGGGAATAAACAGAACAGGTAATCATCAAGTGATCCATCGCATTGCCTATTCATAGAATCATAGAATATCAGGGTTGGAAGGGACCTCAGGAGGTCATCTAGTCCAACCCCCTGCTCAAAGCAGGACCCATCCCCAATTAAATCATCCCAGCCAGGGCTTTGTCAAGCCTGACCTTAAAAACTTCTAAGGAAGGAGATTCCACCATCTCCCTAGATAATGCATTCCAGTGCTTCACCATCCTCCTAGTGAAAAAGTTTTTCCTAATATCCAACCTAAACCTCCCGCACTGCAACTTGAGACCATTACTCCTTGTTCTGTCATCTGCTACCACTGAGAACAGTCTAGATCCATCCTCTTTGGAACCCCCTTTCAGGTAATTGAAAGCAGCTATCAAATCCCCCCTCACTCTTCTCTTCTGCAAACTAAACAATCCCAGTTTTCTTGGCCTCTCCTCATAAGTCATGTGTTCCAGTCCCCTAATCATTTTTGTTGCCCTTCGCTGGCCACTTTCCAGTTTTTCCACATCCTTCTTGTAGTGTGGGGCCCAAAACTGGACAAAATACTCCAGATGAGGCCTCACCAATGTCGAATAGAGGGGAACGATCACGTCCCTCGATCTGCTGGCAATGCCCCTACTTATACAGCCCAAAATGCCCTTAGTCTCTTTGGCAACAAGGGTACACTGTTGACCCATTCCCAGTTTCTAACAAACAGAGGCTAGGGACACCAGCCCTGTCCATCCTGGCTAATAGCCATTGATGGACCTATCCTCTACAAATGTATCTAATCCTTTTTTGAACCCTGTTATAATCTTGGCCTTCACAATGTCCTCTGGCAAGGAGTTCCATGGGTTGACTGTGCGCTGTGTGAAAAAAATACTTCCCTTTGTTTGTTTTAAACCTGCTGCCTCTTAATTTCTTTTGGTGGCCCCTAGTTCTTGTGTTATGAAAAGGAGTAAATAACACTTCCTTATTTACTTTCTTGCCACCAGTCATGATTTTATAAACCTCTATCATATCCCCCCTTAGTCATCTCTTCTCCAAGCTGAAAAGTCCCAGACTTATTAATCTCTCCTCATACAGCAGCTGTTCCATACCCCTAATCATTTTTGTTGCCCATTTCTGAACCATTTCTGACTTTTCCAAGTCTAATATATCTTTTTTGAGATGGGGTGACCACATGTGCATGCAGTAATTCAAAATGTGGGCATACCATGGAGGCAATATGATATTTTCTGTCTTATTATCTATCCCTTTCTTAATCATTCCCAACATTCTGTTTGCTTTTTTCATTGCGCTGCACATTGAGTGGATGTTTTCAGAGAACTATCCACAATGACTCCACGATCTCTTTCTTGAGTGGTAACAGCTAATTTGGACCCCATCATTTTATACATATAGCTGGGATTATGTTTTCCCATGTGCATTACTTTGCATTTATCAACATTGAATTTCATCGACCATTTTGTTGCCCAGTCAGCCAGTTTTGAGAGATCCTTTTGTAGCCCTTCAAAGTCTGCCTGGGACTTAACTATCTTGAGTAGTTTTGTATCATCTGCAAATTTTGCCACCTCATGGTTTACCTCTTTTTCCAGAGTGAGTTATTATGAGTTATTACACTCTGTTGGATCAAGGATTCATATTTGAACAAATCTCTAACAATAGCAAGTTTTCACTCATTATGCAACAAAAGAACTTATGAGCTGTATTCAGCAATGAAAAATAGGTCTGTTCTCCATGCTGCTCAGCTTAACATAGGTGTGTGACAGTTTTTCTTTGTTTGTTTGTTTGTTCTTGAATAGCATGGAAACAAGGAATTCTTCTTCTGAACAGAACATTGAGTTTTTACTATTTGGTCTATTAAATATACAAAATTTGGGACATTTTATTTACTTGTCAGAAGTAGCAAAGAAAAAAAATCCAATAAAACAGAGAAAGCACCCCCAGGAGCCCTTTTTGTCTGTCATAGTTCTGAAGATTCACTGCCCTGTCTCATTTTCACTCTGAATACTCCATGTCACAACCACCAGACTTCTGGGAGAGACTCTCTTGCACGCTCAGTAATACTGACTAGATGCCATTAGGCTATTTGCTCTCTCCATGTTGGGATCCATGAAACTGCGCAACAGCAGGAAATGGTGGAGAGGAAGAGCTCCTCTCTACTATAAGTAACTCTCCCTGGATCATAGAATATCAGGGATGGAAGGGACCTCAGGAGGTCATCTAGTCCAACCCCCTTCTCAAAGCAAGACCAATCCCCAATTTTTGCCCCAGATCCCTAAATGGCCCCGTCAAGGATTGAACTCACAACCCTGGGTTTAGCAGGCCAATGCTCAAACCACTGAGCTATCACTCCCCCAACTGGCCCCCATGAGCTGCTGCAATCAAAGTCCTTGGGGGCGGAGGAGGGAATGAATCAGGAGGGAAGATTCCTATTTCCAATTGCTAGCCTTCATCACAAAGCTATCTCTAAGCATTTCTGTACCAGGCATAACCACAGGGCTAAGATTTGGCCCTATATGTGGTATTCATTTTCACTCCCTTAAAAATATCAGTTAAAAACAAATACCCCTGTGAGTAAAATATAGGGAGGCTTTAAAATGATACCTAATTTAATTGGCAGAAATATTTTTATTAGCAATGGAGAAAGAAATTGCAGAGAACCATATTAAAAGATCAGTTCACCAATACATTGCACATACTATGACGCATTTTATTTGAGATCCTCAAAATCACTTTCCAAACATTAATTAAGTAAGCCTAACAAGCCCATGGAACGGGCAAAAAATATGAGAAGAACTTTACCTGCTGCTGAAATTCAGCCCCTTTGGGGTAGTACACAAGAACTGATTAACAGCTCTTGGAAAAACTACCCAATTTAAGGCAGGCAGTGAAGATAAACACTACGATTTCAAGTTAGAATATGATTAAACAACTCTACTCTGATGAAAACTGTCATGGGATTTCTGTTAGTCATAAGTTGTAAGGGCCTTCATTTTACATCTCCTGTGAAAGATTGCACCTCAACCTCCCAAGTGCTAGAGACCATGCCTGGATGTAGTCGCTGATATGTAAGTGCGTTACATATCAATTTTATTCTGTATTTTTACCTGAGCTGGATTTAATTCCAGGTGAATCTAAATTCTCATTTCTATCTAAAGGACCATTGCAGTGGGTCGTCAATTTAGTGTTTCCTTAGAATTTAAATACTTTCCCCCAGGATAACATCAGGAATAATGATGTTGATAAATACATTGGTTTAAAGACATTCAGTACTGTGCTTCCATTGTTCACACAAAGGTTTTATTTTTGGCCAGTAGAATAAGTTTGCCTTGCTTAGCTTTTCCTGCCTTAGGAGTTCATCTCTAAAGTCTTATTCCTGCTACTGCATGTAATGATTCAGGGCTATATTCTGCCATTGGTTCTACATGCAGTGATATCAGCAAACATGATGCATGGTACACACATATGAGGGCAGAATTTGGCCATTGAGAAATAGTTCTGTAACATGCTTAAAATAATAGTGTGATACTTTAAATTGCAAGTCTTGCTTCAAATTAGCTCTGCAGAACTGAAAAATGGTTTAGGTCTATTTTCATTGACTATTCCCTTTGAAATAACACCCTTTCCCTGTTCATTTGTTGTTGTTACTCCAAGCTTTCTGTGCTGTCTCTCAGTTGTGTCCTGGATTTGAATGTCCCCTGATGCCCCTTTTCTTTTAATATTGCTCTTCTTGTCTGTTTTCAGAATAATGTATGGTTCACACTTCATTCACATGTTTTCCTAACTGTATGAGTAAAAACAAGCACAAGTTGCCTTGTCTCAAATTTCACAAATGAGCAGAAGAATGTTCCCTCTTTTATATCCTGTGGTGCAGTTTCACAACCTTTTTCCATCAGCAATCTTGAAAGATGTGCATCATAGTGGAAAGATGTGAGCAGTAACCCCAAAGATTCACACAGAACATTTAAAAGGCAGGAAAACACAAGAAGGTAGGAGAGCAATAGCAACTATTTCTCCCTCTATCTAGATGCCTCATTTTTGGAAGAGGAGTGGCTGTCTTGCTTTCAGAGAGGTCATACTTCCCAAAATGCTAATTAAAGGTTCCAAACGGTAGCTCTGCAATCCTAGATGGTGACTGCAGGGCTGCTTCTCAGTAGGACTGTGCATAACTCAGAGGTTTAAGATAACAGGATTACATGAGAATACTTTCTTCATTTTCAGGTAATGTGGATGTAAGGGGACTCGTCCCTCTGCAGGGTGGTGGGGCACCACACCGCCTCGCTACACACTCTCGGCTGTGTTGGGGAATACCCAGTCTATGGCCTGGACCTTCAGGCAGGGCCCCGCAAGCAGTACAATATAAGCCTGAGCCCTGGATCAGGGCAGGTAGCAAACAAACAGTCAGAAGCTCAGGCCCTCAGGCAGGGACTGAGCAAATAGTTCAATAGCAAACCTCAGGCTCCTGGCTTTGAGCGACTAGGGAGAGAGGGAGAGTGCCACCTGTGAGGTGGGTGGCAGGGGGGAATGCAGGCCCACCCACTCCACTGCCTCCCAGCCCAGGGCCCTAGCAGCAGCAGAAGACCCGCTGCTGTGTCAGTGGGGATCCTGGCCGCAACATACTGATATTGGCTCTGGCAGTGCTGCAGCCTGACTAGGGTCGGCTGTCCCTGGGCTACTTCCAGACTCTCCCTCGTAGGGTACCTGGGTCAGGGTGGTGTCCTCGGAGGGTTCCGGCACCATGGGCTCCTCTGGGTAGCTGGCAACAGGTAGGCTTGGCAGCTTCTCTGGGTAGCTGGCGATGGGTTGGCTTGGCAGCTCCTCTGGGTAGCTGACGACGGGTAGGCTTGGCTGCTCCTCTGTTCGCCAGTCAGCATTAGGCATTGGCCAGTCTGGCCAGTCCTTTGGTCGACCGCTTATTGCTGGGGTCTCCCAAGCCGGAGCCAGGCCACAGGCGTCTGACCTCTCCGGCAGCTGCTGCCCAAGTGAGCTGTGGGGTTGGGTTTTTATACTTCCTGTCCTGCACCTTGACCTCTGGGAGGGCAGGCGCAGGATCCACTGGCTCCGCCCACTTTGGTGTCTGGGGAGGTTCTTCCCTCTGCGAGGTGGTGGGGCACCACACCGCCTTGCTACAGTGGGTTTGCAAGCTCTTAGATTCATTTGCAGTTTGCTGATTGTTTGAATGCAAATCCAACTGTCAAACTGTTTAATTTCACCACCATTCATGTCAGAACCATGAGCTTCCCATGGTTTCAACACAAAGCCATAAATCAGCACAAGTTCACTGAAAACTGCCTTAACACCAAATATTTACCTACCTGAAAACTGCCTTAACACCAAATATTTACCTACCATGGATAACTGATGGCATCCCTCATAGCTGCTCTTTTTTTACCCGCGACTTTGGAAGCTGCCTCTCTGATTTCTGCAGAAGGCAGCATTTAAAACCATTTGTATTAATAAAAGATCACAAACAATTTAGAACAAGTAGAAAAGTGACGTCTCACTTTAAAAATACCTGATCCTGAGATGCAAGTCCTAGAGAAGTTTGTAAATATGCCTGAGAGACTGTTGGGTTCGGTATTCCTACAGCAAGAAGTGATGGTTGGACTGAGCATGACAGTAGTATAGCCCCACCTACAGCTTTTCAGACCGATATGAATGCAAGGTCTCTGCCTGAAAGAGTTTACAGAATAATGTTCAGGAGTGAGGAAGGCAAGCAATAAAGAGGAGAACAATTGAATAAGGGAATTAGGCACTTGATCCAAAGCCCATTGAAGTCACTGGAAAGATATTCTGCTGTCCTTGGGTGCACATATGAAACTGGAGAAAAGCCTGTTGAAAGTCTTTGGGTTAAGTTTAGAGGTAAGAGCAACAAGGCTGATGTCGTGGTGGGCATCTGCTATAGACCACCAGACCAGGAGGATGAGGTAGACAAGGCTTTCTTCAGACAACTAACAGAAGTTTCCAGATCACAGGCCCTGGTTTTCATGGGGGACTTCAATCACCCTGACATCTTCTGGGAGAGCAATACAGCAGTGCACAGACAATCCAGGAAGTTTTTGGAGAATTTTGGGGACAACTTTCAGGTGCAAGTGCTGGAGGAACTAGGGACCGTGCTCCTCTTGACCTGCTGCTCACAAACAGGGAAGAATTGTGAGGGGAAGTAGAAGTTGGTCACAACCTGGGCAGCAGTGACCACAAGATGGTCGAGTTCAGGATCCTGACAAAAGGAAGAAAGGAGAGCAGCAGAATATGGCCCCTGGACTTCAGAAAAGCAGACTTTGACTCCCTCAGGGAACTGATGGGCAGGGTCCCCTGGGAGGCTAATTTGAGGGGAAAGGACTCAGGGAGAGCTAGCAGTATTTTAAAGAAGTCTTATTGAGAGTGCAGGAACATTCCATCCTGATGTGCAGAAAGAACAACAAATATGGCAGGTGACCAGCTTGGCTTAAGAGTGAAATCTTCAGTGATCTTAAACACAAAAAGGAAGCTTACAAGAAGTGGAAACTTGGACAGATGACTAAGAAGGAGTATAAAAATATTGCTCGAGCATGCAGAGGAGTAATCAGGAAGGCAAAGGCACAATTGGAGTTGCAACTAGCAAGGGATGTGAAGGGTAACAAGAAGGGTTTCTACAGGTATGTTAGCAACAAGAAGATGATCAGGGAAAGTGTGGGACCCTTACTGAATGGAGGAGGCAACCTAGTGACAAATTAAGTACTCAATGCTTTTTTTGCTTTGGTCCTCACAGACAAGGTCAGCTCCCAGACTGCTGCACTGGGCAGCACAGTATGGGAAGGAGGTGAACAACTCTCAGTGGTGAAAGAACAGGTTAAGGCCTATTTAGAAAAGCTGGACATGCACAAGTCCATGGGTCTGTAGCTAATGCATCCGAGGGTGCTGAGGGAGTTGGCTGATGTGATTGCAGAGCCATTGGCCATTAGCTTTGAAAACTCGTGGCGATCGGGGGATGTCCCAGATGATTGGAAAAAGGCAAATATAGTGCCCATCTTTAAAAAGGTAAAGGAGGAGAATCTGGCAAACTACAGACCAGTCAGCCTCACCTCAGACCCTAGAAAAATCATTCTCAAAGAATCTATTTTGAAGCACTTGGGGGAGAGGAAGGTGATCAGGAACAGTCAACATGGATTCACCAAGGACAAGTCATGCCTGACCAACCTGATTGCCTTCTATGATGAGATAACTGGCTCTGTGGATATGGGGAAAGTGGTGGATGTGATATATCTTGACTTTAGCAAAGCTTTTGATATGGTCTCCCACAGTTTTCTTGCCAGCAAGTTAAAAAAAGTATGGATTGGATGAATGGATGATAAGGATAGAAAGCTGGCTAGATCACTGGGCTCAATGGGTAGTGATCGATGACTCGATGTCTAGTTGGCAGCCGGTATCACACAGAATTTCCAGGGGTCGGTCCTGTGGCTGGTTTTGTTCAACATCTTCATTAATGATCTGGATGATGGGATGGATTGCACCCTCAGCAAGTTTGCAGATGACACTAAGCTGAGGGGAGAGGTAGATATGCTGGAGGGTAGGGATAAGGTCCAGAGTGACCTAGACAAATTGGACGATTAGGCTAAAAGAAATCTGATGAGCTTCAACAAGGCCAGAGTCCTTCACTTACAATGGAAGAATCCCATGCACTGCTAAAGGCTAGGGACTGACTGGCTAAGTGGCAGTTCTGCAGAAAAGGACCTGGGGATTACCGTGGACAAGAAGCTGGATATGAGTCAACAGTGTGAGCTTGTTGCCAAGAAGGCTAACAGCATATTGGGCTGCATTACTAGGAGCGTGGCCAGCATATCAAGAGAAGTGATTGTTCCCCTCTATTCGGCACAGGTGAGGCCACATCTGGAGTATTGCATCCAGTCCTCCCCCCCCCTACTACAGAAAGGATGTGGACAAATTGGAGAGAGTCCAGCAGAGGGCAATGAAAATGATTAGGGGGCTGGGGCACGTGACTTATGAGGAGAGGCTGAGAGAACTGGGCTTGTTTAGTCTGCAGAAGAGAAAAGTGAGGGGGGATTTGATAGCAGCCTTCAACTACCTGAAAGGGGGTTCCAAAGATGATGGAGCTGAGCTGTTCTCAGTGATGGCAGATGACAGAACAAGAAGCAATGGTCTCAAGTTGCAGTGGAGGAGATCTAGGTTGGATATTAGGAAAAACTATTTCACTAGGGTGGTGAAGCACTGGAATGGGTTACCTAGGGAGGTGGTGACCTCTCCATCCTTAGAGGTTTTTAAAGCCTCGCTTGACAAAGCCCAGGCTGGGATGATTTAGTTGGGGTTGGTCCTGCTTTAAGCAGGGGATTGGACTAGATGACTTCCTGATGTCTCTTCCAACCCTAATCTTCTATGATTCTATATGATGTTCTTAAGCAGTTGGTTTGAGTGGAGTACTTCTGCTGCTGGTCTTCCACTTTATTTCTTTACATTCTCTTCAATGGTGCACTGCACACTTATCATTAATTATGTGCATTATAGTAGCACCTAGAAATCCCAGCTGAGATCATGATGCTATTGTTTTGGGTACTGCACAAACATATAGTAAGAGGATCCTGCCCTGATGAGTTTACAATCTAGATGGATAAGAGGTCTGAGTGGTAAAACTTGGAAACCTCAGAGAGAGCTGAAGATACCTGCCAAGGTCACACAGCAATTTCACGACAGAGTCAAGAATAGAACCCATTTCTCCTGACTCACAGCCCAGGACTCTATCTATTAGACTATGCTGCTTCTCTTCATCATACAGCTTTCCTGAGCACGCACATTCACTCCTCAAGCTGCTGATCTTCCATCAGAATCAAGAATATGGTTGATTGTTTCTTTTACATCTTCTTCATTTGTCATTTAAGATTTTCAGAATATCAAGAATCTTTGCATCTGCCTCAGTATATTGACCTTAATCAAGTTGTTGGACTCTAAACTTGGCACAGATGTTATTACTATGAATTTAACTTTGTATAGCAAGATAATTAGTCGTGCCATATGCCTGCTATATTTTATGAGCTTGCAGTTCATAATGAATGTCCATGCCTAATGCTTTGACACAGGTAAATTCATGTTTATGAAAGCTATTAAGTTTACTAAACTTTATTACTGCATTTTTACTAAAATTATCTGCAACAACTGGGGTGTTGTAATTTTCACAGTTGATCTTCCCACACACACTTCTGTTTTTGGTCTGTGGACAGAAACGTGGTGTCCCATACCCTCCAGATTCATAGCTTTTAGAGTTAGAAGCAATAGATTATCTAATCTGACCTCCTGTATAACACAGATCATAGAATTTCATCCAAGATTTCTTTGTCTTTCTTAAATCATACAAAATCATAAATCAAACATTTCTGAGACTTATCAGTAAATAACTAGATCCTGGGATCTAAATACATTTATAAAACTTTTCACAGGTATCAGACTTCAGTGGACAACTTGATCAAAATTAACTTTCAAGAATATGGACTGGGGATTGTTCAGTACCTAAATTCTGTAGCAAATTCTATGCTGCTCCATAACAAATATGTTACCATTTAAAAATTATAAACAAATCACAAAAAGCAGTAAAAAAAAATTGGGGCTCTAACTGATCATTCCCCTAAGATTTCCCAGCACACAGAGGACCTCTGGCATGGAGAAAAAAATCACTTTGTGCCTTAGATCTGGCCCCCATTTTCCCAGACTCTGAAGATAACTCTCAATGCAATCTATAACCCGCGTTTGGGGAGGGACCGCGTCAGGTTCAGGATGGTATGAACTGGGTGGGGCCAGTAGGACTCACACATCATCTGGGCCCCCAGAACACCCATCAAAAAAGGCAATGGGAATTTAATGGGTCTAAGTCTGCAGGAATTGTTCTTAGGCCTCTTAATGATGGGGAAAGTCTATTTGTAGTCAGAGGGGCATGTTCTCTTCCGCATTCTGCCAAAGTACTGAAGCCCAGAGCTGCAATAGCCTCTTCAGCTCTGGTGAAGGGAGAGTGAGAAATCAGGATCCACAGAAGACTACTCATAGGAGAAAAAAGTTCAGTTGAATGAGATCCCTTTAGCAGTTCCGTTAGCAGTTCCAGAGATCCCAGTGGGAAAGAGTATGGAGTTGTGTCGTCATTTAGCCAGAGCCATACAGAGAGCAGAAGGCTTCAGAGCTAGCAGAGAGACACAGGGCTTCTACAGAAATGGCCTGGCCTGTTAGAGATTTCCCCAGCACCCACACTGCCTGCTCTGCCACCTCCACCCTTGAAGGGAGAATTCAGGCAAAAAATCCATAAGGGGTTCCTTTCAGGTTTTTCCCTCTCCTGCAGACCAATAGTGCTCAGGGAGTTTTAACTTATCTGGGAAGACACTGACTTTCCTTGCCAAAGAAGAAATCTTTTTAGTATGATATACATAAGTGAAAGGCAGGAAGATCAGGAATACAAGAAGGAAAACATGAGGACTTGAAATTCACATTAAACCCTCTAAGGATTAAATCATCTTGTGGAGATGGCCTACCCACGACAGCAAAAGGCCATGTACAGTGCTGTAAATGTTACTGCTGTTAGTGCAGTATACCCACAAGTGTAACCAAGTGCATGGCCTGCTAGGATTCCCCATTGGCAGCCATGGGAAGAAATTAATACTCTAGTTGTCACTAACAGTGCCTCCACTTTCTGGCTTAGCATCTGAATATTAACTTACAAGCATAAAACAAAAACTCAATCAGGGAAGGTTTTGTGATTCCCTTTAGGCAGCTAAGAAGGTGAGGTGAGAATAAACACTTGGTGGTATGGGACAGTAATTAAGTCCAGGCATAAGGTACTGAATAGCAATGTTCTCTAATGCTTCTCATAGCCAGCTCTCAATTAATAAAAAGGCATCTCAACTTTATCAAAGGCAGACTGCCCCTGTCTAGTTAGTGTTTCTGCAGCCTGAGGAGTATCAGCTGTTACTATTATTGGCATCTCTATTTGCAATCAATTTTATGGACCTGATGCTGATCTCATTTACACAAGTGTAAATCAAGAGTAACCCCACTGAATTTGATAGACACACTGAAGTAAAACTGGTGAGAGATTAGCATCAGGCCCTTTGGAGCTGATTCTCCACTGACTTTCACTTCGTCTAGTCATGTACATCTGTGCAAAGTGAGCATAAAATGCTACCACATGAGACAGAACAAGCCAGATCCTCAACTGGCATAAATTAGCATGGTTATGCCAATTTACACCACCTGAACATATGACTTTCAGACTAACTTTCTGAGAATCAATTTAGCTAATCTTTCCTCTTAGTTGGAAAATATTCCTGCCATACTCAAACATAGCTCAGGCTCTCAGGAACCATAACTGATCCACTAGGGGCTAGGAAAACCATGAGCAATAAGCATCTGGAAGATGGTTCCATTAGCAAATATTCAATGTGTTATGAAAAAATAGTCCAAATTCTCTGCTCGTGTAACTCCACTGTGGTCAATGGAGTTATCTCAGAAGAATATTTGCCCCAATATCTTTTCTCTTTTCCAAATCTTTTACCTTCCTTTTGCCTTTTAGCCAGGGGATCCATAGAGATTATGTGCCTCCACTCTTGCCTCTAGTTTGCACCATGGTTTTTATAGAAGTAGTGCTGTAAGGGGCTTCCCAATGCCCCCAGAACATTGTGGGAGACTCCAAAGCACAGAGGTGGAAAGCTACTAAATTAGTTGACTGAGCATCAGCTTTAACTTATATGGATTTTGGGAAGGGAGCAGATAAATTGCCCTGGGCCACTTCATTCTACAGCATGGGGTCAGATCTCTTCCAAGCCCCCATAAAAGACCTTCTGCTGGTTCAGTGCAAAGGATGAATGGATGCAAGATGGGGAATTACTATGAAAGTAGCACTCAATCTTTTTTCCATGCTGCACCTGTTAGCTCTGACAATTCTCACCCCTTCTGCCTATAGAAGTAGAAAGTTAATGAAGGTATGGAACACAGGACTGTTGGGATGAGACTGCTCTTTTTATTATTGGCATCTGGCCTGATATGGGTCAAGGTTACCAAAGGTTGAGATCCCTGTCACAGAGACACAGACTTAAGTGGTTACCTTAGCAGAAGGGACAACAGAGCTCCTTATTTCATTCTGTCCTAATTCAGGCAAAGGCCCCCTTGATGTCAGTGAATATTTTGTCTGAACGGATACTTCAGGATTAGAGTCGGAAACAGGCATTCTGGTCCTGATTATAGCCAGAAGCTGAAAGGGCAGCAATTCATTAAAATGAAAAATAATGGCAAGAAAAAGTTACCTAAATGTTTATGAATCTTGGTTTGGATCCACAGTTTGGAAGGTAACTGTTCCATCAAGTCTGGTTCACTTACCCTCACTGAGCACGTTGTGTTGATACTAGCACTTGGCGGGGGGAGGAGGGGCAAGGGAGTGGGAAGAATGCTGCTTGTTGGAGCAGCCTGGAGAGTTGAAAATCTGGAAAACATCAATGAATCTGAAACACTGAAAAGTTAAAATTTCTGATTAATGAGTAGCATCCCACATCTTCCCCAGCATTTCAGTTCATATCTGCTGAGGCACTTAACTAAACAGAAATTAAATTGTTGCTGTCATGAGTTACTCTCTTTGAAAATCTTCACACACTTAAAAACGATTGTCATGTGTTAAAAACATTTTAACCACATATCCTAATTTTCTTAACTCTACAACAAAACAAAACTGTCCTCAAGGTAAATATGCTCCATTTTAATATTTCAGATAACTTTTCAGTACTGTAACCATGCCAGTTGGATTTTCATTTGTGGCTCCAAAAGAAGTAATCACTCAACTACAGTTTCAGATTTCGCAGCCCTGTTCTCTCTCTATCACTGTAGGGTGAGTAATTAGAGCTTCCTGGGTGTGATCCTTTTCCCTCTGGAAGCTAGTGAGAATAGGTTTAGTCCCTATGTCCGTGGCATTTTATTAAGAGGCTGAACTTCTAAGCAATGGAGTTTATGTAACAGATAGTCAAACAGATATTCTCAGTCCCATGAACAGCACTGGAACACAGAGTGATCTGTTATAGGAAAAGAGCATGGACAGAATTTGTGTTGTCTGCTGTTATATTATCAACTTTTTAGAGGGCTTTTTAAATTTTTGTTATTTATTCTGTCATCTATACAAACATGAGAGCAAACCTTCTCCTTTTCTCTGTGTGTTGCAAGGAATCAGGATAAGGAATCAATCTGCTGGAGGCCTTTATAAGGCAGCAGCACTTATTGCCATGGTCAGAAAGCCTCAGTCTTGTACACTAGAGCTTCTACCTTGTGTGGCAAATGGGGGTGTTATGTTTAGTGTTTTTGATAAACATCATATGCCCCTCAAGTTATGTGTTTGATATTAACCTGCCTGAATGCCAGGAATTAAATCAAAGGGGGCTGCAAAGAGGGAAATCCATAGGAAACAAAATAGTGGCAAAGATAACAATGGGTGGAGCTGCTGACTGGTGAATACCCCCATCTAGCTGCATCCAGACTTGAATGGTTTACTCTTCCCAAGGCTGAGTCAGGATTAGTTCAAAAGGGGCCCCAGGAGATGTTAGAAAAGAAAGGAGGGGTTGAGTGGCTGGAGGCTAACCGAAACGTGTCAGTGAAAGCTGACTGACTGACCGAGACATGGCGCTGCTGCAGCAAGACTAGCTGCTTCTCTCTGCCAGAAATGGAGTTAGCTGGGCTGAGGAGAACTTACCAAAGCTGTCAAGGAAAGGTTAAGGTGTAAGGAAACACTCTGCTTGCAGGCTTTTTATGGGTTTTACCTCTCTGTACCTTGTACCTTGTGCGGAATGAATAAAGAATTATTTTGAAGACATTTTCTGTGCCAGTGCAAACTTATACAGTCACAGGGATCCCAAAGGGAAACTATTAGAGGAACCAAAACCAAGTTGGACCCATGTCATTAATACAGTTGGGAATCAGATGACTGAGCCCAGAGATCCAGTCTGAGAGTGGTTGGGCTGCTTGGTTCCACCGAGAGTGAGGTGCAGGAAGCCAGGGCTGTCACCTTAGGGTAGCTATGACGCCTTGTTTTCAGAGCCTGCACGCGTCTCTCATTTTGTGGAATCCTTGAGGTTAATAACTCCGGCAGTTTGGTTTTGTCTTGCTGGAGAAAGAGCAGTATAAGGGACCACAATTTTCAGTTATTTCCTTTTCAGAAGCTTTGGGAATAAACAGAGTTTTATTTTCACCCATTCCAGAGGCAGCATAATTTTATCTGTCATCTGTAATTTCTGCAAAAACACGGTAGAACAGGCAGAAAAAAACAACAAAAAGTGGTTTTATGAACAGAGGCCTCTTTTTAAAACAATAGTATTCATAACTAATGATAATAATAAGTGGCACCTGGACTTAGGGTTGGGTTACACTAGAAAGTTAGGTCAATTTAGCTATGTTGCTGGGGTGTGTGAAAAATTCACACCCTCAGAGATTTAGTTAAGCTGACCTAACTCTCAGTGTAGACAGTGATAGGTTGATGGAAGAATTCTTCTGTTGACCTAGCTACCACATCTTGCAGAGGTGGATCTACTACAGCAATGGAAGACCCCCTTCTGTGGTAAGTGTTTACCCTACAGCACCACAGCACTGCAGCTGTGCAATTATATCATTTCTAGAATAAACATACTCTTCGGTGACCTGCCACTACTCTTCTGCCTCCCTACATGATTATACTATCCCCACAGGCACAGTTCTAGGAGAAGACTGTGGGCCAGTGTCTCCCCTGCATAAGGGCAGTACTTTTTGAACCGTGACACTGGTCTGAAGCTGTCCTAAAGCCACCTTATCAGCCACAGAAAGATAATTTCAGAGTAAGAGGATCTTTACTTAGATTGTAAACCCTTTGGGGCTTGGGCCATCTTTTTGTTCAGCGTTTGTACAGTGCCTAGTGCAATGGAGTCCTGGTCCATAACTAGGCCTCCTAGGCACTACGGTAATACAAATAGTAAATAATAATAAATAGGTGATGTAGAGCTGATGTAATGGTTCCTATTCTGCTCCCACTGGCTCTGGCTGGTGCAGGAGTTGTGGCCAGAAGAAAGAGGGAAGGACGGAGGTGTCCCTGCATTATGATGGTGCCTGATCACCACAAGGACCCCGAGGGAGCCTTTTATGTTTGGTGCACATTAGAGCAATCAACAGCCTGCTCTAATTTGTGCCAAAGGACCAGATTAGTGCAGAGTTTCCTGAAGCAAAGGTGGCTGAAATGTCCACCTTGGACACCTTGTTCAGCTCACGTGGCACCCCCACGTGAGCTGAACAATCCATACCCAGAGCTCAGGCTCAGGATCTGAAAATCAGCAAAGTGATTTTTTTTATTCAAACCTTCCCTTATTTAGAGTTTTCTAAGAGCAGAGCTACAGGTATATGCAGATGCTTCAACAAACTTTATACGTAGTTTTAATCTCTGCATTGCATCTATCTTCTCATTGTTTTCACTGAGGTCAAGACAGTGACAGCTTTAATTGCAGTTACAAGGAATGTTCCTAAAATGGGCATAGAGTCCTAAACTCAACATTTTCTCCATTATTTTGCAACTTTGGGAGCTTGCCAACATCATTGAGAGATTTGGCATGCGTACACCTAGAAAGAATGAGAGACTCCAATATTTCATTTTGAGTTTGCAAACTTCTCTTCCCCCGCAAAAAGAGGACAAGCAGGGGAGAACTTTTGGATTAGAGATATAGTCAAAGGGCAAGATTTCGATCATCCTGACACCAGTATAAATCTACAGCAACTCAACTGACTTCAGAGTGGCTACTCTGGATTTACAGCAGCAGAAATGAGATCAGAACCTGACCCCTTATGTATGATGGCATATATTATGGGAGGCTTTCTTTCATATGTTTTCAGGGGGGTATTTTTTTACCATTTTTCTCAACCCCACAACATTTCACTTTGTTACATGACAGGTACATCACAATCTTGTGCTTTGAAGTGTAAACTATAAGGGCCAGACTGATACCCTTACTCACAATGAGTAGCACTTTACTGTCCAAGAAACCCCGTTGAAATTAATGGGGCTATTTAAACAATGAGATACTGCTCACTGTGAATAGGGTAACATATGCTGGCTTTGAGAAAGCAATTTTGTTTCAAAATCTTATGTAAACAACATCGGGTAGGAAGTGGAAGAGGTGAAAACTGTATCACATGAGGAATGTAACACTGTGGTGGTCAAAATAGAAATGTTGAGAACTGGCCGGAGTATAGGCATTGCTGTTGAGAGTGCTGGGCAAGACCAAGTTTTAAAGGACTTAAAATGGCTATTTCACCCCTACGTTGTTTAGGGCAATTTTTGTTCTCAGTTACACCAGTAAAAATATGGAGCAACTCAGTTGAAATCAGTGGAGGTACTGAGCATTCACAATGATGTAACTGAGAGCAGAATGTGGCCTTCGGTTCTATGAACCAGTAGAGATAGCAACATGCAGAGGTAAGGACTGGCAGCAGCCCCCTGACTACGATACCAGCATCAGAACAGCTGGGAAGGAACCAGATGGGTAATGAAAGGGGCACAATAAGCTCCTAAACAAATAATGTTTTAATTGAAGCAAATTTTTCAAAACATCCCTGATAAAAAGTTGAATGATTTGCTATTTTCATAAAAATGTAAATGTTGCTATTTCCACCGACTATTTTTTGGAGGGAGGGAGGAGGTAGTTGTACAAAACTACACTTAAAATGGGCTGGTACTAATCATCAGAATTTATAGCGGTTTAAAGAAGCATATCAACCCATTATTCAGAGCAGCTCACAGACAGCAGGGTTGTGGGTTTTTTTGTTGGGTTTATTTTTTTGCGGGGGCAGGGAGTTACTAGCTTCACAAGGCTGGTGGTTTTTTTCCAGCGAGTATCAAATAGGTCCATGCAGCCTGAACACCACGTAGCTCCAGATGGGAGAGCAGTTCTCTTCTTTTGCAGAGTAAATCTGCCATTTGAGCCTGAATTACATGACTGAATTTTTGACATATGACTTTTCTGGAGCTGGGATCTTTCTTTGAAAAAGTGATACAATAATAATTGCATTTACCAGTTTCCAGTTCTCCTTACAAACATTTCTTGTTCTGATTGGGAAATTAATTAATAGTCACTAGCTAGTATAATTAAAAACAAAACACTCCTGATTTCAGTGCAGGGGGAAAAAAATCTTCAGCACTGATTTTCTACTGACAACAAGAAAGCCCTGCCATCCCTGAACTGTTTAATTATTCAAATGAACTGTAACAGTACACTGGATTGTTGCCGAGGTCACTGAATAGTACTGGAAGTCAAGAGGCAAGCAGCAGCTCAGAGGGCCCTCCAACGCCTCAGGCTCAGTCTAAAAACCCACACACTTTTTCTCAAGCATTCAGTCTCCGATAGGTAGCCTGATAGCTCGACCAATTTGCTAGTATTACAGAGGTCCAGCGGTGCTTGCTTGTTTTAAGACAAGCCAAAATATGCTCTGGTGACCACCGTGATGCTGTGATTCCCATGCCCTACCGCATTCCTTTTTTCAGATCCCAGGCATTCTCCCCCCACCCCCACCCCCCCCGCCCCACGTGCAGTCCAGGATGTAGACAAATGAATTCCCAGTGACCTATGTGGGGGTGGACATTTTAGAAACAAACAACACAAAATAAGATATCTTCTGTCCTTACGTTTTCATTAGCTCCGTTCCCTGGATACAGTTTATTCATGGCAATAAAATACACATTGTGACTTTGGAGCCATTTCCTGCAGCAACATCCTTGCCACCCCCAAGCTTCTTTGATATGCGATTTCAGTCAAGAAGGAGGTTCTGCTCTGTGCTATTTGTACTTGTTGCTGTCAGACTGCCTTTTAAAAACATATTGTGTTAAGGCTTTCTATTGATTTACATGATCAGTTTTCTACTGACATAGGAAACTGAGAATTTGGAAGATATATTTATTGGTGGTAGAATCTATTACTGATAAAACAACCAGATTACTATATATGGGGGCAAAATTCTGAAAATTCAGGTCTGTTAGGGAGGGGGAAGACTTCTGTAGACTCAAAGACTTCTAGAAAGGAATAAAACTGCAGTTCTTGCACATACAATAAACATTTTAGATTGTTTTATAGTGTATTATTACAGGCAACTATCTTGCTTAAGTAAGCTTAGCATTTTTCACAATATACATTTAAGTTTTATTATGTTTTTATTATGGATTAGCTTTTATTATGCTTTGGAAGAGTATAGCTCTTAAGGGCGGGGGGGGCATTTTTGGCCAATCTAATGACCTGGCAATTAGTGCAAAGCACTTTTACACAGGAGATGTGCGTTTAAATTGGAAGTGACATAACACATGTTCTGAAAGTCTTGGCCATACTCAGCCCTCAATCTGCACTCCTGTTGACAGCAATGGGCATTATAAACTCATTTGGGTACTACATATAGCCCAGAGCTGGAAGAAATGGGAAGTCGACTTTTGGGGTCATATTCAAAGGTTAATTTGTGTTACTTCATTGTTACTTGTGTTACTTCATTGATTTCCCAGATTTACACTAGAGTAAGTAGTGGAAGGTAACTCTGTTCTGGTAAAAAATAGTGCATCCTGGAGATGACACTTGAAAGGGATCCTGTCTGACCATCTATGTAGGTATTTATATGGCCCCCATCTCTGTGGTATCTCAGAGCCAGGGGATTCAGTAATCACAAAGATGCAATCTGCTAGCCCATAGATATTTAGGTTTTTTAGCTAACAGGGACATGCTTGCTTTACTTAGGAATTTATTACCATCTTTTTAACTGCACAGAAATATCACTATCAAACTAAGGATACATTCCTCCCAATGCCAATTCTCCAAAGCAAAGAGGTCTTTGGAAGTCTTGTGCTTAAATGGTGTTGCTTTTGGGAACAACATTAACAAGAATTGGCCAGAGGCTAAATGTGTTAGCTACTGCCTCATCCCATCTCAGGGGCCTGATCCACAGTCCACTAAAGTCAATGGAAGCCTTTCCACTGACTTCAATTGACTTTAGATCAGGCCTGTAACCCATAGGGCTAGCTTGCCTTTAAACTATAGCACCACCTTGCCTTCATTATATTCAGCTGCTTTCATTATATTCAGCCATAATACAATAAACCTACAGCATCCTATATCCTGTAAGACATTAGTTGAAGCATAAGTGTGGTTGTGTAGGCCACAACCTTTTGAATAGAAATGGTTACCTTTAGCTTTTAGGAACTAAGGAGAGCTTGCTTAATTATAGGAGTTAGAAAGTTCCAGTAAGTGCTACCGCAAGGAACATGGAAGTAATAACTGCAAATCTCCTTAAGCAAGGAGTGACAGATATGATCATGAGCTGAAATGGTAGTTACACATATCAATATACTCACCCATAGAAGAAGGAGACCTCAACATTAGTAGGATGAGGAAGTACAAACAAGGAAAAGGTGAAAAAACTCCTACAGAATATGCATTAGATATAGTGGCGACAGCATAACATATTATAAAAGTTGCATCCTAGCCTATGGGCAGCAGATAAGAGAGATGTAGCCCTTGGGAGGTGCTAGAATGATGGCTACTTGTGATGAGGAGGAAGGTAATGGTGATGCGGAAGATAATGGGTAACATTTCAGCTTGTCCTGAAAGAGATGGTGTGAATATAGGGATGTTCAAATATACATTCTGTAGTCTCTCTAACTACCTTACTGAGTTAGAGTGTTTGTGACTTTGCTGAATGTATTAATCAACTATTTGTAAATATAGAAGAGTTCCTATATTGTGGGTGTTGCAACTGTGCACATCGGGATTCCCGATATAGTAATTTTAATAATTAATATAATAATTTCAATAATACTCGGCCTGATGTTGGGACAAGGACCTGTCAACCCTCAAAGTGATAACTGGGAATTCTTAAGTAATCAATATAATTAATACATAATCTATAGATCAGGCTACAGGCCCTCAAGGAGCAAAGATTGTCTAGTGGGACAGACAGCAGCTACTTCCTGACTAAATGGTGAATAATTGAGAACTGTGTATTTTATATTCAAACAATGGAAAGAAGAAACTGGTGCTGCAGAAAAACAATAAAAGTCCCAGTGCCATCAGCGACTGACCAGGATAAATTGAATGCCCTTTTGTCTTATGCTTGGTATAGACAGTGGGTAAAGGGCAATCAAGTCTCTGATGCAACAGGCCTCAAAACTTCTTCACAAAACAAGATAAACACAGTACTACAGGCAAATAGCTCTTATAAATCTCAATTTTCTTTGCTAAGATGATCAAATTTAGCATTCCAATGAGAACAGGAATGCTGAATTTATAAACTACACTTACACTATTATTTAAATAGAATCATGGCTTCTTTCACTGCTCTCTACACTGTATACTGTTGTTTTTGTCTCAGAGGCTTTAATTCAGAGCTGGGACCTGCAGTGGGAGGCCTGTGGATTACAGGAAATAATGACCTGTATATATTTAGTTGTTCAAAGGAAATTAGAGTAACCTGATTTTTATTATTCCCTATAGTCCCACATTCTCTGGTGTAATAACTTGCTCTGTTCTCTCATTTACTTTTACATCATCGGAAACGTATACCATTTAGCCCAGATTCTCCCATGACCAATCAGGACCTCATTTTGCTAGGTTAAAAAACCTTCTATGAAATGTAAGGCCCTTTTAGCAAAAGCTAGCAAGAGACAGAGGAGCTAATCTCTTTGTAAATTATGTGAATTGAAGTAAGTAATTTAACAGCTTATTCCCCCAGGTAGCCAGTGACCACTGTATGTCCCTGTTATTTAATTTGACAGTTAACCTTTTGTGGGCTGGTAGTCATTTTAGATTAACCTTTGTCTCTTAAAAATTAGTAAGCAATTTCCTTCTGGTTAATTTTTTTAATTGTCAATTTTCCAATATATTTCCAGTGGTCACTGCATTTGCTAAACTTGTTCACCCTGTTTAATGCATCATTTAATGAATCTGAGTTAGTTTGTCTGGTGAGAAAGGGGAAACATTTTTTTAAAGAAATAAGATTAAGTATGTATGTCATCATTTCCATTTATGATAAAATAAATCCAGAGACCATTTCAAGTATGAGAGCTAGCACGTTACAAAAATAATTCCTATAACAGATAACCATCTTCTGAATACCAGAAACTTAGTAATTTATCAGGTTTTCTTTTAATTAAACTGTGAGTATAGTTTATGCACTGTTTGATTCAGAATCAACATTTGGGACGCTGGCTAAAACTGATTTCCTGTTAGATCTGTTGCATTTCTCAGGACAATTGATGAAGTCTGCTGGATTCTCTAAATTCCATTACAATTGCCTAAACCTTATGCTCTTTAACCCATGGGATTTGGCTGTTTTGAGATCAGTAAATAAATAGATAGCAGTGTAGTAGCCTTGATAATACAGGCTCCTGAAATTCATGCTCAAACACTTTCAACACTTCTGTATATACTTTCCTTAACAAAAATCCGTCCATTGGCCCTCCCAGATATTCTATTTTAATCTATTGCTTCATTATCTGGCTGCTTCTTTAACTTATGCTATTTACAGTTACAACAATTTTATTTTAAAATTGCATCTGTAATTCAGAAAATATATTAAATGGCTCTTTTGCACACCTGGAAATCTGTTTCTTTGTTGTTATTTTCTTTCACCTTCTCTTCCTTGTCTTAATTTTGCCATAAGTAATGTTCCACTGGCCTAAGCTTCCTTCTCCAAAAATAAAAATAGGCTACTCTCTGCAGGCATTACTCAGACACAGGCTTCAGTGTGAGTTTTACCTGAATAAGGACTGTAGGATTTGACTCTCTAAAAGTTATTATTATTTCTTATTTGTATTATGGGAGCACCATGAAAGTGCTACACATTGTCCAACTAGTAGAAGAAAAGTCCTTACCCCCCAAAATTTACAATCTACATGCTAAATTCATTGTATCTAGAAGTCATCGCCAATGAAACAATGCAAGGAAGGAATTGTGGGTTAGAGAGACAAAAATGTCTCCTAATTTACCTCCTTGCTCCAGGGAGATATATTTTTTCATGGCCTATGCCCACAATACATTTCTAGCCACAGTATGCTGGCTCATCTCTGTTGGCTGGTGCCTTGGGAGGCGCCTAAATCCATCCACTCTCTGTCCCTCCCCTCACTTTTTCTGGGGTGAGTAGTAAACAGGAACACAACATCTCTTAATACTGCACACCTAGATCCAAGGCGCAGGCCTGCACAGAGCAGTAAAGGAGGGCTCCTTATTTCACTTCCATATAAATAAATTGTTCTAGAGCCTGGATGTTAAATGGTTTGGTCATGAAATAAATATCACCCATCTCTGATATCATCTCTGCAGGAGAAATGGTCCTTGAATAGAAGTTTGAAGGAACAGAGAACCTAGGGACCACATTCCACGTGGAAGGGCAGCGGGGGAGAAAACATGCAGATGGTCCTGGGAGAAGTGGGAAAAGTGTGCTGAGGCCAGTATTGCTGGCTGAGTAGAATGGGCAGGACTGATGTGATAAAAAATGAGCAGTACGCTGTGGGGGCTGACTTGTGCAGGGACTAGAAGTTTGAAACTGATTGACTGGAGAAAGGAGTGTCAGTGAAGCGATTCAAAGTGAGGAAGGAAGAGGGGTAACATGATTAGAATAATAGGCAAGGAAAATTATTTTAACTGCAGCATTTTGTAAAGACTCTAGGGAGCAGTGTGGGTGTCAGGGAGGAGAAGCTTAGTGTGTCTCACTTGCATAAATGGGAGTGTCTGTATGAGATTTTTAGCTAAGAAACAAAGAAAGAAAGAAAATCATAGACTAGCATCCATATCCTTTTCCCCTCCAGTCTGGAGCAGGTGCCCCATCCTGCCACATAGCATATGAATGTAGCATGGACACCATCTTGGATTTCTTCTGATTAGCAGCTGACAGACCTCACTGTGCACACAGCTCTTCTAACTGCTTCTTGGTGAGCTTTTTTTGCTTAATTTGCCTTTTCTGTTACTTTATTCATCTAATATTTTAATTTGTTCTATTTCCTTTACTCAAAGGAAACAAAGAGAAAATAATAAGCCATAAGTTTCTGTCACAGTCCCTTTGAGGTTTGGGGTGCAAATTCAGATCAGTGAGGGATTGTGTCACTGCCTGCCCTGTAACCTTGGGTTCATCATAATCCTTTGCTGTCGTAGCTCCCAACCTGGGCTGCTCAGACCCAGCCTTTTAGCCTGCAGGTCACACCTTGAGTGCCTGTGTATAGCTGTGGTTCTGACCCCAGCAGGCTGCCAGCAACACACCACTCACACACTGGGTTCCACTAGCCTTGGTTACAACCAGCAAGGTGACCCTAACCCAGTTATGAATTTCCTCAAAACTATGTGCCCTGAAGTGTCCATCCCTCTTCTCGATAACTTAGAGAAATAAGAAGGTAAATTGCTCTGTAAAAAAACACATTATAGCTTATTAACTTAACTGGAAGTAAATACAATCTTCCCTTTAAACACAGCACTGAGTTTGTTTATGGTAAAAATGAAATAAATGTATTAGCAAAATATATATCAGACTAAGTGAGTTCAAGTATACAAAGGGTTACAAGTAAAACAAAATATGCTTCTAAAAGTCTAAAACTTAATCTAACAAAGTACAGTCTTTTCATAAACAAGTTTCTCACCTATATTCAGTTCCCAGAGACTTCAAGCCCCCATGGGGTGAAGGACCCATTTTTCTCAGCTCACAACAACTCTGTTCCCTTTCCTGTCTGTCTAGTGATGGATGCCAAAGATGGCTTCTGTCCTTGCTTATATCTCCCAAAGTTCAATGAACTTGTTTCAAGAACAGGATGACCTCATGCTGTTGTTTCCTTCCTGTGGACTTCCCATCCCCCTGTATGATTTCTGTGTAAATGGGGCTTCCATTGTTTCTGATTCCACGCTTCTTAATTTACTTAGGAGACAGGTAGATAGCTGTGACATTCCCTCCTGTCTGGGCAGACTGTACTCTACAGCCTAACATCAATGAGTATGCACAATTCCATATATATTGTTAATACATAAATTTCACAAGGATATTAATCACCAGTGTGTCATAAGCTTTCAGAAAAGAACCTCACTATGCACTCTCTTATAAAACAGTCATAATTGAACACAATCAGTTGATTCAATCACTTATCACTTGCAATTCAGATCCCCTGTCTTTATAGACCATTAACCTTTTAAACAGATTCTTCTGAGGTTTAGCCCTCAAAGTAAAGTTTATTCAAGCTGTGAGGAAGGCGACATGAAATCGGGTGATGAAGGAAGCTCTGTGCTTTCTTTCCCCACTTGTTAGCTTAATAGTTTTGATTGTCTCATATGGACCTTCATTGTCTATGCCTGAAGATTGGGCTGGTCAGAAATTCAAACACATTCCTTTGTCTATGCAGGCCTGTTTATCAACTCCCTCAACGTGCCTGGCTTGAACACATTTTAGTTATAATTCCAGCATATCCATAGCTCTTAATACCCACCACACTCATACATCACACAAGAATATTAATGATCAGTGAGTTATTTGTTTTCAAATAATACCTCATGAGGTGTATTTTATACAAAAGATTATTATAGTAGTGCACAGTGTATGAATGCAGGGGTGCTTAGTATCACAGCTTGTTCTTTGCACCCTTACTTTTGAATCCAGTAAAGCCTGTTTTGCAAATGTTTGGAGAGTGAACCTCAGTTCACCAATATGGAGGTGCAGCTCCTGCAATGACTAAGCCACTGTGACATTTCAGGGATCACCCAGAGCAGTATGGGGTTCTGTCACCACCTGCCTTGTAACTTTGGATGCTTTAATGCTATGCTGTTATGGCCCTGAGCCTATACACCAGTAGCCAGCCCACATACATAAAGGTCTCACCCTGGCTTCCACCAGCCTAGTTACTTCTTGCAGTGTGACACCAACAGATCTTCCATTCCTGAGTCTCCCCAAACCTGTTATCCCTGAGTTCTTAAGTACTAGATGCTTGGACTTTTCTCCTCTAGTTCATCAGCCCTGATGGTGTGACAATAGCATCCAGTTATCAGTTCACTTTGGCACACTCTACACAGTTTGCACATCTGGTTGGAGGACAAATAAGCAAAAAGTTTATTTAATAGAAAAGTCACGTATTTGAAGATGAAATAGTAAGGACAAGCAAACACGTATAGGTTACACAGAAAATAAATAAAGATGCAACTTCAGGCTATTTACACTGCTCTAGTAGATAATTTCCCTTTTCTAATACAAGTTCCCTATCGCTTCTGAACAATTTCCCAGTGTGCCTCGTAGCCCTAAAGGAGATCCAGCATTCACAGATAGCCCCTTGCCTTTGAGACTCTCACTCCGTTCTGAACACCTTTCACTTCAAACCCCTTCCCTTATAACTGGATTTGTTCCCCTCTCTCTTGGACTATAGTAATTCATTATTATTCTGAGCTGGGGAGAAATTCCCTCTCAACTTGATAGCAGGGGCATCTCAGTATCTTCCCAATAACTCTAACGGTCCATCATTTGTCTTTTCCTGGGTTGTACCATGAACTGTCTGATGCTGTGTAAACACATGGTTTGGGAGGAGCCCCTCCCTGCTGTGACGTATATTTGAAATTGTCGTTCAGGTCATAAGAATACAATATGATACATATAAATGTATAGATTCCTAACCACAGTCTGTATATATAGCTCATAATGACTATCAATTTCAGAACATTACAAGCTTTCATAAAAGACCTTACTCAATGTATTTTATACACAATGACATTGTATACAACCAGTTGATTCAATTGCTTACTCTTTGGGATTCAGATCACCTGTTTTCCTCTTTGGATGTCTGGACCCTGTTTATCACACCTATCAAACCTAATACCTAAAAGACTGCCTAGTGCTCTGAGTCATCTCCACACAATGGAATTATTTGGTTGTCACTAGAATAAAGCTCATTCGTGCAGAGACTGGTCCAAGCGTGTGGACATAGCACTCCGGGTTCTAAGAGCCACTTCAGACCTCACCACATTCTGTTCCAAGTACAAGGCTAGTTATTTCAACCCTGCCATTGCTAATAAAAGCTCATGGCACTTCATAAATTTTAAAAAAACCCAACAAACAAGAGATCCATATGCAATTTTCCCATGGGGCTAGGAATGGAGGAGAGACTACTTGTGATGGATGTGCATTAGATTGCTAAATACCACAGTGCTCAAACGCCATGCTGATGGGTGAGGACCTAAACAGGATCTGACAAAATTAGAAACGTTATCAAAGTTTTTCAGTAACTTGAATAGGCCTGGGATCAGGCCCTTGGAGAGGGGCTGGGGAGAAACAGAAAAATGGAAAGGCCTAGCTAAAGAGAAACAAATAAAGATATTGGAATTCTTATTTAAGCAGCAGGCTAGCCCTATTTGTGATGACTCACTATTATCTAACCCAATGGAATTACCAGAAGACCAGCATCAGAAAAACTATCTTAACGAGTGTTTTGGGGAAAAAATTACTCTGGGGGAAAAGAATACAGGTACATTTTTATAGTTCAACACTAATCTCTATACCGCTAGCTCTGGTCACTTTTTTGTACCGCCAGTATACCTTCTTTTAGTAAATTTTTCGAAATTGATAATAGATAGAAGCAATTTATACAACACTTAAAACCCATTCAAAAAAAAGCTTAACTTCTGATATCTTAGACACAAGGATAGTAAATGTAATCTAACACATGTTGAGGGAACCTACTGCACACATATATTACCAATTAGCACATACTTTTAACAATCAACATTCATGCAATTAATAGAACACTTCATATTCCCTCTAATTTTGAGCTCTGCATGAGCATATATTATCTTGAGGGAATGTGGAATCATTCATTTTTACTGGATATAAATTCCACAAAGAAAGCGGAGATGCTGAGAGTGGGAAAGGCTCAGTTTACAAGGGAAAATGTATCCAGTCTGTTTTCTGAAAATCAAGCTGGGTTCTCTCGTTCTCCATGGATCATCATTAGTAATAAAAGTTCTAGAAGACAAACTATGACCTTGGTTACACCTTTGGTATGCAATCTCTTTGCCTTCAATGAATTTGCAAAGATGTAACTGATTACACCTTGAACTGGAATGTAATAAATAATTCTGATGATTCACAGCCACAAATAGCTCACTCTCTGAAGCACTTATATTGTTCTACTGTTGTAGAATCAGAGTGTCTCACAATTTTAAACCTCTGTGAGGTAGGAAAATCTATTCCCCCACTGTAAAAAGGAGAGAACAGAAGCACAGAGAGACTAAATGACTTGCCCAAGGTCACACAGGAAATCTGTGTATGCGGGAGGGGAAATCAGTCTCCAGAGTACCAGGCTAGTACCCTAACCACTAGAGCATGTACCCTTTCTGCTAGCCCTGCTGTGTTAACAGATGTAAAAAGTAGTAAAAATTCATTTTAGTCATTGAAGACAGTGTAACCCACACACCTCCTGGGTGTGGTGTTCTGTCCCATCTAGTGGCACCAGGACCACTTAGAGAGATTGAGTCAGCTCTACAGTCTTAGCTAAGAACCCATTGTCTTTTAGCTCATGCAGTCGAGGCTCATGCACTAAGAGGTCCCAGGTTCAATCCCACCCGATGACAGGGGTCTGTCACTGTTACAAGTGGGGGCTCATTTGGGATTTCAACTGGGAAGTCTCTGAAGCTCGGGACACGCTTCCTTAGCTAAGGGAAGTATGTAACCCACACACGTTGAGTCTGCTCTACAGCCTTAGCTAAGAGCCAGCTGGCTTTTAGCTCATGCACTAAGCTCCAGAGGTCCTGGGTTCGATCCCGCCTGCTGACAACCGGGGGCTGTTGGTGTTACACCAACACAAATTACACTGATAGTAGATACATTTAATAAGAAGGCTTTATTTACACAGAGTGAAAAGACCACATCTAAATACCTCCTGGCTAGAACTGGTTCATATGGGGCCATCACCCATGAGAAAGGAGAATAGACCTCTGCAGTGTCCCTGTTTTAGCATAACTGTAGAATTTTTTAAATTATCATCTGGCTTGTCACAAAAATATCAACTACCAAACTCCTATAAGTATAGAACTTCTACCGTTGGGGCTTGGTCCTGCTTTGAGCAGGGGGTTGGACTAGATGACCTCCTGAGGTCCCTTACAACCCTAATATTCTATGATTCTACCATCACTTTCTCAACTCCCCACCATTGTCTGCTTTTCTCTCTTCCTTTAATATGACTTCTTTGTCTAGTATCTACATACCTAAACCTGTGAGTACATGCATGCTCTTCCATTTATTCATAAAACATGGATATACTCCACCATCTTAATGCTACCCATTTTTAGGGGATTGATGAATCTTGTCTTGAATTCTCTCCCATATACTGAAGAAAATTGAGAGTTGAGTGGTCAGGAGCAAGACATCTAAAACAAGGAGAGAAATCTGATAGCAGAAGCAATTATATGTCTTACAACCGAACAGTGGCTTTATTTTACTTTCCTATAGGATAGCCATACCACTGAATTCCCCTATACTTCTGTGTCAGGACTGTCAAGAGGATGTTGATGCAACAAATTCTCCTCCAACAGTAGAAACTGAAGCACCTGCAAGAGTTGCAGATGCAGACTCTAAATCATTGTGTCCTTCCTTTTTTCAGGACAAGCCCCTGAGAGCATTCTGATTTTCCACACATCTGATGTGTATTTATGTGTAGAGCAACAGAAATAAAATGGAGATTCTGTGTGTATAACTGTATTTATTAAAAATGTCAAAAGCACAAGAAGTATTTTTCCCCATCAATATTTCCCTGACTGAGGTAACATTCACAAAAGCAACACCTTTAGAGCATCTGATGCCTGAAACAGGAATAGATTATACTCATCTACCAGCGGTTAAAGAGAGGAAAGATTTCACTTGGAAGTGCCCCATTCAGATACTTGTTTCAAGTGGTCTTCTAGCCAATATTGATGCACAATAAGGTGAACTCTATCTGAATGCCAGTGTATGATTGTGTAATTTGTATGGGTTGGAATAAGAATGCAGTTCAGGCAATTCACATGTTCAGAATCTTAGAAGATCCATGATGAAAAGGAAAGATGCACAAGTAGAAAAAAAAACAGACAGAATACAGCCTCTGTTCTCAAATTCAATTCTCCTGGTACAACTCCATTCAAGTTAATAGGGGAGCACTGGTATCAGTGAGAGAGAGATAGACCAAATGAAATGTTTGTTTACATTGACTAAATATGTTAGCAATGGCCCTGCTGCCAAAAAACAAGACACTTTCTTTTGCAGATATCATTAGCAAATATGTATTTTTCTTAACCATTATTTTCACTGCAGGCTTTACTGCACAAAGAATCCAGAGGGAACTGAAAATCATATAATTGTACAGGTTGGGGAATTCTCTAAAAATAGGTAACCATGGCACCCTTGTCATTAGCAATCAAGTAATTTTGATAAAAAGTAAAGTAATTAGCCTTTGAGAAGAGCACAAAGCTAATTAAAAATGACAACTTAGTCATCTCAGCAAACAACAGCACAAAATCATTCAGTAGTTCTAACTACAGTGCAACAGTGCAATAAACTAAACCTTGAAGTGGTCTCTTTTCAAACCAGTTACAGTATCTTTTAAGTCAAACTTTGCAAACAAATTCTGCTGCTTTAAAATTTAGATTTCCCTCATTTTCATCAAGATACACTTCATTTGTCCTTAAATTATATACCTATCATATTTCATTGTTCTCTTTAGTCTCTTCTATTTCTGTATGATCATTTTGTTCTCTTAGCTTTTGCTAAAAACCTTTCCACGTAGCAGTAGTTTTTATAATTAAAAAGATGACATTTAAGAGCATTGAAAATCATTTAAAAGGGACAGTATAAAATGTGAAGTATGCATGTGAACATATTCACTGCCTGAAAGATTTACAAATTGAAAATAATGAGTTTATTCTCATAGCAAACTCAGTTTTCCAGTCTTCATAAGAGAAGATAAGAAGCAGTAAGTACATCAGTTTCACATGGACACAGCCATTTTGGGTCCTATCCTGCTCCCATTGATATTAATGGCAACATTTTAGCTGATTTCATTGGTTACAAGCTTGGGCCCCTTCAAATGAACTATATCTGTTTTTTTCTCTGTTGTACTCAAGAAAAATCATGGAAGATGATCCAGAGAATGATTCTGACTTGGAAAGATCCATATATATTTTTGACAGAAGTCTTCACTGAAGCTGTAGGTCCTAGGGGTAACAATTTACAGTCATTCTGCAAGATTCTGCTAAATATTTCCTATCTGATGTCACAGTTCACGGCAAGTGCACCTATATTTCCCCTAATGATCCAGGAAGGGCACCCACTCTATGCTCCTGGCTCCTTAGCTATCACCTCTCTTGGGCAGAGACCCTCACCTCTCTCCATTCTAACTGGGATTTTCCAGCCTGCACAGTTCCCTACCTACATTGTGTTATTTCCAGCAAGCCAGAGTGCCTAAACACGCCAGCATCTCTGCCTCTCTCTCTTTCTCTCTCCCCCCTCTCCCAGAGGCTATAAACAGTGTAATTGCCCACTGTTATAAGTTACTATACAGCTCTTTCTAAGCAAGCACATATATTCTTATGGTGAAAGTATTACAGGAAAAACATATTTAAAACAATAAAAGAACCTATACATAAACTAATAGGTTTATCAGAGATCACCCCCAATTTCAACAAGGGCTCTGGTAGAAGTCAATCCTTCAAACCCCACCAAGGGTTTTTTCTGTGGTTACAAGTTTATAACAGCCTTAGCTCAGAACAAGAACCCCCATGCATAGGTTAGATTTTCCTGGGCTTTTGAGCTTCAGATTCTGGAAACACATAATCAGTAGACAATGGTCCCTTCCTCAGGTCTCAGCTTCAGAAGGTTGGGTTTTTAGATAACCTGGTGGGGGAAGGAATTTGCATTCACTTCCCCATATGTATTTCTCAGTAAATCCACTTCACATGTATTGTCCCAAAACGCCATTCTTGTCTACCATATTGTTTAGTACAGTCCTTTGATCATGCAGTCCCACAATAATACATAATATTTGCACTTAATACAATGGCCTCAAAAATAATTAAATATAATTCAATACTTTTTTCAAGGATATTGCACAAAATTATAATATCTGTCATACTTCCATCACAGTTTTATTATATAGGTCAGTGAGTTTCTTATAGCACACACTACAAGGCTTAGAGAATCAGCTCTCAACAGTAAAAAGAAATGCATGAAATCCTCTGATGTAATAAACTTTCCAAGTGCTGTGCAGGTCTTTAGTTATTGGGTTTGAAATATTCTCACAGATATAAAAATGGTTAAACAAATGTCTTAATATTCTGTTTCTGATCCACATGTAAATATGTATACCAGATCCTCAGTAGTGAGTCAGTCACTTTATCTGCATGGCATAATATGGTTACAAACCTTGCTTAACTAACTCAGGGAAATGCAAGGCTGATCCTGCAGTAGTGTAGAACTTGTAAACCATAAATATTCCTTGCTTCTGGAATTTCAGGGGAGGAGGGTCTGGCCAGGTGTCTCCTACATCATACTCATCCCTGGCTACAGTTTGGTCATGTATGACAGGTAAAGGCTAGAGTAATTTAGAGCAGACTTTTGGGTGCTTAAACACAGTTCAGGGGAATCATTGTGCAAAACAATAGGACCAGGATGATGGCAGTGCAAAAATTAGCATTACACTGCATTTGAACACCATCCCTTGACTTGTGCTCTGTATATTTGGGCCGCATCTGAGGGTCAGCCATATATGTATGGATACACAGTTTGGTTAATTAGTTACAAATGTGTGTCCAGACCAGATACAACTACTGTATAGCTACTATGTATATGTAAACAGAGACACATACTTGTGATTCTTCAAGTTAGCTGAATCTGCTCAGTGACAAACTATAGAGCTTGATTTCCATTTCTACCAGTGTGACTCCATTCATTTCACAGGAGATATTCTTGATTAAAAATGGTGTTAATGAGAGCAGAATGAGGCCCATATTGTCTTTGACGTTTGAGCTGAAATCCAGTAACATAAAAGCTAGAAGCAGAAGTAAAATCTCTCTCTGTGTATATCTGAGTGAATGTTTCGAAGAAGCAAAGTTTTGACAAATAGTGAACTAGGCAAATACCTGGAGTTTGTTACAGAAAATATTACAAGACCAGATCCTCAACCAATGTAAATAGGTATAGATCCACTCAAGTCAGTGAGCTTTGATTTGCAAACCTTTCACTGATGACATTTGCAATGTCAAATGTTTCTTCTGTTTTGTCCATTTTCATGAATTCTGTGTCATTTGGCAAATTCCACTTTGTTTTTACAATAATTTTACAAAGGTACTTTGAGCAAACACTAGTAAAATAATTTTTTTAAAGCTTTTAAAAGTCATCAAGAACAGTCCCTCTTTTCATAAAGCTACTGGAGGAGCAGGTGGCTAGGTCTCAACATCTTATTCCTGGGTGCTACAGTGCATCAGGGAAGTGGGAAGGTAGGAGTGTTTCCTTTCTCTTCCCTGTCTTGCCTTCCCCAAGCAAAAATTAAATGTTTATAGGGATGAGGTAGTGATCCACAGCACCTGCAAATATGTAGCACCTGCATGGTGTTTTAATACATTTCCTTATATAGACAAAGGTCAAGAGGCCACTAGAGCAGTCAAAGTTGGAGACAGAATGATACAGCCCTCTGATGAGGTGAAAGAGTAAGGAGTAAAATCTCCACTTGTTCTTGTACCCCCCATCAGACCAACAGATTCTAAAATATAATGCCAAGTTTAACATGGACAAAGAATTGGAAAAATACACTGTAGGGAACAATCCTATATTGGCAGGGGGATGGATTAGATGACTTAATCGTTCTTTTTCTATCTCTATTTTTTATTCTATTAAAAAAGGGAACAGAAATGATGGGTCACTCCAACCCATTAACCAATAATAAACATCAAATTTGGCAGCTGCCACTTTAAGACCTTCACTCCTTGTGAAGTCAAAGAGAAGACTAATAAGAACTTACCTCTCCAAGACTCTTGGGCTTTGTTTCTTTACAATATTTATTTTCAAAGAAAATCAAAATACTTCTAAGTAAACCAGCTGGTTCAAAATTCAGGAATAATTGAACAAAGAGGAATCTGCTAATTCCAGATGGAGTGAATATATTCCCATAGCATTTATTACTTACCAAATGTTTCAGAAAGCAAACACATGACCTAAAAGATTTTGAGAGTGTGGGGTCCTCAAAAAAGCTCTTCACAAGTTATGTCTTTCTTTCTAACCATAGTTGTTTTAAAAGATGGTTTTGATTTTTTAAAAGCCGGCAATAACCCCTGTAAAAAGCATTTAAATGTGAATAGGTAATTTCATAAGAACTTGGATTTGGATATTTCATAGGTATCTTCTTTAAAAAAATCAGCAGTTACAAGTTTTTTACTTTTATGCTGTGATCACATTTCCTTCTGAGTCTCTAAGTCAATAGCAGGTGTTTTGTTGATACTCAAGTCTCCAAGTCCAGTTCTTTCAGTTGGATAGAAAGTGATGGGACTCAAAGGTGTGATACAGACTTTTAAAATAAAAATGCTTTGTTTTGCAGCTATACAGCATCTTTCTCTGAGGATCTCAAAGCATTTTGAAAACTTGTTAAGTTTTACAACACTGCTGTCAAATATTAAAGGCAAATTAGTGTGTTTACATTTTATAGGTTAAACTGAGATATCAGCTAAACTAATTTCAGATTAAACTGAGCCTAATGAGTAGCTTGGTCAGAAATTTTCTGTTGGAATGATTTAAAACAAAGAAAAGGAAGTACTTCTTCACACACCCTGTGGAACTCATTGGCATGGTATATTGTGAAAGTCAAAAGTATAACTGGGTTAAAAAGAGAATTAGGTAAATTCATGGAGAATAGGTCCATCACTGGATATTAGTCAAGCTGGTCAGAGATTCAACTCCATGCTCCGGGTCTCCCTACACCTCCAACTGCCAGGAGCTGGGACTGGACAACAGGGGATGGATCATTCAAATTTGCCTTGTTCTGGTCCTTCACTCTGAAACATCTGGCACTGGCCACTGTCAGAGACAGGATAATGCTGAAAAGTTTTGATTATCTGTCAGGAAAATCTAAATTAAATATTTCCATTCAAGGCAATTCAACAATAAGCAAAATTTCATTCTTTGAACTGACCAGCAACATTTTGTTTTGAATCAGTCCAATTGCATTATGGGAGTTGTAGTTTGGGCCCTCCACGCACCGTTGAGGGCTACAATTTCCCATAATGCAATGTGGCTTTTGGTCTGTCTATCTGCATGGTGCATCATGGGAGTAATATGACTAGGTGCTTTGTGGGAGATATAGGCAGTTAGGGAGCCTCGCCCATAGGCAAAAAATGGGGCATCAACTGCAATAATCATGAGGCAATGTGCCATTATGGGAAAATGTAGTTCAATAAATGGAATATTTTGATTACAGTAATGGCAAAACAAGAAAAATGCAGCTTGAGAATTTCTTAGTTTGACTTACATATATTGACTTTGCATATGTTGTCATGTGATGTTGAAAATTCATGTTTTAATGGTAATAAAGCTTTATTTTTTTGAATCTCAATGTCTATTGTCATTAAATAATTTCCCATAAATGTGAAAATGCAAATGAATAAAAGCTGAAAAATGCTAAAACCCCATAATTTTTCACAACTGTAAACACAAACAGATACAAATAAAAATGCTTAAACATAAACATTAATATCAGTTGAAAATACAGAAAAATAAAAATTGAATTCTGCCAAGCCTTATTATAGTGTAGGCAATGAACAGATGGACACAATATAGACTGGGATTTTCAAAAGTGCCTGCTAGAATTATGCCTCCAAATCAATGGGCTTTGGGGTGCCTAATTTCCTTAGACACCTTCAAAGTTACCATCTTAAATTCTTAAGAGCACTAAGTGCAATTAGGGGGTAACATTCTGGTTTGAACTTTAACAGATCTATGCAAGCTTGGTCTTGTCCCTGCCATAGTCAGTCAAGATAGATAAAAAGGAACTGCTAACAAATGTTAATGTTAAGTGATTCCACTATCTACAGTATAATATTTCTCTGCTGACAAAGATGTACAAATATCTTCATGTTCAGTAACTGATTTATAACTGTATGCAGTGTGATATTCCCTAAAGTTTTAATACTGTCTGTATTTGTCTGCAAATCCTTAAGCTGTACCAGCAAACTCAACTGAACAAGTTATTATAAATTTTTAACTGAATTTTTGTTTGTTTGTTTTGGTTTTATTTTAATGAATCCCCTAACTCCAAGTTTAATTAAACTCATGTATTTTAATTAATTACCAACAAATTCAAATAAGGGAACTACATAAACATGTATTCACTCTTCACTGATAGCTACACTTTGAAAATCTTGAAGTCAGAGGTTTTTATAATCCTAAAGTCTGGAGGGGTCCAACCCAAAAAGATGATGAGTTCCATAGTGGGGATTTCCCAGTGTGTGTCTTACCATTTTATGGTGGGGAAGACAATACGTGAAGGAGGAGTGCCAGGCAAATACAAATTTCATAAGCTTAATTGAAGTTGCTCCAGTTATATACTGGTAAAATTGATAGCAGAATATGGGTCCTGTTTGTGAGACTACAAAGGAAGTATTGAACACAGGAGTTTCTCTTTCAGGATATTAATACTTGAGAAGTCACATTTACAGCTAACTGCCCCAAAAACTTTATTAATATAGAATAAAATTTGCTCAGTGCTGCCTCACACCCTTCTAGAACATCAAGTTCAGCAACACTTAAACCTCTGAAAACCAGAAAATGAAGAGTTAAGGTAACACAGAGATAAAGATCTGAAAATGAGGACCTACAAAATTAAGGTACACACCACCCTCATATTGCAACCTTAACTCTGCCCCCTTGAGCTGGCAATAGCCGCTAGGTAGAGCAAATGTTACCAAACTACATGGGGAAGTGGTTTATTAATATTTTCAAAGAGAAATTAATCTGAAATGTTGTTCCTTGGCTTAAAAATCTTTCATAGTATTTTTGGTTCTTATGAAAGCATCTTCAAATTAAAGGAATCAAAAGACAGCCTGCCTTGTTTCCAGAGATAATACATGGTCTAGTTGTGAAAGCAGGAAACCAGAAGTCTTTGATACTATTATATCACTCCAGACTTGCTTGGGACTTTGGGTGAGTTATTTAACTTCTCTGAACCTCAGTTATTGCCATATGTAAAATGGGAATAAATAATAATTACTGCCTTATATAGAAGTTTAATCATGTAAAGCTTAACTAATTGATGTGTTTTGAGAAGTAGGATAAAAAGTGACACATATGGAAACTGTTATTATTTATTCTTTTCAAGGAACTTTGTGATTCTGCTCTCAGAAAAGTTCTTAGTGTTCCTTGTCCCGCTGAAGATAAAAACGATCCTATCTTGATTAAGTTCCAGTTATCCAATGTCAGAGATAGCCAAGAATATGAAAGATAACAAGCAAGAATATTCCTTAAAGCTTTCCCCCAGCCACCCACTCTAAACATTTCATATTTATAATTCATTATATATGTAATCATTTGGAGAAAAAGAGTTAGCACCCTTTAATTATCTCCCATCTTCTGTGCAACTCCAGTCATTTGATAGTCTATACACTCAAATTGGGATGAAAAGATTAAATTTTCACATCTTTTTGAGAAATGGAAATTCTGAAAAATTTTGATTTGGAAATATCAGAACATTTCATTTCAACAGCTTAAATTAAAATGAAACATTTCAACATTTTCAAAAACAAAATGCTTTTTGGGGGTGTTTATTTTTGGTGCATTTTTCTGTAGTGGCTCATTGTCTCATGGCAGTTTTAGTTTATTTATAATCAGAAGCTCATAGTCCGAGAAAGAAAATCCCTAAAATATGCTCTGCCACAGTCCAGTTTCCTAGAAAATAAGGACATGGAGATACTCTCTACTCTACCCTTTCACAATTTTCTACCAACCACTCCAAACACAGATTGGTGAGGAAAGAATCACACAGAGCATCCAGAACCTACATTCCTTTTGCATCCAGAAATGCTGCTGAAGTCAATGGCAAAACTACCATTGAAATTAATGGTAGTTTTGAGTGAGTAAAGAAATTCAGGATTAGGCCCCAAATGGCTAGCATGAACAACAGTTTAAATGGAGAGGGTTTTCCCTTCCTTAAGAAATATTACAAACAGAAGATTCCCATGTTTGAAAGGTCAGAGGAAAAAACATAATGCACTCGCGAAGAGACAACCTCATTAATCCTGTTGTTCTTGGCCCAGTCAATAGAAGAAACATAATGCTGTCAACACTGGACTGTTAGATAAAGGATAAAAAGTGGGAATGAAATGTTTTACTGCAAGGACTGTTCTTTTGGTTTGAGAACATTTCTGGAAATAACCTGAGCTGAGAAAATGTTCCCTGTGAGGAATACAGGCTGTGGGAAACTGTGTGGAAGATAAAGTTTGGTCAGTGACCTTCTCACTGTACTTTAATCAAGCAGCACACCAAAGGACCCAACTATTTAAAATAAGAAATAGTGTAGAAATCAAGATGTTTTTACCTTTCCTATGTTACATGAACTGAAGTGGGAAACACACGTGTATCATAAATCATTATCTCATGCTTTTGGATACTGTAGTACAATAACTATCCATTGCTAACTCTCAGAATGTTTACCTTTGTTTTCGGTCACTTTAATAGCTAGAAATACAGTGAGCTTAAAAACAAATAAATGAAAGTTGCAAAAAGGGGAAACACAGCTTTTGGTCAGTGCAATATTAGAGCTAAGATTAGAAATAGGAATATGAATATCAAATTTCTCATTCTATTTCTGTTATTTGTGTAAAATATTTAATAACTTTAAAAATCAGAGGGCTAGGAAATAGGCAGAAGCAAAGCTACCCATTCTGTACAATCAGTTCACTGAAGTGATACATTGCAGAAAAGCTCAGTTCAAACACTCACACACAAATACTTCTACAGCACTGAGATACTTTATCTGTATGGACAGAGTGAGTAAATATTAGCATATGTGGTTAGTGTTATGAAGATTAGGGAATCATCAAACATGGATGTCTCAAGTGACCCACAAGCAGTGTGGGTGTTTAAAAAATCCCTCCTTTAACTACTTAGGGGGAATAACACATTTTTAAGAGAAATGTCATTACTGCAATTATCATTTCTGAAAGATGGTAATTTGAGAACTGTTGTTACAGACACAGAAATGCTTCCTTGTTGTTGTTGCTGCTGCTACTTCTGCAGCCTGAATCTCAGACACACAGTGTGGGCTCCCAGAAGTGGCTTTTCTGGGGTAACACCACAGCATGAAAGTTGGGTAAATATTTTGATTGTACCCATGATTTACCAGGTTGCTGGCGAGTCTATTACGACATTGGTGATACAGGATAGTAATGCTATTATTGCTGGATAAACATGCAATTCCAGCATCTAGCTCTGTGCCCTTGTGACCACTAAAAATACAGTAGTGGGTTTTGGGGAAAATTAGTCAGTGTCTCCAGGAACTCTTAAATCTCTCACTAATTGTCAAGGGGATAGATGCAAAAAACACTGGCGAGCTGGTTCAGTTGAAATAAGAATTGACCTGAACTGGCCTGAAATAAGAACTATGCATATTTTGAAGTTTAAAAAGTTGGGGTTCCCCCTGCACCCACTTTTACAGTCTTCTCCACTTCCTATTTTCAACTGGGACTTGAAGCATGGATACCAAAATAGCATAAGAAAGCTATTCTCATATCAACTTTTACCCAGCTGGAACCAAGAAGTAATATAGGACTAACAAGAAAGCCTGATCTCCCGCCAGATTTGTAGCAAGGTTAGTAAAAGCTCCTTATCCAAAAAGTACATTCAAGTCTTCTGAAGTTCTCCTCTTGATACTTAGGATGTGTCATAATCTCTCAGACAAACATTACTGAAAAGGTCCATAAAGGCTTCCACAGATATTCTACTGCTACCATACTCGTGATAATACTGCCAACTGTGGGCCAAGCCAGACTCTCCTGATGGAAAACCTTCAAGGGGTGTTAGACAGTGGGAGAGGAGAACATAAGTTTCCCCTCATAGTCTTAGCTCCATATATTTCATGTGGATTTGGAGGGTTCTCTCTGTTAGCAGGGTGTCAACTCTCAAGTGTTCTGAATGTCCTGACAACCACATAGATTCTCAGGGAATCTCTGACAGTATACGGCTATCAGCACCGTGGTCTGTGCTTTGACATTAGCTTTAGATGACATTATCCCCTGTAGCTCCCTGGCATCCTGATAGTGTCACACTGCTAATAGTTTCTATACTGATGGAAAACATGTGACCTTCCTTTTCATGATGAAGACCACGGGGAAAAAAATCAATCTTAGCCTTAAGTAGTATTATCTTTTCAGGGTTTCCTTCATATGGTTGGGCCAGGGAATAATCTGCATGTTCCCAGAAATATCGCCTCACAATCCCCCACAAAAGGACCCCTAGAGCTGCACAACACCAAGGTCTGGGAGAGGGTATATGGTGCTATGAGCGTGAGTGGCCTCCTACCACCACACAACCAGAAGCAGATCCATCTGTGAAATTTACTCATTGCATGCAGCTCTGGGAGCACATTTGGACCCTGTGTTGTTTCAGTGGAAATGCATAAGTTTAAAGAGGAATGCATTACAAATGCAAAATGAACTCAAGTCTCTGCTGTACTTGCGCATATATTTACAATGACACCCAACAACAGCAGAGAGTTATCAGAAGAATTTCACCACTCCATTTTGCACAGTGGAACTTACTGGCACTATTGACATAATTTGTAAGATATGTCTTGTGATCAGTGCAATTGTGTGTTATCACCATTGTAAATTTACCCAGCCCGAAACCATTTTAAATTTAAACTGCATACTGAAGGACTACTATCCACCTCCTCTTTATAAATTAGCTACATGATATATCTGTGGGAACCATTTCAAAAAGTATACATTCAGAAACACATATACCACATGATGTCTTTTCCATATGGCATCTCATAATTATTTTGCTGTGTGTGAACACGATGAAAACAGTTTCATAATTCTCTAAGGGTCAGAGTAAATTATTTCAATTAGACATATTTCAGAGCAAACACTACCTTAGGGTTTATTAATAATAGTACCTGAAATGGAACAGCTGACTTTTAAGCTTAAAGAGCTATCAGATTCTCACTGCCCCCACTATAGAACCCCTTTTGTGACTTTAAAAATGGCAGATTTTCCCATGCTTTACCTAAACAGAGAACTTGGCAGCAGAGACCTGGTTGTAATCCTCAGCAAGGGAGCTGGTGGGAGGATTTTTTTTCTTTATAAACTCTTGTATAAACCACACCAGTCTCCTGGTATTTATTTTGTGTAATGTTGGAAATCATACACAGATCCAACAGGCCATGTAAAGGACTTTTGTAACTTCCTGAAATGTTTTCAGGCAAAATCCTTGCTCTAACAGCAGGCCCAGGTCGGTGGGATATTATCACTGGTTTTTTTGTTTGTTTTTGTTTTTGTTTTTGTTTTTTTAAAAGGTAGATTTCCTCCTCCATTTCTTAAAATAAAACTTTTAAAATATGGAATGAAAGTCTAAATTAGGTCAGCTAATCATATGATATGATTTATAATTGACATTATTATTATTAAATGCAAAGTCTGTTGAACTGATCACCTATGTACATGATTCACATGTGTTTTGCTTGTCTTGTAATTTTATGTTCTGTATTCCTCATTTATTTGTTTTTACATTTTAATACTGTCACATGACATGCTCTGATTTTAAACTACATATTGCATACCCCTCTGTATAGTATAGCCAATCTAATTTGATGTACTGCATGATTCTACAAGTGCATTTGCAAGGAATATTTAAAATTTTACATACAAAAGGGTAAAACTCATGCAGGACCATTCAAGGCCCTCCATAACAGTTGGTGGTGCCTGTGCAGAGAGTTGGAGTTGGAAAAGCCATAGAAAACCTTTGCCTTCCTGGCTCTCCCCACCTCAGGCCCAGATCACAGAGGTGATCTGTGAGCCAATCCCAAATAGGCAGGCAGATAAAGCTGAGTTCAGAAAGAGATGAGTGAAGGCCACTAGGTAATAAATAACACAGATACAGTAGTACAGTAGGTATCGAGTGTCTGTGACCATGGTTACAGCCTCTGGACTGGAACCACAAGTGGAGAAGAGCTGTATTGCAGCCTCACAGTCTGTCTGTGCATTGGGCGGTGACTATTCCATGCAGCAGCACCCCCTCACCTCCTGATTAATCTGGCTTTGTGCAGGGTGGAGGATTGAATTGTACCCATTATGAAAAGGAGCTTTTGAAACAGAGAGTCCTCTAGTGGCATGATTCAAAGAGCCTAAAATATGACCTGCTGAGAAATAATTTCTCACCTTGACTATCAGTCTTTAAAGTAATATTCCATATAGGTATATGACATGAGATAGAGATCTCTCTCTATTTCACGTAGCATAGTGTTGGCCCCATATAAACAATAGCAAACAGACACACTTTAAAACCAATACCAAGAAGATTGAGACAATACCTAAAAAGTTCTGTCATGTGGCCAAACACGATTCTTCTACTCTATCGTTATGTCACTCTTTAATCCATTCAACTCAGCTACAAGAAAAAAAAAGCATTTCCAAAGAGAAAAACTGATTGGTAAAAGACATGCTAGTGTATTAAAATGTTTCCTTTTTGTTCAGGTCCCACCAGTTTTGCCTGGCTCAAGTTAAGACAGCTCTATAACTTTGCTGAGCCCCTTCCAAAGGGCCTCCTGCCCATGTCTTTGTGTAATAACATTTGGATTTAGCTTAGTAATTGCTACTTTAAAGATGATGGAATCTGTTTGCCTCTCTGTATTCTACAAAGTGAGCAATGAAGTATGTAAAATTCTTCCGAGCTTCTCAGTCTCTGACTTCTTCAGGTGAACCCTTACCTGGAAGTGGTGTCAGGAGATTACTGTGAACAGAGTAACATGCATGTTGGATACTGAAACTAAAATTCATGTGGGAAAAGTCTCTCTCTCTCTCTCTCAAGTTCCACTATGTAGAATCATATAAGAAGCGAAGGAATGAGGACCCTAAGTTTCAGATCCCCTTAATACTTTAAATAAACAAGCCTTTTGTCTAACACTTCCACTTTGAGACCATTATTTCATTTTGAGAAAGACATTCTCAAATATGGAAATTTGGAAAATTCTATTCTTTTCCTCCATGCCATCCAAAGAAGCGGGGCAGGGTCATATGAGAAGACTTCTGATCTTTACTTTCTTCTCTCTTTAATCCAATTATTTATTCTCTCTGCATATCCAAAGCAACTTTGTTGCAGCTCATATGCCTTTATGCTTCTAAGAGTCCCACTCTTTGCTGAGTGAGATTTTTTATATTGCTGTATTCCTACCTCCTACAGAGACTAGTCAAGATACATTTCCAAGCCCCAGTGATTCTCAAACCCTCATGTTGTCAAATTTCCAGAAAGCAGTGTAAGAAGGAACTGAAATCCAAGGAAAATTCTGCACCAGATACTCACATATTTATACCAGTCTACAAAAGCTTTATAGCTGCCAATTTATTTGTGAGCCTACAGTTTACAGCCTTATTGCAGAAAATATGTGTGCATATACTTTATTATTTATTGTTCGCTGAGTGCTTTATGCTATTCTTATACTTATGTATATGTATGTATTTATGTATAAGAATATTGCACCAATTACATAGGTATATTCTTATGCTGAACAATACAGCAGTGAGGTCTAGCGGATAGGACACAGGACTGGGACTCAGGAGACCTAGACTTTACTTCCAGCTCTGCTGTGACACCTTGGTCAAATCACTTAACTTCTCTATAACTTTCTTTCCCTCCCATGTTTTTACTGTTTTGTCACTTTCGGTGGTAAATTCTGGGGTAGGGGCTATCTCTGACTATGTGTTTATACATTGGCCCTGGCATGTTAGGTACTGTTAGTTGAGGTCTGGAGAGCCTACTGAAGAGCAAATAACACTGCCGTAAATACCTATGTTCTCACCTGTATGTAACAAAGCCCCCCATTAAAAACTAAATACCTGTCTATTTTCTATGCATATTTACTCGTGCTTTCCTGTAAATACACCTCAAAACACATATATACTGATTAAAATATACTAGATAAAAATTAATGGACACAGAGAACAATTTTGTTTTGTGCAATGATACTAATAATCTTAAGGCATTTGATAGATCTCCTGGACTGTCTTGTTTCTGAGCTACCATGTTACGCTGTGTTGCACACTGTATCCTGTCTGCTAAATTGGTATTTCTTTCTTTCTTTAACAAAAAGGCTAGGCTTCTTACTATCCTTGTCTACAACTTGTGAGTCTGGCTCAAGACCTTTCTATAAATTTCATGAGCCTTTTTTTTTTTTTTAACATAGAAGAAATTTTGCTTGACAAAGGTGATTACCAGGTATTACAGGCTAATCTTATAATAAATTTGTGAATTGGTAAGCCTATTTCTTAACTAGTCAAAAGCAAATCCCTTTTGCTCATACCTTGTTATGTTAGTATTGTGTGCTATCACTTGCATTTAATCATATGTCAGGAGAAAATTTCTTAGGCAAAGATGTTTGCTCATTGAGAGAAACAAGAGCAGTTAGACTACTCAACATAATGTGATTTTCAGATTATTTTATTTAAGCCCAATAGGCTTTTGTGTGTCATCCTGTACAATAAAGTGGTAAAGTTTATAAGCTTCAGCTTGTTCATATAATATATTTTAGTGCAGTTAATTAACTTAAGGGTGCTTAATTCATTCTAGAGGCCTAATTCTGTCCTGAGATGTAATCAATTTGTCTGCCAAAAGTACAGATACTCAGTTCCATTGGATATATGGGGATTTGTTTTGGCCCATTTTAAAGATAAGGACCATTTGAGAGGTTTGGATCCACTTCTAACACCCCTGTAGTTTGGAACAGGGTTTGTTTGAGGCCCATCTGTACCCTAAAGTAGGAATAAATTATGCATGTGAGGGGCTGCAGCAGCCTTTGCATTAAATATTGATTGGCTGGTCTTCTGCCATTCTGCAAAGTGTGTGCATCTCCAGATCTACCTGTCTGCCATGATTGTGATGGCAGATCCCTAAGGAGGGTTTGGTTTAACTCTGCACAAAGTCTATCAAACAAAATAGGTGTATCTTGAGCAAATTTCTTGAGTGTAATTTATGCTAGAATAACAAGTGTTCCTGAGCCTCTGTAGATATGTATTCAATAGGGAGCTGTCTGTCTACATTTGATTTTACATTTCCTTCAGCTAACTCAGAGATCCCTAAGCAAAATCCAGCCCTCGGGGACATCCGGGAGGACTTTCAGTTCATAAACAATAAATGGATTACATGCATCCATAAATCCAGGTTTTACGGGTGGCAGATATAATATGGATAACTGTTTATTTAATAGGCAATCACAGTGTAACTCAATGCAAGTTGATTAATATACATGTTAAGTGTTCTTCATTTTATTTTTCTGTTGCAGAGCAGCAGGCTGGATTGCATAAGAGGGAGAGTGTTCAAGGAGGCTCCCCTGAAGAGTGGCCAGCTCCAATCTTGGACTTTGCTCTCTCTGGTTGAGGGGAAAGACGTGGTCTGTTGGGACCATAACACAACCTACCCTGTGCTCCTGCAGTGGCCAACGGAGCTTGCCTAGCATGAAGTGGAATGTATGCTGCATCCTTTCAAAGGAATCAGTCAAGCATGCACTCCTCCCAAGCCTACTGAAACACTGTCTCTCCCTCAACCTCCTACATCACAGACCATGGTTTATAAACACAAGATGAACAAAATAGACTGGGACATTTCGTGAACAAGTTGAATACATATTGAGCCAAGTTCTCCTCCCAGTTACACTGGTCCAATCCTTTTTACGTTAATTGGGTTGTAATGGTGTAAGCTGAAAGCAGAATTTAGCCCAATAAGCAGTCCGGGATTCATGTAGGTCCTGATATACTATATTGCTGCGCAACAGTGGTGGGCAGGGTGTAGAAGCATAAAGGGATTGGGAGGGAAGAGGAAGAAAACTCCCAGTAGGAAGTACTTCCACAAACTCCCTGTTTGTGCCCGCATCGGTGCTAACTAGCTGAAAAGGAATATGGTGGCAGGCCACGGCCAATGGCCAGCACATGCTGAACCTCTGAAAGGATCTCAGAACTGGTACTCTGGCATGTGTTCCCCTGGAACAGTCAGGACAAATTCTCATCCACCCCAGCCAGAATTCCTCCAGGGACTCCGGCTGGAGCATGACCCCTTCAAGGCCACTCCAGGGCTGTTTGTAATGGCACTCAGATCATTCTACTTCCATGCCATCCCAGGGCTGAGAAGAGACGCGATCTCTATGGTGACCAGCTCCCAAACTATATATGTCAAAACCATTGGTTTAGGACAAAACTACTGCCTTAAGTTCTACCTGGGAGCTAAGGTGAAGCCAGTGCAGTTACACTCTGTGCTCGCTGTAAAGCACAATTTAATATGTAGTCAACAGCAGTCTATGCTAAGACCCTCATCCTCCTGGACTGTGCTCTGATTAGCTCTCTTGTGGGTCAGGGGAAAAGAATCATTCTCCCCTCAAGCATAGGAGCAGCTGCAGTGCTGCAATAAATTCTGTAGCTCTGAGCACCTCCTCCCATGAAGGGATTCATGTTGCTGCTGATCATCTGATCGTGCCCACACACTACCTCCACCTGCTCTTTCTTGCTGGTAGAGAGCCAGTGCAGAGCTAAACTCCATGCTCCAAGGGATGTGCACTCCCTTGGAATCTCTTCTTCATACTGCATCAGTTCCTCTGCTGGGGTAAACCCAGACCCCTGGAAAAGTGATCAAGATTTCTCTCGAAGGCATGTTTGTAAATGGTCCCGGTATGCTTTCCATCCCAACCCACTTGTTTGTCTCATCCACCTGTCAGTGACTTCTTTGGAGGCAGACATTGTCATGTGTATGTATGTACAGTGCCTAGCTCAGTGGGGACTCAACTGTAATATAAAATGTGAAAGAAAGAAAGAAAGAAAGAAAGAAAGAAAGAAAGAAAGAAAGAAAGAAAGAAAGAAAGAAAGAAAGAAAGAAAGAAAGAAAGAAAGAAAGAAAGAAAGAAAGAAAGAAAGAAAGAAAGAAAGATGATGTAGCCCCATGTGGAGCACTAATCTGGAGGTGCACAAAGGCATGGACATTCTAACAATATTCTCATGTGAAAGGAAAAGTAACATTCTTCTCAGAAGGTACAAGTGAAAAAATGTTCTTGGCCACAGCTGATCGAGAAGTGAAAATCTAATCTGGCCCACAAATCATGACTTGAATTACAAATGGCAGGCACACTTTCCCAATCACTGTTGTGGGTATAATCTTCACTAACTGTTCCTTGTTGCTTTTCCCATCCTACCAACATTCCTCAATCTGGGCTGTGTTTACAGCTAGCTCTCATCCAAGCCCAAATTTCCAGCACTGGATCGGTCCCTTCAGACAAGATATATAGAGTAATGTTATTGCCTGGTTGTGTGAGAGGACTATCAAATACGGTGGAAATCTTGCAAGAACAGGCTCTCTTGTGAAATGTTCAGTAATTCCCGCTTCTAATCAGATTGGGAATTACCCAAGATCAGCCTTTTGTGTAGTATTTTGGGACTTCCATTTCTGATTTCATCCAGACCAAGGGAATACAGAGTAACACAGAATAAATTGTAACGAATACAAGAAAGTTACATACACACACATGCAGCCCTTTATTATTATTATTACTCACTAAAAGTTTCATTCAGATTTTTAGGGCAGGAGATTTAGCTAGGTTTCTGTTTTATCACATTCAGTTCATCCAGTCCTAGTTACTGTGCTGATCTACATAAAACCTGAGAGTGAAATGACTAACAGGCAGATTCTGGATTTGACAGTGAGAATGAAGCAGATGGTAAGTGCAAAAATATAGTCTGGGTTAAGTACTGACCATATTTGCCAGAAGCACAGACATGGAAACTCTAGCCACAGACAGAGCACATACAGATCCACCAAAACAGTAAAAGCAGAATGCAATATAAATGATTCTGTCTTCAGAATACACAGACATCTGACAACATTTCTCTTTTATGTACATTTTTTCTTCAAAAGGATAGAATTTCATTCAATATTAGCCACTTTGGCCAAGTCCTTTCCCCCAGATGAATACAATCCCCCTTCTGATCTTCTGAGTTCCTAGCACAGGTCTCTTACCATCTCATCCATATAGGCTGCCTCCACTGTGGTGACTGGTGGGAGGTGATATTTAAATCAGTGCCAATCTAGCACAACAGGGGATAGGCATAGCAGAAGCAACAGAAGGAGGATTTTGCAATAGCTTGCTAGGTCACATTAAACTCCTTCTCTGGCCACCTCTAGTGTCCAGCCCATATGTCTGACAATCTTGCTTTAAGGACTCATTATTTATTTGGGAAATTTACTAATAGTATGATTTAACCCTAAATTTTGGAAAATATTCCTTAATTGATGCAGTGTACTTATTGCTTCATCAAGTAGTAAGCAGGGTGCTAATGTCTCAGATGATGGCAAATTTGTTGATAAGTATTACTGGATGGCACAGTGTTTAAAAGAGCATTATGTATAAATTAAAAAATGGTTTTAGTGTTGAGAAACTGTATTTATGAGCAATATACTTGTTAGGTAAGAGACTCACACAGTGGTTAAATATCACTTAAAGCCTTACTCACACACAAAAGCCCATTGTTTATATATGAAAGAAAGCTTTGATTATATTATTTGAAATATATTCTCACCAACTATTTTAAATAAAATACATTAATTTCTTCCAGACAGTAGATAAAAAGCAGTTAGACAATTATTGTTGTTACAGTGAGTTGTTTTCTTTATCTAATCTTTCTTTTGGTTCTTTCCTAAAATCTACATGGCATTCTAGGGATTTTTATTTTTAGTAAGAGATGTCAAGGCAACAATTTATTGTAAGTGGCTGCTTTTTATTAATTCTTTTGTTATTAAACATAGGAACATTAATTACCATTAATCGGTGTGGCGTTAATATACATTTCCCACAATAAGTTATTCACACACATACACAGACCCTATAATCTAATCAAGCAATTTACTTCTACTTACTTGGAAGGGAAAGAGAGACTGTTAATGGAAGGGAAAGAGAGACTGTTTCCATTTCTTCATACTTAGGATGTGCTAAAAAACTATGGTGATGGGACCTGCATAAGAACACAGAGACAACACGTATTCCCACAGTTGATGTACACTATTCAATTGGTACAGTTATAGACACACCATATTTATGTTGCTGCAATTCATCAGCCAAACAGTTTACTGTGTTAAAACATTATAGGTCAAAAGAAGAAATAATAAATCCTGTCCTTAACAAAAGAAAAAGAAGCAACATAGAAAGTTTTCCTACTGCATTTCTGATTCTACCAAAATTACCACAACAATCAATGAGTTTTAACTAAGACATGAGGATTTGACCTCTGCCCCACAAAATTGGGCTAATAATGTAGAAGTAAATGTATATGGTTCAATAAACAAAAAAATATATATATTCTGTTGTGAACTAGGAAGCCAGGAAGAATATGCCATTAACTTTTGGCATTTTAAACATATTAAAACTGTACTGCCTTATTCCGTTTGAATGTGCATCAGCCATGGTTAGTATGTTTTACATTAGCAGGTACATTTTAAAGCCACTACAGATAACTTTGAAAAACAGCATTGCCATTGCTTCTAAAATGACCTAATCTGAATAAATATAATGGATGAATATACTGTGTTTCTTAGTACAAAGACATTGTAAGCTCCAACGTAAGCATAGAAGCTATAGTATGACTGATTAAGTATGTATGCTGCCTGCCAAATCTCTGCCCATCAGCACAGGACTTAAATCTCACTTTTACTTTTAGGCTTATAATTATTCTCAGAATGAAGTTTCCATAATGAACAGTTAAAACAATTTATTTAAAATATTGATTTACAACTGGCGTCCTTACATTAATACTTGTCTGTCTCTTTGGACCGTTAGCACTAATCAAGGTTTGTGCATGTGTAAGCGGAAAACTATGTAATGCTATCACTGAATGGTAGATGGGCCACGTTTCATTTCTAATAATTGCTATCCAAAATTTTGCTGCAAAAGTCATCTAACTTGACCAGAGCTTCAGCCAGCTTCCAGCATCTTCTTAAATCCCTTCCCCTCACCTCAGATTTAATCTCCTCATTCTGTCCTTCCAAACACTGTACCAGTTAGTTCTCACCTCTCTCTGCTCATGTCTCTTTATACTCCCCCAATCCACACTGCTCTACATACCTGCCAAGTGCTCCTCCCATTCTTGTCCCCACGCTCTTGTCTATGCTGGCCTCCATGATTTAAGCCTCCTTCCTGACTAGCCTTCCATGTTTCCCTCCTCTCCTCCTTCAAGTCATTCCCAAAACACACTTCTTCTGTGAGATCTATAAACCCTGGTCCCCATTATAAGAAATGGTAATGAAATAGACAATGATTTCTCCCCAGAAAATCATTAAACTAACAAGGCACATCCTCATCACAAGCTCAGTCAATTGCTTTTATTGTATCCCATCCATAGCTTATATGTATAGGTTGTTGGGTTAGATTTCAAACTGTTCAAGGCAGGGAGCTCAGGGCTGTTTGTATAGCAACTCTAGAATATAGGTTACTATGAGGAGTGTGTGCAAGTTTTAGAATTTGTATCCATGTTTTCTGTATGTGCATTTATGCTTGAATTTACATTGTTCACATTTTTTAAAATGCTTCGCAAAATTATTTATGGGGCTTAAAAAGTGCAAGATCTGGTCATCAAACATTTTCTCAGTTATTGGATGGTGGAAATATTCCAAGATGACCAGATCTTTCTTTATTTTCAGCTCCATTCCTAGCTCCCTCATGTGCATAAAAAGTCCATCAAAAACATCAGTTCAAATGCAGACACTGAGGTATTTAGATTTGACAAAAGCATAGCCTTCATTTATATTTTAAATACATTGGATCAGATCCCCAGCTCGTGTAAACTGTTACAGCATCATTGACTTCAGTGAAGCTAACACTATCTGAGCTAACAAGCATGGGGAAAACATGCATTTAAATAAAGAGAGCATATTTCACAGGTGCATGTGGAATATACAGAAATTCAGGGCTGAAAGAACCTAACTAGCATGACTCTGTGAGGAAAAGCTGAGAAGACAAAAATTAACCCATGGCAGAGTATGAGTGTGGTTTCTCATCTTCCACAGAGAAGAATCCCACCTAGAAACCCCTGCAGTAACATCCTGTAACACATATTGGAAGGCTGAAGTATGGAAATGCTCTTCTCTTCCATTTCTCTCCATCCATTGGCATAGTTTAAGGTAGCCTTGGATAAGTGCAAGTGCATGTACTCCTATACATCATATATTTTCTCAAGGAAGCTCAATGTTTCAAATGCGCATAACTGTGTCAGTAATTCTCCCATACAAGGACATGGACTATTCAGTGCTAACACACGTACGTTATTTGGTTACATGTAAGCAATGAACTGCTTTTCCTACCCATCCATCCACTATTGCTCTTCTCCCTCATGGTCATGCAATTTTTGACATTGACAGAACCAGGTTAGCAGAGATTAAGGAAACACCACTAATTCCTGCGCCTAGCATTGGTGATTGGATATTTGCTTTTTTGCACACTAAAAGTTTTCAGATATTTAAATAGTAGCAAGCTGCACATAGGAAATGGGATGTTTGTTGCTGCCTGGTTAATGCCATTTCTGACTTCCTAACCTCTATGCAAAGTGGCTTTGGAGATAAGTGAATTCTGCATGTTGATTTATTTCAAGTGCAGAAAACACTGTGCTGATAGAAAATGAAAATGGAGCTAATAAAATGACTATGGTATATCCCCTTGAGAAGTGAGAGATACTCAGGCATTGTAGGAATGAAGGAATTTTTGATTTTGGTTCCTCACATAAACTGGTAGAAGCCACACTAATTCTAATCAATATTAGTCAGTTTGCTGATATCATGAAAAAAATAAAAACACTTGTAGAGTGTAAACATTTCCAATTTCATATTATTGAGATTTTGAGCAATTCAAACCTTTTTTAATAGTCTTCTGGCCAAAATCAAATGCTTTCAGCTTCTACTATGCAAGAGACATAATATCAATGACTTAGATACTCTGTCAAAAGTTATAAACATAAATACCATAATTTTCTATCTTCAGGAAGAACTTAATATCCCTATAACAGCCCCTGGTTTTAATCTTTTTTTCCTTATAACTGACCTATATAAGCATCCAAATCCTCAGTATGTTTTAGTGACATAATTTAAATTCTACTTAAATGTATTGTAGGACTGTCACAAAAGTCACTAAATGATCATTACAGAAGTTTGGAGATGGGTGGAGTTTCTGTTGCTACAGTATTTAGAAGAAAAACAATATGAAGAAATGAACAACCTGGTTGCAATTTCACTCCATTAGTAGCATTGAGCTTGCCAGTTTTTTACTGCAGCATTTGACAAAGCTTTGAGCCAGAGATTAAGGCATGTGTCCTGAGGAAGGAAAAGAACAGGAGCTTCCACTCTTCATTAAGGATATTTTTTATTTTCAAACTGCCACCCCACATTTTGGATCATGGAAAAGGTTGAAGCTGTGCACTTGAACTGTGCCACACTAAACTGGATAATACCCTTATAAAAAAGCAAACCAAAGAAAGAAAGATAAGAAGCGGAAAATACATTATTACAAACCACCTAAAATACATGCCTCAAAATATATCTTGCTTTCTAGTTTTTTTCTCTTAAAAGATTTTACAAGGCAGGACAAGTGCCCAAAACAATAGGGTGCAGTTAGCCACAAACTGCATATTCATGGTGTATTTTTCCATAGTTTAAATATACATTCTGAGCTTTATTTCAGAGTGATTGTTTTAGAAATGTTAATGTCTCTATAGATTCAAATCCTGATCATTACTTGATCCATTGCCAAAGACTGAGGTGGCATTCCTATGTCTGTATACATTTATTTGAATAAGTAACTGTTTCTTCTGTTGTTTTTGTTTAATCTAAATATTAATGAACAGCTTATATAATATTCTATTCTCTCTCTCTTTCCTTATAAGTGACACAGATCAATAATCACAAAGGTCCAAAGTCCTGACTTCCTTTTCTTAGTCATTGCATTTTCAAATGGGGTTGTTCTTAAACAAAGATGTCATGCTTTGACACAAATCAAGGAATGACTTGCATAACCAACAATCTTAATAATAATGTAGCACAGTAAGAGCCTGATCCTCTTCAAATTGAAGTCAATAGGATATTTAGAAATGAAAGATTCAATCTCTACATAGGAAGCTGCAAGTTAATGCCCAGTGTTGGTGTTCCTTCAGAAAATAACTGAATTTATTGGAGCCAATAGAGAGAAAATCATCTAAGAATGGGTGAGAGATTACTGGAAATGCAAGCAAATCTGTCTCTAAAATTGCAGTAATATCTGTCAATATATTTATATCTACTGCCAGATATCTTCAGCAGAACCTTGGACTGCTCAGCAAGGACAACTAGATACAGTAATCGCAATGACCATTCAGCCAGAGGCGACAGTATCTCCTGCAAACTTTTTTCACACAGTTCTGTGAGGATCTGTGAAGGAAGGGATAATGAAGGATACTCTAGAATCATAGAATATCAGGGTTGGAAGAGACCTCAGGAGATCATCTAGTCTAACCCCCTGTTCAAAGCAGGACCAATCCCCAATTTTTGCCCCAGATCCCTAAATGGCCCCCTCAAGGATTGAATTTACAACCCTGGGTTTAGCAGGCCAATGCTTGAAACCACTGAGCTACCCCTCTCCCACTCTAGGGCATCCTTTCAGTTGTATATCCCTGGCTAATCCACCTCTTCAATAATTATGTGAATGGTGGCAGAGAAGGGGTAGGGCAATGCTGTCAGGAGCAGCAGATGGGGTAGTTAGTTTACGACATGTTACCGTTTTGAATGACATGGGTAAAAAAAAGTGCAGAAGAAACCAAAATCCAAGTATAGACTATGGTCAACACCTTTCATCTTCCCCATTAGTTTTGCATAGAGTGGCCAGCACCATAGGCCTATGGCTAACAGAGGCCCTGTTGAATAAAAGGGCTTAACAAAGTCACTCTCATAGTTTAATACAAAACACAGAATCTGTTAGCTATGTGGCTGTACTTTGTTTCTCATTTGGTGTTAGGAAGGGAGAGTATGAGATGAAGACTCTGTTGATGTTTCCCCTAGCCCTTTTTGTAAATTCTTCACCTCTTCACCTTAGGTCAGTAGAAAAGACCTAACTGAAGATTCACTGGCACCACCTCCTGCCCCACACCACTTGGAGTTACATATATGTCATCTTCAACCACACAAGAGTGCAGGGTCCCTAAGAAGTAATTGTGCCTTTGCTTACTGCAACTCCTGTTAAAACGGGTGAAAGGCAACTCTCATTGCCGTTGCTGAAGGTGTAGATGCAAATGCTCACATAGGTGTCAGAGTAGTGTCCTGAGCTTATAGCTATATAGTTTTATTTCTACAATATTTAAAAATAATAAAAATATACATTTTTAATCTGTAGCTGAACAACAACAATCTCGGGACAGAAATTATATTTGCTATGTCCTCTGCTTCTCTTGTTGCATCTGAAAGCATGAACTTAATACACTACTTGTGCACAGAGAAGGAGAGAATTTTTAAAGTACTGCAAACGATCTGTAGAAATTCTCCATTCAGATAAGTCACCTTTTTTCCTTCAAGTAATGCTTTCAAATTCCCTTCTTCTGAATGTCAGTGTAGACTCCTAGCATTACTGAGGCTGGGTCAACCTGATCCTACATACAGGACTGAATGGGAATTCCACTCATGGATTAGCTGAACCTTCATCCCTAAAATTTCTCATCCGCAGGATCATAGTCCCCCATTTCAAGGCGGATTATAGGTTTCATCATATACCAAAGTATCATACACCATGTGTCACAAACATAATTGCTGGCAAAGATGGCACCCTAGCCCAGCCTTGCACAACAAACAGGTTGGCAGCTGCCTCCCCTGGCCTAGCCAATTGTATGCTCATATGTGTGGCACAACCACGCAGTTCCATTCTCAGCACCACCATCTTCCCTTCCCCTTATGCTGTAAATAGCCATGTAGACGGGAGGGGATGAGAGTCAACAGCCTTTCCTTTCCACCTGAACCGGACCCAAAAGGAGTACCCTGCTCACTGCTGATTCAGGGAAACCACTCCTAAGGCTGAAGAAGATGAGGTACAATTATGATGCCATGCTACCATTTAAGGTGAAATAAAATCACCTTTCTCGCCAGTGTGCAACATCAGACCAGAGGAGAAGTACCATTATGTTTCTGTGAATTCAGTGAGGATTGGCAACGGTGGAAATACTGAAAATTTGAGAACTTGTGAACTATTGGCCAACATTATGTTGCTCCTATAACTCTTCCCTACTTGCCATGTTGCAGAAAAAAATTTAAAGTATAAACATTAGTTGGCTTTGTGGTGAGGTGTTAGTCTGCCAGCCTGAGGTTAGAAGCAGCAATGGGATCCCAAGCACTAGGCTTTGTATTATAGTATTGTATTTTTGATGCGGTAGTTAAGGGTCAATTACTGTTTCCATTATAAACCCTGTTTTTCAAGGGTTTTTTACTCAACCATTTTCATTTACATTACATTCAAACTTGGCATGCAAGTGGCATGGATACAAAATTTTTAAATAGACTAAATGAGGTAGGCTCATTTTTAGATACAGAAAAGTCAAAAATTGTTTTTCAGTGGGTTTGGATTTTTCATCTTTCACTTGCTTGAGCTAAAATATGGTTTCACTTTAAAAACTGAACTACTCCATGTTAAATGGATTTCAGTTTGTTTGTTTGGATGTTTTACATTTCAGGGGTTTTAATTTGTATGCATTCTCACCCCCTGATTTTCCCTGCAAATTTTCTATTTGAGGGTAATCAGTAATGCAAAGCAAAGTTTCAACCTGGTTTAAAATGGACAATAATCCACACCACAAATATTGCATGATTTTGGTGTAACACCATTAGATTGACTTAGGTTCACTTTATCCACATACAAGCCATCCTTAAAAAAAATCTAGACCATTTCTAGTCAAGTTCAGCAGTGTTGGAAAGAGCCGCAACTAATTAAGCTAGCAATGGAAGAACTCATACAATTCTAATCAGGGAGGATTTTTGATAGTTTTCCCAAATGGCAGTGTCTCTTATTCCAAAGGCACAAATACAGTCTACCAGCCTAGCCACCCACCCATCACGATACCATGTGAGTGCCTTGGTAACCACCACAGATGGCAGAACATACTGCTCTGAACGGAAGCAATGCTGCAATGCATGTGCACATTGTGGAGCACTAGAAGATATTGAGGTTCCCTGCAGCACTGTGCCTCTCATAGAATATGCTGTGGCTGTGACACTGTACTGCCCCCAAAGAAGGGCTGCCCCAACAGGAAAAACCTGGCCTTCATAGACTATTCTATGTTAAGCAACATTAAGACTGGAACTAGTAGTTAAGACCACTACTCCACCTTCCACTGACTCCTTTGTTCTGAATAACTATAAAGCATAAGAAAAATATCATGCTTTTCACTTTAATAGAACCTTCCTTCAATGGTCTCAAAGTTTTTCACAAATATTCTTCACAATATCCCAGTGAGATAGGAAAGTGTGATTATCCCAGTTTTACAGACGGAGAAAGGAGAAGAACAAGGGAGTGACTTACTCACACAGACAGTCAGTGGCAGAAACAGGAAGAGAACTCAAACTTCCCGACTTCCACTACCATGATTGAGCCATTAAATCACACATTTTTCCCATCAGAAAAATTACCTGGAATGCAATTAGGGCCTGATGTGAACCCCAGTTAAACTGATAGAAAACTTCCATTGACTTCAATGGCCTTTAGATCAGAACCATATTTCTCATTTGCCTTGGAGTAGGTAAGATCTGAATCTAGTCCAGTGTATGTAAAATCACCCATCATTTCCAACTCTTTACAAATACCTAGTCACCTCTAGGTGAGATCATTGAGTGTAGCCTTAACACATAGTTTCATTGCTTACCTCTGTTTCTATTTGCACCTTAATGTTAGGCTGATGCTATTTTTCTCATGTATAATAGATTAACCACATCACAGAGATGAAATCCACAGTATTCAGCTAACATCTTCCCTTTCTGTGTTTACATACATTCTCTGCTAATATATGCTTAGATCTTTTTGTGAACAGTGACAGAACAACTCTCTCTAAAGCTATCAAAGCCCTCCTCATTATCCTTTATGGGCTGTGTAGAAAATGTCTCCACTATTAGACATTTAACTGGAGTGCAGTAGAATGGTTTTGCTGGCCCCCTCCAGTTCTTTGGGTAAAAGCTCTGTTCATAATCAGTTTCTGCTTTTTTTTAATGACCCTTAAGAGGTCCCTTCTGGTACACTTCAGTTCCCATTCTAGTGTCCCATTGATTTTAGAGACTTTAGGAACTTGCTCTTAACCTTCTGCTTTCTCACAGGATCACTGTTGAATGATTAGGCACTATATAGCCTTTTGTTACCCTGTGTGTTGAGAGTGAAATATCTGGAGAATTAAAACACCAGTTACAATATCATTTCCTGCAGAAAGAGATTGCTCTTCTCTCAGGACTATTCACCCCATTTACGTGAATGATTTTCTTGGACAAGAACAACTCCAACATTTCTTTGTAGAAAAAATATACAGAATTATCCACTTGCATACAAGTTTGTATTCACGCAAAGGTCTGTGCTGATGTCTTGAATTATAGCCGCAGGAATGATATTTCCCATTGGGCCAGAAGGATCAGAACCTTTTAAATGGTGGGCAACATTAAGCAACCATAAAAGAGAAGAAAAGGATTTCAAAGATGGATATTCCTACATAAAGTGTTTCCAGTTGATATGATTTGATTCAATTGTGTGTTTTGCCAAGGCCCACTGCTGTCCTCTGATCACTTTAACGCTGTGTCCTATGCATATACTTGAAGATTTGTCTTGGACAAACTGGGGGTCAATACCCTTGGCATCTTTAAGTCCTGGAGACAAAGTTCTGTGGCAGGACAGGCAAAAGAAATTCCTCATGAGCAGTAAGTTTTTCAGACAGAGAATTCTGAGATGCAGCCACTTCAATACCACAAATGTATGACTGATGTTTAAAAAACAACATTAGAGGACTGGATGTTATTATTTATTAATTGTATTATAATGCATAGGAGCCCAAGTCATGGACCAGGACCCCATTGTGCTAGGCACTGTACAAACACAGAACATGAAAAACCAGTCCCAGCCACAAAGAGTTTGCAGTCTAAGCATAACAGAAAACAGATGGACACAGACAAACAGACAGACAGGAGAATACAAGGAAACAATGAAACAACATTAGTCAGCAGTGGCAGTGGTATCAAATATACGTCTTAAGGAATGCCAGGTACACTCAGGCAGCAAAGTACTTTAATACTAGTGCACATTCTTTATTTAATTGTGATATCACCACGGTAGGGCAACTGATTGGGTGGAATGCTATAGTGGAATATTACTGCACTGCAAAGAAAGGAAATATTGGAGTTGTAAATTACTCACAAAAAGGGAAGTTGTGGGCTTTTTAAAAGATTGCAAAATGTTCAGGTAAATTTATTTCATTTCCATTTTCGAGCCAGGACCAATGAACTGAAATACTTAGAGGAAAGGCTATTATTTCAAAGTTTCCAGCTCAGTTTTGCAGAGTCAAGGGTTCAGGTAATGCTTATTCAACCCCATGTTAAACTTCAAACCTTTTTGAGATATAGTCATTTCCTATGTTTCCTATATTTCCAAGATTTGAATGGAGGGAGGATCTGTGCTGCTAATTCTATTGTTCCTATAAGGTATTACAAAGGTTGTTTACTTCACTATTTCTTCCTTGGATAACATATAAACAAACATTTTTTCATTCAGAGCAACATCTTCAAAACAACAAATGGACGGAAATGCCAGTGTCCCACTATAAAATAAGAAAAAAAATGTCCCAGCTCTGCTCAGTTAGAGGTATACATCTGGAGCCACTCCATTAACACCAGTGTGAATACGAGAAGAATCTGGCCCTGTTACTATTCACCATTCACTGTCTTTCAGCAGGGGATCAAAAAAAAAAGCGGGCTGGAAAAAAATCCTAAACCCAGAAAAAATAATTATATCCATTTGTTGTTGTTGTTGCTGTTGACACCATCTGAAAAGAAATAATTATAAAGAGCTCCATATTTATATGTGGTGGTGGGGGTGAGGGGTGGAGACAAAAGACTCACCCGAATGATCCTAGTTAAGGGCCTTAACAGCAAGGCAGCTTAACTTCTCTTTGAAACTGGTGAGTCTCCCTGCTTGGCTGAGTTTGAATTGTACGTTACTGTAGTAACATTTCACTAATAGGGATACCCCTCCTTTTAAAAACTGCTCCTTCCAGAAATAGCAACACAATTTAGCAATATTTTGTATCAAGACAATTACATTGTAGAATTATTGTAGTCTTAGTACCTCATTAAAATAAAAAAAATGTTAAATCCTTGTTTTGTTGAACACAAGAGATGAATAGTAAATATTGATTTAGAATGAATGCAAACATTTCCCCAGGAGTGGATAATTACAGCCTTTCTATGCAAAACACTTATATTTGAAGAAGCACTTCACTTACTTTGCCATGTGGTATACATTCTTTAGTACATTTTAAATTATACGTTGTCCTGGACAGCGTCTGCTCTATAATTTCTTGCGTCTCTACACCAGAGTCAGTATGTAATTTTAAACTGCAAACTTTCTGCCAACTAGAAGAGCAAAGCAGACTTAACTCTTTCCCTTTGCAAGGCTCAGAGATCAATTTAGACTGCACATAGTCATAAGACCAATGTGCTCAGTATCTGAGCAGTCTGGAACTAGTTTGGTCTAGCTAGCGTTTAACAAAGATGCTACTCCTAGCAATCTTCATTTTCACAGGGAATTTTCTAATTATGTACAAGGATTGGTGCATTCTAGTTTTTTGCCAGATTAAAAGGAATGAAAAAGTTTGACCTAAAACTTTAGTTCCACATACATAAAGCACAGAGGCTTGAACTCTTGTGATAGAACGTCTAATTTAACAGTACAGCCATAGACTTCAAATGTAGATTTGAACCAAATATATTTTATTAAGAGAGCCTGTATTGATGTATATAGAACTTTAATTGTTAGTAAATATTAGGGTTGCAGTGGAACATTCATCTTCCTTTGAAAGGCTGAAATGCCTTTGTGTACTTAATTTCAGAACCTGATATTTTACTTAGCAGGATGAGGCAGGGGAAAAATCCCAGACCCAATCAAAAAAAAACTCCTGGTTTTTCTTAATTACTTACATTGTTCTTTCCTTCCTTATGTATTACTTATCTTTTGCCTCCCTAAAATGGTTAATGAAATAGCTTTTGCCCCAGAGCCTCAGACTGCAATCCTGCATTCTAGGTGGATCAGGCTGCAGGACTGGATCATCAATCCAAACAAGAGCATCAGGTAGAGATAACCACCCAGGGACAACATAGTCATGAAGTCACTTATGAGATTAATCCACAAGACTTGTGAATTACACAGTTTCATTTTATATTTTACAAACACACACACACAAATTATAGGCCAATACTTTTGGACAAGTAGGCCTGAAGTTAGGCACGTAAATGAGCTGCCTCATTTCCATAACAATTAAGCATCCAAAACTGCAAGGCCCCAATTCAGGAAATCATTTTGCTTTATGTTTAAATCCATCCCTATTTAGGATGGCACTTAAGTATGTGCTTATCGTCCATGGACTTTATTACGTGAGAACATGCTTAAGTGCTTTTCTGAATACAGAAACTTTATGAATGGGGGGCTCACTGAAGATTTTTGGCCATGAAAAACAACTTGAAGGAATGAGTTCTGAGATGGGACTTAAAGGAAGACAGGTGGAGACATAGCAAACAGGGTCAGGAATGCTGTTCCAGACATAGACCACAAAAGAAGATAAAGATAGGTGGAGCATTGACCAAGCTAACAGCATAATAAATAAAGGCACCACACTGAGCTATTGTTTGAAGATAATCTGTCAGGTTACATAATTTAAAGTCTACTCAGTGATCTTTATAAAATATATGTATACACCCATCTATAGGTATTATATGCAAACACATATACACATATGTAATGCATATACCTGGGTGGGGCAAGTCTGTATGTCCAACCAACGAGGAAGCCAGCACCTACCCTCCCTCCCCTAGTGGAGGTGAATGGCAGGATGGGTTAGGACCTGCTGTGGGCATTACACTAGTCACCCCCTTTTAAAGGGGGGTTGGGAAGGAATTTTTCCCGTACCACCAGAATTGGCTTTGGTGTAGTGTGGGTTTTTTTGCCTTCCCCACAGCGGGTGTGAGGATGGACCTTTTCTGGTGAATAGAAAAGGTGGTAGGCCATATGTCACAACTTATTTTGTAAGGTTGGGCGGATGTTCAGTGCAGGTACTCCATAGGGAGGGTAGTCAGTGACCAGATAAATGGCCTGGTAAAAGACTTCAAAGGAGGTACTGGATAAAGGAACAGAACGGGGAGAGGGTTCGGGGACTCCTATGATTGGTACGTCAGGGAGCCAACCTCCCACGTTCTCATAGCCCTCCTTAACCCTCTTACGAGGTTGGTGGATGGTAAGGTCCAAGCCATGGTTCGGCTGGGGGGCCTGGATGGAAACAAAGGGAGCCTGGTGGAAGCCCCCTAAAATGGATTTGAATAAGCGTGGATTTGCCTGCACTGTACACTTTATCTGCCAGATCATCCCAGACATCTATAAAATAAAGTTGCAACCTTATTAAAACCCATAACGAGTCTCCTGTCCTTCTTGCGGTATACCCAATCTGTCAGGTTACACAATCTAAAGTCTACTCAGTGGTCTTTAGAAAATATATTTATCCACCCATCTATAGCTATTTTATGCATACATATATGTAATGTATATATGCATACACATACATTCAGTCATTCTTCATTCTGAGCTTTCAGGTTGGGAACTCAATTTCTATCTATTCCACTTAGAACAGAATTAAGCAGAATAGGTTCAAGGATGAGTTGAAAACAAAAACAAAGATGCTACATGGACTAAGAAAGGTCTGGGGAAAAAAAACAAATTTACTGTGTTAAAAGTTAAGTTCTCATCCAGAGTTAGAATGAGAGAGAAACAGACAAAAAAGTATACTAAAATATAGGGAGGATTAAGTAACATAAGATAAAGGTTCTGGAGTAACAAAGTACCAATGTCCCTTATTTCTGTTAAGATATTTCTCATTACCGCTCCATCACCACACACATACACTTTTATGCAGCAATTGATTTTGAAACAGCAACTCTTCACAAATGGTTTCTGAAGATACAGCCTTGTACTTCCAGAAATGTTGAACTAAATGTCAAGACAAAACCACCAGCTCTGTGGTTAAAGTAATATGTCTGCTAGGAAAATATTCAACCTACCAACTTGGCATCTACCCCTGTTATATTTGGAGGCACCTAAATCTTTATAAAAGCACCCAGAGTAGTCTTAATGAATGTAACTGAAGAAATCTTCCACTGGAAGTTACTTGCTGGTTTAAAATTAGCTCTCTCCTTTGCTCTGTATTCCTAGGTTTTACATAACCATGGGGAGAAAAGAAGACATATGATAAAAATAAAATTGGCTGCTCTGGATTAGAAATCTAGGGAAACGTGTCAGGCCAGTTTTCTGCTATGGGTTTCATCAGAGACAAAATATCTTACACTACAAGGAAAGATAATGTATGACTAAGAAAATTCCCTGAGCAATCAGGGGCTGTGTTTTCAGCTTTTTTACATTTTAGTTTTATTTTCTCACAGCAAAGAGCTAGAATAAGATTTAAGTTCTGTGATCAAGTTGGCAGAATCCATGCACCCTACCTGCATGATCATGAATTGTAAATCAATATTCTATAAGAATTTAACTTTTCCTATTCCAAAATAATCAAACATAGTGGTGAGGGGCCACTAACCATGACAAAAAATATACTTCAGATTCTTTCTTGACGTGCCAACTCCAATAAGTTCTCCAAGTGAAATTAAATGCACACTTTTATTCCAAACCACAGTTTCCCCTTGGGATGTACAAATCTCAAGTGGGGGCTGAAAGGCCAGTTGTACTGAAGCCCAGGGTTACACCCATTTTTGCAGTTTTTTTTAAACTACTGCATGTAGTATAACTTGTATTCTAGCCCACTCAGTGACTTTGCTTTCCAGTATTGGTAATAAAAATGATGTCTTCATAGTTTCCACATTCCAGCATTAATGAGTGGGCCAGTCCATATCTTCCCTTGGTTTCTCACAGTTTTATGTTTGTTTTCTTTGAAAGCTTCTCTGCTGAGCTACAGGTCAGCAAAAAAAGAAAATATCTGGTGTGTTGTGAGTAACAGTTGGCTCCATGTCTAAGAGCAGTAACAAAGATTCATTTGAGCACAGAAATTAGAAGTGGAAAAGATCTATTAGTTCATATTGTTCATCTCCTGCCCAATGCTCAATGTTTAGCCAATCACAATGTGATATGTGGCTGCCCCCATGCAATCAACAGCATAAGCTTTCACAAGGATCTAGCTTGGAAAGGAAATAGTGCCTTTCATGTTCAAAACATAACCCTCAACAAAGATCTGTAGGAAAGCCCTTTTACCCCATTCATACCTATAGTGGAAGCCAAAAACCACCACTACCACTTGGCCAAGTGGATGATAGAAGAAAATGCCATCCTGGCACCACAAATGGAAGCTTGCTCCTTCTCTAGGCAAGTCACATAACTCACATCAGCAGTATCATACAGTCCAATGATCATGCTATACAAATTTGCAACAAAAGCTAGAAGACAGGCGCACCGCAATGCCCCCATATTGGAAGTCTGTGGGGAGACAAGATATCTCCCCTCAGGCAGGGTACAGGAAAATTTCTGAGCCCTGTCTGCATGGAATATATCCTTGGGTTGGGAGAGGGTGTAACGGTAGGCACAGGAGACTCAGTGGATATTTTGTAACTCTCTCCATATCATGTGACTAGAATCAGGAAATAAAGTTCAGTCTCTTTCCAGCAATCCTGCATGTCACACCTTTATTAATATGGTGTTGGAGGTAAACTAAATTTTGGCAAAGATGGAGCTAATGAAGCCACCTGAATGATTCAACCTGGAAGAAAAGTTGGACGAGAACTAGAAGAGATGCTCAGAGTGACTCCGGATCTGCCTGAAATCCAGTGGTACTGAAAGAATTGGAGAGAGTGAAGTCCATCACACTGCCCAGCCCAGAGGCATTAAACTCTACAGTAAATTCTCGTGGCAGTGACACAAACTGCTAGAAGAAGTCATCCAAAGCTTTCAGGAATATTTCATGAAGAATTTCACTAGGGAAAGACAAATTTTCTTTACAAGAAACTAGTTGCCAGGTGAGACAATTGACCATTCTGTAATAGACCTATATGATAAAGCTAAGTCATAGCAATCTGATTTTTTTACAAATGGATTAATTCGAGACCAAATTATTAGTAGTACAATGGATAATCGTCTCTACGATAAATGAACCTGAATCTGCAAAGAACAGTAAATACTTCCAGGGCTACTGAAAACTGTGTTTCCCACATGAAAGCATCAACAAGCAATGAAAGAACTGAAGCGCATCTAATTAAAAATGCACACCAAGACATAACGACAGAGTAGAAGAGTAAACAAATAGAGACCAGGTTTGTTTGCAATAAAAGAAGAGGAAATCACCACACAACACAAACTCATCCAGCACAAGGGTATGGTGGCTTGCGTGCAGATACAGCAACCATTCTGCAGAAGTGATTTGCAAACTCTATGAGCATAGAGATGGAGAACAACACTCTGCCCGTGGCGCAGAAACAGAGTTCTTTGCTGGAATTCTTAATACATTTGCAATTTAAAAAGAGATGCTGAAGCTGATGCATCACAGCACAATTACACCAAAAAGATGGTGCTAAGTGGGGATCCACTTCAGCAGCTGAACAGGCCACTGCAGAAGAAACTGGTTTTTGAACATGTGTGATCAAATGTAATTGTTGACAGATGTCCAACGAGAGGCAGAATAATCCTCTCTTGTGTCCAGTGTCTCAGGTTGTCTACTCTGACTGACATCCTAGACCTCTCTATTTGTGTGTTTTATTAACTGGCCATATGCGTCTGTGGTTGTTACTTTTAGCAGGTATTATGTTTTATTTTCATTGGATTTTCATAAGTAAAAGGAAGATGAACCATAACAGCAGCAATTGCAACCAAGAAATAATGACCACTACAATCAAAGAGGTATTAACCTTTTGTAATCCTGACCAATGTAAGGTCAGCGGAGGGCCAGAAACTAAAATTCAACCTCCTTACCAGGATTCCTATGTGTCACACCTTTATCACAATGGGGAAACTGGTCTATTAAGACCCCAGCAGGACTCAAACCTGTTGGCAATGGAGTTTCCGGTCTGTCAGCCAGCTTCAGTCAAGTGGCCACCCCTTATTTTTTTTAAAGTGTTTCCCTGTTGACTAGTAATTTCATCTTGAAAGCAGTGTTTAGTTGTGTACTGTATAACTCTGTCATTTGTTTGTTTTTTTAATCCAGGATAGACCGCTGGATTCAGCCCCCCAGGGATCCATAGCAAAGCATGATCCCCATCCAAACAGGGATAGAAGTTCAATTTTATTTTAGTTTTGTCCTCTTTAGAATAAATCTTTTTGACAGTGCTTTCTTGACTGCTAAACGGACACATTTTGAAAGACTGATCTAAAACAGCTGAGATTAAAAGCATCATTCAAATGATACTTCAGGTATTTCTTGTAGGTGTAGAAGCATTAAAATGAAGGACATGAAAATATTAAGGGCCAGGAAGAAAAAAGTTTTAGGCAAAGAAGTATATTAAACTCTGTGCATCTTTTCCCTGAAAGTTTTGCCAACTGCCACATAATCCAGGAAGTCATGCTTCAAAATATTTAAGGTTGTATTTCTCATAATTTCCTTCTTATCTTTCATAGGTTTTATATTTTAAAATGTCAATTTACATGTGGGAATGTTTAATCTCAAAGATGTTGATCCATCAGGAAACTTTTAAAATCTTCTCCAAAAGTTTTTTTTCCCCCTTAATGGATTGCTTCTGTTTATGCTGTACCTGCCAATCCAACTGACATCACCACCCTGCCTCAAGCCGTTGCATTACTTAAAAGCAAGGGGAGAGGTACAGTCTCTGGTGGGTATGGCAAGCATTCCAGGTAAAATGAAAACAGACTTGCCTTTGAAAAGCATAACACTAGGTGTTCTTGTTGTGGTATTGTTCCTAGATACTGGAATTAGGAAGACAGAGTTTATCTGCAGTTTACAAACATGCAACTTTGGACTGTGATGCTAACATATCTCTCAAACTAACCAGGGTCATGCCTTGTTGTTGCTTGTGTGGAAGAACTCCAAGGAAAATGCAGGGTGTTGTAGGAAAGGTTAGTCATTCAGAAAATGGCAGTTTTCCCTCTGAGTCAGTAGTGAATCAATGTCTTAACATAATGCTAATGGTCATTGTGCTGCTGGAAGTAACATCAGATAAGACATAAAACTCAGATCCTGACCTGGTGGTCACTGAAATACCGTTGAACGTCTTAATCCTAGTGTACTGGCCAAATTCCAGGTAATGCATTTACATTTTACTTACCTAAGGGACTGTTCCAGTTCCCATTAAAGTCAATGGGAGTTTCAATTGACTTCAATGCATGTTGGATTGAGTCCTAAAGTCCTCCTGCAGTTATAACTGGATACACTATTCATCACTTCCTCTTCCAAACTGTTATGGAATGTAGCTGGGTTAAACGGGGTGTCATGTTCCACTCCAGTGATGGATGAAGTGATTTTTGTATACATAATGTTTGCAAAAACTTTGAGATTAAGTTATTTATTATCAATACATATTAAGACAACCTCAACTCATCTCTATACACTAAGAAATACGATAAAAAGATAAAACAGCAGTTTTCATTCAGAACGGACTTAAAATGTAAAAAGCAGAGACTGCACATTGAAATGTGTATGTGCAGTGAATCAGCCCTGTACAGTTCAAATACTGTTTCCAATGTTCTGCATTACATTTTTGTTGAAATTTCATTTGCTTACCATCTTACTGCATCTATTTTGAGTATGGTGTATATATATATTTCTTACCGTCAGTTTAAAGTCATGTAATGTTAGGCATACAATACTGTTTCAATACCTTTCCTTTACTTGGTTAAATTAATTAAGTTAATTTTCTAAAATGTCATTTATTTTATGTTGTGACTCAGGAGTGGTTTTTTTTAACCTCCTCTCCTTTTTTAATGCAAATAAAAATGTAATATTGGCAGCATTGCCGGGGAGGTATAGACACCATCATCAGAAATCCAACTTGTTCAAAGAAATGCCAAATCAACCAAGAGTAAAACCCCACCCTCTTTGGCTATTGTCCAGCTGTTCTACCAGTTCAGTGATTATACTGTAATTTCTCCCTTAGTTGAGTTAAGGCGGGGGGAGGAATTATTGAGGGGCAGCCACTAGCTCTGGAAAGACTTAAGCCAGAGACTTAAATTTAAGCCAGAGATTAAGCCAGAGACTTAAGCCAGAGAGATTTTTTTCAGACCTTAGTAACATCACATATTTCAAAGTCATTAAACAATAAAAGGATTAATCAGGGAGGGGGGGAATAACATTTTTTTTCTGATTAAATGTAACTGTATTAATATAAAGTCCCTAAGTAATTTGCTGTAAAATGAGGTACCATAATAAGTTATGCCCTGTGGCTCTAATTCAGCTAAGTGCTTAAGCATATGCTTAACTTTAAGCATATAAGTATTTCTGTTACTTGGATGAACATGTGATAAAGTGCCTTGCTGGATCAGGATATCTAGCAGAGAAAGGCTTCAAGTTCCTACCAGGGTCACAAGCCGACAGACATTTAGGCACACGTGTAATTTTATTCCTGGGAGCAGCCACACTACAGTCAATGGGATTACTCATAGGAGCTGTTATGAACATATATTACTTGTAGAATGAGGTTCCAAATTTACTTTTTTTCAGTAGCAACTCTCAGCAAGTAGACTTGGTCAGCAATTTTTTCACATTTTTTCCCCAATAAAAGGGCAATTAGTCAAAACAGAAACTTTTTCCATGAAAGGATCAGTTTCAACAAATTTCTTGACTCAAAAACATTTTGACAAAAGAAGTTTCAACTTGTCAAAACATCCTGTTTCAACATTTTCAAAATGCAAAATTTCATCTTTCCATTTCAAAATGACTTTTTGTTTAGAAATGTAACCTGCCAGTAGTACAATTGTTTACAACAATTAAAAATGGTCAAAATTCAAATGAAATGTTTTGAAATTATAAAAATGAAGCATTTTGATTGACTTGAACTGATTTGTTTTCTGATTTTCAGTTTGCAAAAAAATTCAAAATTTTGCCCCAATTTTGGGATGAGAAAAAATTCTGAAATTTAGCTTAGGAAAACTGCTCAGATCTAGGTGATCAGCTAATTGGGAACATTCTAGGTAACTACTCTGGAGAGGCAGCAGTTTGATCTCTCCCTCCCCCACCCCCAGCCATAAAGTACTGCCTCCTTTATTCAGCCAGCCAGACAAATCCCTTCCCTTCCCATCTGCCCCCGCTTAAAGGTGCAGTGCGGTCATTTGGTGCTTCAGCAATAAAGGGAGGATCTCAGGCTCTAAACATCCTACAGAATTCCTTTGCAATCCTTTTTAGTTCTACGACTTACTAACAATGTTAAAAATGGAAATATATATGTAGTGCTGGCCATTTTGACAGTGAACACCTCCACCGTTATGAAGGTAAGCATGTGAATTGTGTGTACACTTTCAACTGGACAGCTTCTCAGAAGTCTTTAACACTTGTGGTAAAAATCTATGTAGAAAACTGAGGATCAGATTCTCAACTGTTGTAGATTGTGATAGCGCCATTGTCTTCCATGGGGATTATACTGACTACACCAGCTGAGGGCTAGCCCTCCGTGTTCAATAGCCATCAGAAGGTTTATCTGTCTGTCTTACAGTGGGGTGTCTAGCAAGTAAATAGTGAGTAGCAGTGGAACAAAAGTTGAAAAACTAGCTGAAGAAATCTTAAATTACTTTATTTTAAAACTGCCTGCAAGATTAATGTGTGCTTCTTTTACATATCTTTTTTGTTTGGCTGTCTACCTGCTTTAGAGGAACATGGCCTTGATCCAGCAAAACACTTCAGGCCATATCTAATTTTGAGCACAAGAGTAATCCCATTGAAGTCAGTGTGTCTATTCACATCCTTAAAGTTAAACACGTGTGTCAGTATGCTGGATCAAGGGCTGCAAGAGGAAATAGTTTCATTACACAGTGGTAGCTAGTGACCAGAATAAGTGGTGGACTTGCAAATAGCAATCTGCAACCTTCCCATTACCCCGCAGACTTATCATATTTTCAAAATGAAAAGGTGAGACATTACAATCAGGTATCTCAAAGAGAAGAGCTGTACTGGTGGATAAGGTAGATTAGTGATGGAGTGGGAAGAAAAAGGGATGCCATCTTTCCTTTGCCATTCCATTCCCCTTTAAGGATGATGAATTGGGACACTTAACAGTGTAGTACATCATTTATACTACTCATTTATGGGTTTTGCATCATTGGTGCCAAATGAAAAGAGTCAACAGGAGAGATGAGATAGGAACTTATACCAGTGGTCTCCAAACTGGGGTGTGCGCACCCCAGGGGGTGCGCGAGATGATCCCAAGGGGTGCGCGGCAACAGGAGCACCACCGGATGGCACTCCGCATTTTTTTTTCTTCAGCGGCAGCTCTGCATGTCCACAGCTGGTGTTTGCCTGCGGCGGGTCTTCTGGCCCTGTTCCGTCAGCAGCGTGCCTGCGGCAGGTCTTCCAGTCTTCACCCTGGGGGTGCGCAAGCCAAAAAGTTTGGAGACCACTGATTTATACTACTTATGCTCTTATACTGTGTGGGATTGGCCTGGATTTTTTCCCTCTGCATTTCATTTTGGGCCCAATTATCTAGGTGCTCCAAGGTCAAAACTCCAGTTCACTTTAATGGGAGTCCATCCACAGAGTATCTGCATAATATGATGGGGTAGGCCTAAGGAAGAAGTACTCTCCAGTTGCACACCCGTTCCCCAGCTTGGTAGTAAATAGACACAGTTGGAAATTTTTCAACAAAACATTTTCTCCCTGAACCAAAACTATTTGTGGGAGAGGGTTATTTTCAATGCATTTCCTGAGACTCTCATGTTGACAAAAGATTTGATAGTGTTGAAATGTCCCATTTTGACATTTTCTAAATGAAAAGTTCTGGGGTGGTTGTTTTTTTTGTTTTTCTTTTTCAATTTCAAAATGACTTTTTGTTATGAAATTTAATGTATACTATAAAAGTTAAAGAGAAAAAGGTTGAATTTGAAATCAAATATTTCAAAATTATTAAAATAAAATGTTTCAATTGACCTGAACCTACATTTTTGCAGATTATCAGTTTTTGTGAAAATTTGAGGCTTTTGTCTTTTCACCCTGATTCAGGACAGGATGAAATTTTTTCAAACTTTCAAAAATTCTCACAGGATGGGAAAATCATTCATGTGTTTTAAGACATGATGAACAGTTCTCCATTGACTCTAGAGAAAGTGACAGCAGCAACAGAACCTAAGGTTTTGGGAGTCTGGAAATTTTCTAATTTCTGGTGAGGGAATCCTCAATTGATGGGCTAGTCCCCTTTGCACTGCCAGGCTAACCCATAGGGAGCGTAGTAGGTGCCAAGATTTGGTCCTAACATTCTAATGGCATTTGTAAGAGTGTAAGGAATAAGTTCAGTGCTTGGCCAGCATTTGATCCCTCAGTAAAACTGGCTCTGATACATATGAGCACCTAAGAGCTGACACTTTTGCCTGCAGCCACTGTATTTAACACATTTTTTGGTACATCCTAGTGTGATATTTTTATGATTTTCCATTCTTAAATGCTGTTTTTCTTTTCCACTGGCCTCTACACAGCCAGCTGCTCCCACTAGCTCTTCTTACCTATGGTTTTCACATTTTTATTGTTCACATACATGTAACATTTGTTGTTTTTATCCTATTTCAATGCATTTCTACTATAAAATATTTGCCAAAGGTGCATAGTGATTCAAACTCAGATTCACTTATCTCTGCTGTTTCTGTCATAAAAAGGGCACTCCAGATGTATTCCATAATGATAAATCAGTTTAGCACCTACATTATCCTATGTGGATTTAGAGTGCTGAAAGCACATTTGTATTTTTCTCCTGTTACTTTAGATTTATACAAAAATGCCCCAATTTCCACTTATTTGCTACAGAATATTGCCTGCCTCCTTGTTTTATCTTTTCAACATAAGAAAAATAACATCGGGCATGATAGCCACTAATGAGATGGCACATTCTATGTAACTTTTCCTGCTGTGTTGTTTTATTTACTAGCTTTCAAATCCCTAACCTTAGTCTCTCCAACATCCCTTTAAATGAAAGGGTCCTCTTGTCTCTCTGAAGTTTCTGTCATCTACATTGGTTTGCCTGTTAAAGTTTCAGCATCCATTTAGTCAGTGATAGTTATTCTGCTTAATGACTCTTATGCCCCTGTTAATACATTTTTATCTGGCACTAATATTTTAAGATCTTGTCTAATATTCATGTTATATGCGAATATTAAAGATGTGGTAGTAATATTCTAAGCTCTAGCTGCCAGAGTACCAATGTTTGGAGAGGTGTTGTGAAGTTCATTGTATTCAAAGCACTGCCTGGAAAATTGTAACGTATATGACTATTATATAGAAATCTAGCCAAAACAAATTGCATTTATGGATGGATTTCAGCAACTAATTACTTGTGGAAAATCCCACTAACATCAGTAAGAGCAGGATCAGGCCCTGTACATGTACGTCTGTCTCTCTCTCTCTCTCTCTCTTTTTGGTAAATTCTCATCTAAGATTGGTAATTTATCATTTAAACTATGTCCCTGGGAACAAACTTGTACAGTATAATACCCACATGACCTATAAGATACCAGGGAAAATATACTGCTGCATAATATTGTTTTAATAAAATAAAGTTCTACCCCATGTAAATGAACTATGGAATTCCCCCCAACCCCCACCTCCTTTGAAGTACGATCTCTCCACCAAAAGATAAAATAAAATGTAACATTTATTTCACCACTATTTAAGAGTTAATGAAAGATTTGCACCTGTACAGCTGTTACAGACTGAAACTAGCTCGTGGAGCGAATGTGTTTTCTTGTTGAGACAGTTGTAAATGCCTTGAGTAAAAACACAGAGGACTGCTAATGGATAGGTTTATTTTAAAGCATGCCATCTGCTATCAATCATAGAGAAGTATAGGAAGCAAGTTTGGCTGTGCTCGCTTCTTGTGAGCCTGATAAAGATAGGGCTATGGTACTCTGGAACATTTAGTCCCCAAGAGAATAAAACATCAAACCTACTCAGCAGCTCCACTAACAATAATAAAAATGCCTCTGCCTAAAGGTGACATTCTGAATTTACGATTATTTGTGTCTATAAAGTGTATTCTTTGGCTCCTGACTCATTCTGACTGTCTCAGTACAAGAACAATACATTAAGCCTGCCTGAAGTAAATGGAGATCCGTTTATTAAACCAGCAGCCAGTACCTGAGATGTTCTAATGCCCCGTAGGACCTGAAGAAGGTTTTGTGCTCTAAGAGTTAGTTCTTTCTGTAGCATTGAAGTAATTTGCAAATTTTTATTTAATGCACTGAAAACTATTCCATTCTTCAGGCAGACATTGTGTAAGGCGGAGCAGCAAAACCAGAATCTGAATATGTAAATTACTACATAATGAAGAATAGCTAACTAGTCCATATTATAAAACATCATGCTTCTACGTAACACCTACAGCTTGACAAAATTTTGCTGCAGGTCTGTGGCTGATGAAAAATAGAGCTTTGGAAACTTGGGGAAAACTTACCTGGCAAAGAAGCTCATGAGCTTAGTTAAAGTTAATAGAGAAATTAAGGGCAAAAATTAAGGAAAAAAATTGTAATAGGGTCATTGGAGGATGAACATGCCTTTTAATGGGAAGTGAACATTGTTGTTGATGATTCCCCACTAAACCCACCCTAATAAAGCAACTAGTGGCATAATGTTCTGTGCCATGGACCTTAGGTATAAGTGGTTGTTGGAGGAGGAGAAGGAGGAGGAGGAATGTGCTGATGAGGCTCGGGTGCAGGGGTTCCGGATTTCTCGTGTTCTCAGTTATGGACACCATGGACCTAATAAATGTTACAGCTCTCAGTGAAATCAGTGACCAAATCCCCCTTGATTTTAATGGTGCAAGATCAACCCCCTGTCTGGGACAATTTTTTCTCTTCAAATCATCTTTTGTTTTGAAATTTTATAACATGCTAAAAATGTTTATAAATTATTTTAAATTAAATGTCTCAATTGACAGTTTCAGATCTTTGGTTTGCAAAAAAACAAGATTTCAATTTTTGGTCCCAGTTTGGGCTGGGAAATGTTTTAAAGCAATCAAAAATTCTGCTTGGATGGAAAACCACTTCCCTCCCATCTGTATTAAATACATCAAGATAACCTGAAATGGGATAGTGAGTAATGTAATGGCAATTCTTGACACAGTGATCTCATACCAATCTTTACCATACTATATAGCAGCTCTGTACAGTAGCCCAAACAGTACATTTTCATACAAAAGCTTGCAAGCTTGAACAGCTTGTTCACCAGAGTTCAAGTTCCTGGCAAACAGTTCACTGCAGCTCTAATGAAAAAGCACAGTGACTGGGCCTGTGTTGCTAAGATTAGACACTGGTGGCCATATCAAGAAGAGAAATACCTGCAGATTAACAAGCAATTTGCTTCTCTAAATCTGAACCTTCTAATCTCTTTTAAAAGTAAGTAGCAACCTATGAATATGGCAAAAGAATTAAAACTACATTTACTAAGTGATTTCAAAAATATTTCAACATGTGTTTTACAAAACTGATGAGTCATTAAAACATAGTTAATAAACATTATGCACAACTCATTGCCTTAAATTAACAGTACTTTAAAATACCAGACACCCAGTGGCTCATTCAATGTATAGCTGCAATAGTAACTTTGACTGGTATATATGCACTCTTTAATAAAATGTATAATGGACAACACAGAGTTTACAGTATGTTTGTATTTTCTTCACTGCAAAAATATTTCCAATGGTGCCTCAAAATATATTTAAATTCACCAACCTCATAGGTAAGGTGGTGTACAAAACTGTTGAGAAGTATTTTATAGTGTGAAGAGGAACCATAACATGTTATGTTAAAGGGCAATTACCTCTAAAAATATTCCTTACCTGTGTATGGTAGCTTATTAAAATCAGAAATGGGCCCAGTCTACAAAGTTTGAATTCATATTCAATCCTCTTCAAAGCTCAGGGGACTTTACAGCTAGTGGTTTGGTTTGAGAGTAGAAGACAGTTGAAAGAGTATTAAGGGAATTCTTTATTTAGGCTGCTGAACATACTCAGATCCTGTAGTCATCCCTGATATGCTAACTCCCAGACTAATTGAACACAGCTTGTGCTGTCTAAGGTCACTCTAAATCCTGAATTGGAGTAAGCACTCACAAAAAGGACTGCTGGCTACGCTACTGCCAGGCCCATCCCTAATTACAACACAAGAAGTTCTAAAGAACAAATTAGCTTCCACCATTTAGGCTCATATACAAGTTTCACATTTCACTGTTCTTGACAAGGGGCTGCACAGTTTCACTTTGCATTACTGTCCTTTTTTTTTCCCCTTTCCCCTTTCTAATTCTCATGCATGGTCACTGTTTGTGTTTCAGTTCAAAACAGGAATGCTGAATTGAGAAGAATATGGTTTTCGTTTACTGATGTAGTTTTAATTATGAAAACATTTATATTCCAATTCAGCTTTATAATACATTTTCTTCTGAATTTTTTTTTTAATAAACCACACTATTTGGGCCTAACCTAAGTTGTGTCCTTTTAATTCTGTGTCACCTAAACATATGTACAACTGCATTAATCATTCTAACCCACCTGCAGATTTTAACAGGCAATGTTTTTATTCCTGTGTACATTTATTACACATTCAGATATGTTTGCTAACTTGTGAATGGGTTTGGTATGTGACATCATATAAGACTCAATTGAGCAATAATTCTGGGCCTCCAGACTGATCCCTGAGGAAGATTCAGACACTCAGACTAGTTTTCCTTTCTATCCATTTCTAAGTGATTGGGAGTTACAAGCCTTTCTTCCACTCTTCCGTCAGGTGCCAATCAGGTAGGTATTATTATATCCATTTTGCAGATGGGCAAACTAAGACACATGGTGGTTAAGTAACTTGTCTAAGGTTATACAGTGAGTCAGTAGAAGAGCTGGGACTATACCAACACCCAGCCTTTTGTTCTAACCATTAGGAATGTTCGCTATTGAAATGCACAGATCTGTAGCCTTAAACTTAGATAAAGTAACTGATATCAGTAAAAAGACAGAGAATTTAATTGGTCAGTTCACAACTTGGACAGCCACACAAACTGCAGTTCAAAACATGGGCAAACAACCCAGATATTAGCTACGCAGACACAGAAAAGGAAATTTGGGAAATAGAGGTAAAGAGCTACTTGAGTGGTTAGCAGCCTACCAATCCCAGCTGAGGTTGCAAGTGATCAGAGAGAAGTTCAAAGGAGAGTTCCTTCAGCAAGAGAAGGTTGGCCTTAAATACACAATACCCACACAAGGACACAGTTTCCTTACACATTTTCTTGTATGAGTCACTCTGATGAGGCACCACTGATGCTGCTTAGGTCCATGGACAGCCTCACTTGAGGCAAGAAGAACATTTTGAGGCTGTGAGCCAGCTGTTGGCTAGTCACAAGGAGTCTGAAAAGATAGTAACCTTTTTAAAAAAACATCTAAAAATATCGGAAGCATGGATCAAAGCCTTATTTTCCTAAGTCCATCAGAGAAGGAAAACAGTGGCCAAAAATATGAATATTTAAAAAAAAATTACAGCAACAAAGAAAAATGCGAAGTTTGCCAGCGAGTGAAAAGAACTCAGCTGTTAATCAAAAGAAATCTGTGTCCATCTCAGAACTGGGAACACTTGAACAAAAATTCCTCTCTCCAGTCTCCCCAGTGCCTGTTGCATCAGGCATGAACACATTGTGATAGAAAGACTCAGTTACATGAAATGTCTGCTCCTATTTGGATCTTCATCACCCAGTCCCATGCAGTTCAGAAACAAAATGCTTCCACAGCCTGGGTGATTTGAGGATGACTTGCTCAGCTTGAAGCAAAAGTCAGATCTATAGTTCTCTGCCTTCTTCTGTTGGCTTTTGTGAGATGGAAAGCTACTGATTTGCACAGATGAAAATGACCCATTAGGCATAAAATGTGAAAATATGTAATCGCCCACTCCTAGCCATGTTGTAAAGAAACCTGTTGTGGTTAAAAAATGACTCGGTCAGTTCATTAGGGATTTTCCAAAGTTTCCTATAAAAAGAAAACTGTGGGAAATGAATGATTGCATAATCACTAACACATGCCAATTCATATAAGCCTATTATCTTTTATGGCATTTTGTACTCTATTGTCCTTACTCTGGTGAATTGCTATCTTACAACCCTTTTCCCTATTAAATTATTTACACACTTTGCTCTCTCCAGCCCTTTCACATCAGTAAGATATTTAGCATCTGCATTAGCAAAAGAAAACAAAGAGAAAGGGTGTCCTCTGTGTTTTTCACGTCATGATTTTCTCATGTACTCTGGAAACTGAAACAAGAAGCTCCTTGAAAATAGGGTGGACCCTTTTAAAGTTAGAGAATGGAATAATATTAACTCAAAACTGGGGGGGGGGGGATATATGTTTTTTGCCTAGGGATCTAAAAACAAATGTTACTGTTTCACTGATACTTGATTTATATGTATATAAGATCATGGATACAATTTTCACAGATAAGTGCCTAGTGCATGCCTAAATACCTTTTAAAATCTGGCCCTAGGTGACTTAGGATCCTAAATCTCATTGACTTGCAAAGAGATTTAGACTCCTAAGGAAAAAATTTGTACAGGTATTTAGTCACTGCTTCACTCAGCATTGCAAGGCCATGGTGATTATGTGCCTAGGTAACTTTGAAAATCCCCCATAAGTGATTTATGTGGCTAAATCCAATTTTCAAAACTGATTTAGGCACTAGGGTCCAGATTTTCTGAGGCACATGTGCCTAAAGAAATGGCTGGGAACCTAGTGGGATTTTCAAAAGTATCTAGGATTTATTTATTTACATCTATAAATACCTTCAAAAATCAGGGCTATCAGCCTTGCAATATTATTGGAGCAATGCCTAAATAGCTTTAAAAATCTGGGCTTTGGGAGCATAAAATCTCTTTGAAAGTCAATTGGATTTAGGCTTCTCACTCTTGAAAATGGGACTTAGCCATCTAGATCACTGAAGCCTTGCAATGCTGGGTGGAACCACACAGAATGCCCTTAAATGTCTGTGCCTAAATCACTTTTGGAAATGGGATTAAGGCTTCTAAATCACTACGGTACTTTTGAAAAATTGTTCCCTGACTTTACTTCATCCACTTAAGCACTTGAAAACACAAAAATGCCAGAAGCCACAGCTATTGGCAAATAAATGGAAACACTTGTACTGTGAATACTTACCTATGGCAGGGGTTCTCAATCTTTTTCTTTCTGAGCTCCCCCCCCCCATATGCTATATAAACTTCATGTTCCACCTGTGCCACAAAAAATGTATTTCTGCATATCTATTAGATTAAAAGCCAGAGCTAGCATTAGGGGATACCAAGCAGGGCAATTGTTCAAGGCCCCATGCCAGCAAAACTAAGTTTGTTTCATCCCCATGCAGCCGGGTTCAGGCTTCAGCTTTGGCCCTAGGCGGAGGGGCTCAGGCTCCGGCTTTCTTCCCTGGGCTCCAATGACTAATGCCATCCCTGCCCTCTGGTTTACTTTGGCGGACCCCCTGAAACCTGCTTGCAGTCCCCCAGGGATCCTCGGACCCCTAGTTGAGAACCACTGACCTATGGTTCCATCAGTTATCAGTACATTACCACTTGTATCACATATATTCTTGGGCAGAACATGACAATTGCAAAAGTCACTCTCAAAACCTATTTAAATGTTACCATGCTTTAGATGAAGTAATAGCTGAAGTCACTGATTGCAAGCTGGATTGGCACCGGTTATTTCTTTAGTACAAAAATACATATCTGGCCTACTCAAAATGCCTAGTCCTGCTTTTAGTTTAGACTCTTCCCTCCCTTCTTCTTGTGATTCATACTTACTCATATGTTGGATAAGAACTTAAAATCAATATTCAAGATCTCATGGTGTTTTTCATAAAAGAAGGAGTTTGCAAAATATTATCTTGTAATAATTTTTGCTGGGTGAATTTGTGTGCTGATAATTATGTGCTCGCTGATCTTCGCTGCATCTGAGCTCAGTCTACTGCCACAACAGTCAGATCATTTTCATACATTATTCTGATTTATTAGTAGCAGTGCCTCTAGGTTCCAGCTGAGATCAGGACCTGGTTGTACTGAATGCTGTACAAACACACACTGAGAGACAGTTCCCGTCCCAAAATGTTTACAGTCTAAATAGACAAAACAGACAAAGTGTGGGAGGGCAAACGGAGTGTTTATGTGATTTGCCCAAGATCACACTAATCAGTGGGGACAGAATCTTGGTCTCCAGACTTCCAGGCCAATTGGCTTCCCTATCCATTGGGCCGCACTGTGAAACAACAGGAACCTATCAACATTCAACTGTTACGTTCTAGCACCTACTAAGAAGATGCGTCAGTATAAGAACAATGCCATCCTTTTCTGAGAAGACTGTTTCATAAGAAGCTGTCTATGGCATGACTTCAATACGTTTCTTCACATACTAATGACCCCTGTCCTTCCTGTGCCAAAGGCTTCTAAACACTTCCAGAATTTGTTATCCTTTGCCAAGGTCAACCTGTCATATGGGCAGGTGCCCATAAAAGTTTATGGACAATTATAAAGTGTATCCACTTTAAATCAATTTATCTTGTTAAACAGAAAGAAAGACTACATTAACCCTCTTCCTTCCTTCTAACCAAACCTCTCTCTCCTCTTTCACCATATCCCCACAACACTGAGCTCATTTACATCACGATAAGCCTTCTAGGACCTATTTATGCTCCCACTCACTAGTTAGAGTGTAAATACTCATTATATCTGTTACATTTTAAAACAATTTTGGCCTGCATTATTTTATAACAGTTTCATTATTCACTAAAAAATTTTAAACCAACACCTAATGTTACTTAAATGCATGTAGATGTTTTTGTGGTTGAATAATAACATCTGTTTTGATTTTTGAACCACAAAAGTACATTTAATCTGGCCTTCCTTTTTTTGAACTTTTCACATCTGCTCAGGCTTGAATCCCATAAACTAAATACCAGATATTTTCAAAATGCAAGAAGTTTACCTGCACCTTTGTTGTGCCAGCTCCAAAGACCTTTTTATAGGACCCAGATAAAAAGTCAGAAGACTAATAATAATACTGTAAACCATGCAGTCACAGAGCACTGTGTATTTATTACTCTTTTCTATTATTTTTCTCAGTCCATTCATGGGCTCAATCCTACAACTTTTATTCACACAGGTGGACCCATTTACTTTGATACAATTATTAAGGTGAATAAGGGTTGTAGACTAGGACTCCATGCTCTTCTACACACTACACTACTACACACTGCAGTATTGCCTTAAAATTCAAGCAAGCATTCAAAAAAATCAGATGATCAGATTCACTGTGCTTTAAGAAATCCAAAGAGGTCACATCACTCAGTAAAGGGGATGTTTGTGCTATCTCAAAATGTGTGGTGGCGGTGTGTGAAGTTGAGAAAGTTTGATTTGTTTAGCAACAGATAAAACCAGGGGAGGTTTTGGTTTTACAAAACCTAGTCAGACCGATTTATTTATTTATTTATTTTGGAAACCCAAAAATGGACGTGGGTAGGATCCGGGTCCTATTTTATCTAAACCTCCAAAATCAAAAGGGATGGAGGGATGACTCCAGATAAATGGTTCTGGACTATGTCTAATTCAAAGAACCACCCAGAAGTCTGGGGGTTGAAATCCTGACTCTATTGAAATCAATGGGAATGTTGTCATTTATTTCAATAGGACCAGAATTTCACCTTGGATATTCAGTCAAGCAGTTCTTTGGTATTAATTCTTATTATTTTGGGATCTGCTGCTTACCTTTTCAAATTCCCTTGTTTTATTTCTGACTTTTCTTTGCTTCAGTGACTAATAATGTATGTATTCTCAGCTACCACAGAATCTCACCATCCACTTATCCCCAACATCCTCACCCAATCGCCTTCCCTTCCATTATCAGAAATATGTACATGAAAAACTACTACTTCCTTGAGCCCAATCCTAAGGAAGTTGATGGAAGTTGTGCCTGAGAATGGAATGCTGCACCAATCTATGGTGTCCATAAAATGTTGAATCAGTACTGTATTAAAATGTTAACATTATTGTGAAAAAGATTCAGAGGCCAAATTCTCCATGCCTGAGGGTACCAGTACCACTGGTTAACTTCAACAATCCCTCACATGTGTCCTGTGATGGACAAAGAAAGCCTATTATTTTACTTACAACAACATTTATAATTGAACATACAGTTCTTACACAGCTTCCCATGATTTACCCTAAGGAACTTTGCCAGATCAAAATAACCCCAAGAATCAGACTCTTAAAACATTTGGATTGAAAGGTAGGAAGGTTTGCACAGGAGCATGTTGGCTTTGGGAGCAATTGGAGAAAGTTATCTATACACTGCCCTTGATTTACACCCCAAATGCTTCCCTCCACACAAAGGACTAAAACTGTGTCATGATGTAACAATCTATAAGAATCACAAAGACTGTAACAAGTCAGAAACGGATTAAAAGGCACTTTAAGGCTTGTTAAAGAAATCCCCCCATTCCTGAGAAGCATTTTTAGCATCTTATTAGTGGTATTTGATCTGACTAACATATTGACTAGACATTTGAATAGGAGATGAATCCTTTTTGATGGATCACAAAGGGAATATAAATTCAAGCCAGGCACTTTTCCAAATTTTTCTTTTAGAATAACCCAAGCAGTCAATAACTTCTCTAAAGGTTTTTTCCTTGCCCCACAAAAGACTGTCCTAAGGGTGGTTTGGACAGGAAGTTACTTTTCTTCTGAAATGTAATTATTTATATTGAATTAATTCAAATGGAAATTGTTTTATAGTGCTCTCTACCTGCTGTATTAAATTCAATATACCTTTATGGGCTCAGAAAATACTATTTCCTAGGCAATAGATAGTTCAGTAACTTTTTCAACTGGACTTTTCACAGAACTAGGAGCTTATTACCAGCACTATATTCATAATAAATGTCTCTCTCATGCACTGCTCAGAGGTTTATGGATGAAGGGAGGGAGGTGATTTTGTTGGTAGACCAATTCACAGAAATGTCTTGAAACCTTTCCATCAGTCTGCAATATCTCTGATTCACCAAAGTGTTCCATTTTTTGTGATTACCTTCTAACATCACTGTTGTGACACTCCATAGTCTTCATAGAAATATGCTTAAGATATGAATATGGCATACCTAAGATATACTTTATGCTAGATGAGTCATGTAAGATATCATTGGAAAGGTTATGATTTACTGAATGTTATTATCCAACTTATATGCATGTATAATTTCTGCATCTGAAGTTAGAAACACATCCCTGTGGCCTGCACTGCTTCCCGCAGCTCCCGTTGGCTGGAAACGGTGAACTGCAGCCACTGGGAGCTGCGGACAGCCATGCAAATGTAAACAAACTGTCTGGAAGCCCGCCAGCAGATTACCATGATGGGGTGCACGTTGCCCACCACTGCTCTAAATCCTTGCAGTAGATGACTAACTCTATAATGACCTGACCTGAAATGCTGGATCCAAATATTCCTAAACTAAGTGGAAGTTCAACTGTAGACCTGAATATGGATCCAGATTTGCAGCTCAGATCCATCTTTAGCTGAAAAATTCAGTGATCATCTCCAAGTTTCGATGTCCACTTCCCACTGAAAAATGGTTTGCGGAATTCATAAACTCTAACACAACCCTAAAAAAAAAATCCTACAAAATCAAAATTCCTACAAGGTTCTCCTGCCCACAGATTTTCCCTAAACGTGAACAGAAATATGCTTGGGGCTTAATTTCTTGAGGCACTGAGCATTTCTTGAGGCACTATTAGAAGAAATGAGAACTGTAGTTGCTCAGCATCTCTGAAAATCAGACCACATCAATGCCTATTATAAAAATACTAGAGTTATGCAGAACAGTAATTCTCTCTATTTTATCCTTGCAGTACAGATCACAGCCTGGGAGTATACACACATTGAAACTCAAGGGAAACAACCTGGAATATGGCTAATATTCTTAAGAAATCAATTATGGTTATTTCAAGATATTAGAAAATATACATCTGTCCACATGATATATCCAATGCCAAATACTGCAAATTGCCAAAGCATGCATTTCAAGAGCTTTGGGGCAGAATCTTCATGCAGAGAAAAGTTAGAGGCATGTCAAGTAAAGCGTTCACAACACCAAAGTAACTTCAAAAAGGTTTTCAAATTCATGTGATGGAATAATGATCCTACACACAAATTTAGCCATTTCCAGCACATATCCCTACTTAATGCTACAATTATTTCAGTAGCTCTTTTTTATATCAGAGCATTGAAAATTTTTTCCTTCTTCAGATAAAACAAGACTTAAAATCTGAGAAAATCTAATAGTTAAATAAAAACAGTGGGGAATGTAAATGTCAACCATCTCCAATTGTTATTACTGCTATTCCTTATTATGTGACTTTTATATCAGAGTTTCTACCCTTCCTCTTGCTCCCAGCCTATCAATCTATCATTTTTAATCAATGGTAAACACCATTTAAAATTACTTTTAGCATCTAAGAAAAAAATTGGTAAAATAAACCCAAGAGATTACCTTAATTATCAGCCAAAATCCTGAACCTTTCTCCACAGGTACATACATCTCAAAAGGAAATGCAGCTGTTGCAGAATACAGAAAGTTCACACAGGGACTGCACACCACACAGCACTGTTCTGCAGGGAACTCAATAAGCCTGAATGGTAGAACTGGAAGGGACCACAAGAGGTCATTTATTCCAGCCCCCTGCACTCATGGCAGGACTAAGTATTATCTAGACCATTCCTGACAGGTGTTTGCCTAACCTGCTCTTAAAAATATCCAATGATGGAGATTCCACAACCTCCCTAGGCAATTTATTCCAGTGCTTAACCGCCATGAGTTAAGAAGTTTTTCCTAATGTCCAACCTAAACCTCCCTTGCTGTAATTTAAGCCCGTTGCTTCCTGTACTATCCGCAGAGTTCAGAAAAAAAAAAATTCTTCCTCCTCCTTGTAGCAACCTTTTACATACTTAAAAACTGTTATGTCCCCTCTCTGTCCTCTCTTTTCAAGACTAAACAAAATCATTTTTTTCAATCTTCCCTCATAGGTCATGTTTTCTAGATATTTAATCATTTTTGTCTTTCTTCTCTGGACTCTCTCCAATTTGTCCATATCCTTCCTGAAACGTAGTGCCCAGAACTGGACACAATACTCCAGTTGCGGCCTAATCAGCGCAAAGCAGAGTGGAAGAATTACTTTTCATATCTTGTTTACAAAACTCCTGCTAATGCATCCCAGAAGGATGTTCACTTTTTTTTTGCCACAGTGTTACACTTTTGACTCATATTTAGCTTGTGGTCCACTATGACCCCCAGATCCATTTCCGCAGTACTCCTTCCTAGGCAGTCAGTTCCCATTTTGTATGTGTGCAACTGATTATTCCTTCCTAAATGGAGTACTTTGCATTTCTCCTTCCTGAATTTCATTCTATTTGCTTCAGACCGTACTGAAGCATATTGAGGGGTCAGGGTGGAAGATGTGCATAATTGTAGACAGTCAATTTGCAACTACATAGACTTGCTGGCCAACCCCTCTGTATAGGGTGGTGAGTAGCATCATTCGTAGCTACAGTGGCCCATGAAGCCGTGCTGCTCCATAATCTAAGAGGAAAGACTCAATATCCTCAACACCTCACTGGAACTCATTTGACAAAAGCCCCATTCCTGAGACTTTGCACAGAGGAGTGGAATTTGGCCAGAATGATTTCTTTCAGTGAAATTTAAGCAACAGTACAAACATCCCTGTTTTCAGTTGGATTCAGTTTCAGCTTAGCTCAGCGGGAAAACACCTGATCACTGCTCCAGAATATGAGCTTTAGCTGTTCAATAGAAATGCCTCCTAACTTAAAAGTTATTTTAGAGAAAATGACGATTGAGTGAAAGAGTCTACTGGGCACCTCTATATGTTCAATTCAGTTGGAGCAACAATATCTGGATTAGAACTCCAGGACAGGATTTTTAAATGAGCCAGAGCCTTCCCTGCTGCACCAGTTGTTTTAAATTATAACTATTCCAGAGACATCAGCATTACTTTACTGAAACCTTTTCTGAAACACTGAAATACTGAGCTCTTCCCCTAAGCCTCTGTCAGAATCATATGGATCCATCACCCCAAGCCACTATTTGTAGCACAAGTTGCTTGTGTTGTTTTTTTCTTCATCTCTTCTGCATAGTCAGCCCTGCTCTTTGATGTTACTCAGTCACTATTTCCTTTGCCTTCACTTTTATCTCTGTCCTGGCACTCTTCCTTGCAGCATCCTCTTCACCAGATGGTCTCCATCTCTCCTTCAGAAGTGCCCAAAATATTCCAGCTATCTCCTCTTGATCTTTCCCTAGCAGCAAATCTCTTTATCCTACAAAGTTGGAGTACCAATGGGTTTCTCGTCCTTTCTACCCTGTGCCTTTATATGACACTTATTAAAAGAATACATTGGAAGCAGCTAACAGCTCCTCATTAAGCATGATGCACTCATTTTTAAGAGACTTCTAATGGTAAAATTCAGAATGGGCATAAGGTGGTGGAATTGCATTTACTTAATAGAATTGCACCCACTTTCTCCTGCTCTGCATCTGAGCCCTAGTTTTTAAACCAGGGATCCCAACTTTTTTCATATGATGATCTACACAGATCCTTTAATCTGAAGATCAGAACCACTTTCATTATGCATGCTCAGAACAATGCTAGTCTCTATTCAGTAACATATCATTACAAAGATGTTTATTACTCCGGTATCATCAAAGGAGCCAACGAAGTCTCTGTATTATATATTTTTAAGATGGGGTTTCGAGGCTGTAATATCAGGCTCAAGAAATTTAGAGAGAAAAACTTGTCACAATTTGTACCTTCCTAATAAGTCACTGAAGCTCTGGCAACAATCACTTTTAGTTGTTATTGGCAACACAGTATAGTCATACATAAAGCTTTAGATATTGTGTGGAAGCACAAGCAGTGAATACAATTCTGCATAGTATTGTAGTGTATATTACACAAATATAGTGGGTGGGATTGGTGTTTGTTTCTTTTAAAGAGAAAAAAAGAACTCTGAAATGACCTTCAGTTCCCAAGTTATTTAGAAAAAGAGTTGAACTGAACCACTTCACTAATAATGAAGTGCAATACCAACACAAGGGGTTTTTTTTACATAAATCTAAAACTTAAGCATTAGTTCAAAACTAACTAAGCAATAACAAAGCTTTAGTTTTCAACCTCAATTGCCTTCTGATCTTTTACTGTAGTCCCCTTGGCACTGTCACTTCAAAAATCACAGTATAATGCAGTGTAGTGTTTTCCAGTGTCAGTAAAACAAAAGCTTTATTGAATAAATATGTGTGAAAATGTTGCAAACAAAAACATCTCCACAGGCAGCACCTGATTTGCTCTCAGCAACCCTCTCTAGTGTCATATCAGAACTCAGCAGGTAACTGGACAGGACTAACTTCCTGTCACATCACAGTATTGTTTATTTCAAGGTTCTTTGTCCTTTAAAAAAAAATGTAGCAAAACCATATTTTCCTTATAGAAACCTAATAATATATTTTGATACCATGGAATAGAAAGGTGGGATGGATTTTCCAGAAATCAGGAATTGCTGTTCAACTAATATAGCCCTTTTTAATCTGCACATTTTATCATGACTATACAAAAATGACTCTTGTTTAATATGATGGTTCTGATAAATATCTAACTGCCAATTTTGTAGGGGTAGTTGGGAACACAGTTTTATCTTGTCATGGAAGTGCAAAGGCAAGGTGAAAACTAAGATATATTTTATATGGTGCCACAACTGATGCCTAAATGGATGACTCAAGAAATATGTTTCTCTTTACATTTTCTACTTCCTAACTAGAACACATTGCAATACTCTAAAGCAAAACTATTACCATAGTACTGCAGATCGTAACACTCCTGTGACAGAGTTCAACCTCACTGTGTTAAGGCCTCTAATAGAGCTGGATGAAATATTTCATCTGAAACTTTTGTTTGCTGAAAAATTGAAATTTGGGTCAACCAAATATTTCTGAATTTGCTGAGCTGTTCTGGTCAAAAAATAATAAAAAAAAATCCTAAGAAATCAAAATATTTCAGTTTGACATTTTTGCAACAAAACATTTCCGTTTTGTGAAAAAGACTTTTCATTTAGAATTTTACTTCTTTTTTAAAAAAATGAAAAGGCTTAAAAAGCTTCAAAATGAAACATTTTGTTTTGGGTCAAATCAAACTTTTTGTTGACCAAAAATGGATTTTATTTTTTTACTTTTTGATTACTAAAAAAATCATATTTTTTTCAGGGGAAACCAAAAGTATTTTTTAATGTTTCAGTAGTGTCAGAGACCTTAAAAATCAGTTATTCATACAGATCTTGTTTCTAATTCCCCATTTTTCCCTTCTGCTCATGGGACAACTACTCTCATAAATGTCTAGGCCAGTGAAATCTCACTGATTACAATTAGTAGGTGCCTCTTTCGCCAGGAGTTAAAACACTCTTTCAGGTTTACAATAGCATTTACTGAACAACTAGCACAACATAGTCCATTGAATTCCTTTTTGAATTAGGATCAATTACGGTTTTTAAATGATTTGTGCCCTTGTTAAATTCCTAAAAACCTTATATTTGACATTTGAAAGATCTGCAGAACTCATCTGAATTGCAAACAATCTAATATAAATGAAAATATTTTCAGTAGCGGACGTAACAAGAATGTTCAATTGTGAATGCTTAATTTGAATAGGCTTGCACTAAAAAGCATGGGTTTTGTTTATTCTCTTTCGGACTCATTAAAATAAAGTAATGGAAAAGTAGCTTCATGAGTTATGAAATAAGGAACTTTTACAACAAATATGAATAACAGAGAGAGCTAATAGCCATAAGCAAGTGGCCAGAATCACTGACACCAGGTATTCAGAAAAAAGCCCGTGTTTTTTCTTATTCTTCTAAAGACTATATATGTACACAAAAATGATGGGAGCATGGTTGGTAATCAGATTGAGGTGATATTTGCTTGATATTTAGTTCTTTACTTGAATATGAGCATCAACCTGAATGCCAGGCTGTTCCCATCCCTGGGCCTACCTGTTACTGTGAAGTCACAATTGGATTTTTCTGAATCCCAGACCTCAGCATGAGATGGTGACTCCTCTTCTCACCCAGATCCAGTCTGAGAATAAATGGATCCTAGATTTGGGAATTCTTTTCCAGGGGATCTCCAATTTATCACCCTTCACTCTTCGTCTTATACTAAAGGTGACTTCCTGAAGCGGCAGCGGCATGGTTTTCATTCTCCCTCCCAACTGAGGGGATTCTCAACCCTCCAAAAGGCCATGACTGCCAGGAGTCTCTTATCTCTTCCACACACACAGAGTGTAGAAGAAGGCAGAAGGACCTAGCAGCTCACAGGCCCCAGGTTTTGCAAGAGTCATGCAGCCCTCTCTAACGATATCACCAAATATCACCAGATATCACCAAAATAATTGACCGCTCTGTGAGCACTCTGAACTAGTGAGGATACAGGTATAGCTGGCCACCTACTACATCCATAACTGAGCGTCCATCTTCTCTGTGGTATATTCAGACTATGTAGTGGGTGGTCAACTCTTCTCTAGTTAAAAAGGGCAGGTAGAAATTATTCAAATGCTATGAAATGAGGTAGGGACAACTCTGCAATACAAGAGAGATTATATCAGACAGAGGCAGAAACAATTTACTAGAAAATTAGAAGCAGATGTATAGGGAACAGAGAAAGAGAGAAGGAAGGAAGGAAAACATGCAATTCTGGAAGGAAGATAAGAAAGAAGCCGTTCATCTGATGTATGGGGTCCAACTGCTGAGTACCTGTTTCCTATGTAACTTGGTATTTACCCCCAAAGCTGCTAATCAGAAACATTTTGTAGGATGTGGGTCTTCTATTCAATTTAAAACATTGTTCAGAATGCTGTGGGGCTTTCAGAAAATTCAACTAACATATTAGACTCTGTCTCTGTACAACACAAGGGCTAAGTATTTTCAAATGTGGATTTAGGTACCTAGCTTTAGGCTCTATTATTTGAAAAAGTTGTCATAAATGTTCAAAATCTTGCACCCCAAGTGTATCCTTAGCATTTGTGCACCTACTTATGAATTCATCTGACATGTCTGTCTGTCTTTATATGGCACATATATCTGAAATCGTATTTTGGAGCATGAATTTTAAAGTACTTTGAAATTTTGGGGAATAAAGGCACAATAGAAAAACAAGACATATTATTAATAACAGGTACGCACTGTGACCCCAATCCAGCAAAGCACTTATGCACGTGCTTAATTTTAGTCTTATGTTATTCCATTGAAGCTAATAGGATTACTTGCATGCTTAAAATTATACAATTTAAGTGCTTTGTTATCACAGCCAAATTTTAGGGCCTTTCTTAGAGTAATTAATATAAAAAAAATCCATCCTTCATAAATTGACACAGAGCAGCCTGGTACAGACACACCATATATGTTTCATTTATATGAAGCAATACTTTGCAAATGCTTGTATTCTATTACAAGGTGCCTGTTATATTATCAACAATATAGCCCACACCCTGACACCTCCATTTCTTCTGGCTTGCGATTTAAAAAAAAAATCAAACCCAATTTTTTCTGCTTTTGGGACTTGGCAAATGTGCTATAAGAAACATAGAGGAAAACTTCTGAAAATAAAATAAAAAACGTACTTGTCAGTTTATTAATCAACGTTTACCTGCTTCACATTACACAGAGACAAATTAAGCAGGCTACTACGGTACTCAGAAAACATCTGCTAACAAAGTCAGAAGTAATGATAAACAAACTTGAGTTCCCTTTGTGGTTTATTTTCATCCAGCTGCATTTAATTATAAAAGAGCTATCAAAGAAAGCTCCCCATTAGCAACTAATTCAGAATGACTTCAGAAGAAAATCCCAGTGCCTCCAGTGATATCTCTCCAACAACTTTCTCATCTCTGCAAGTGGTAGAAAAGAGCTGAATTAGAGCAGTTTAGCTATCAGTCATCACTTCTGCTAACTACCATAGTTAAACTCTGCACGTGTGATTGCCTATTTTCAAAGTTCTATTATTGGTGGGACTTATAATATCCAGCATCATTCAACATGAAGTTACCAACTCTAATAAGCAATACAAAGATAATACCAGGAACTGCTTGTGTGCACATTTCAAAAGGAAAGCATATGTTAGTGTTACAAATTTGTGGTCACATACTTTAAAATGAAGTCACTGACTGATTTTGGTATTTTTCACAATGAAATTAAAGTTATGCTGGTGTACAAATACGTAATTAGGGTTTGCATCTATCGTGGATTTTTCCACTGAAGTAACGGGACTAATATAAAACCCGGCGCAGATGCTCTGCATCAATGTGGCTTACCCCAATTTTACCCAAATATAGTGGCCACCTTTAAAAAGAGTATACCATAGAATTGCCTAGGAATTCCCTAAACTGAGAATAGGGAAGTTGAAGAAATGTTTCAAAATTAATCGTAATGATACCTAATTGCAAAGTCAAAATTGGAGAATTATTCAGCGTAGCCAAATGTACTGGCTGTTACTTTAATTCTAACAAGCCCAATGATTAGCAGGGACACCAGTAATAGCCTTCATATGTAGCTCTTAGGGTACTGAAAATGCTCCAATTACATTACTGAGACCTTCAGTTTACACCTAAAATAACTGGGATGGGCAGGAAGGGAGCAGGAATGATAAAATATTGCATGATTTTTTCTTTTCTCCTCCTCGTGTGTGTATGTGAGAGAGAGACAGAGAAAGAGAACCACTAGTGGTGCTTCTTCCCCAAACTCAGACTGCTATCTCTCTAGCAGGCAAATATAAAATCAAAATCCAATGCGCTGGATATGCACAGCTGTATTTGCGCTTCTGCTGATCCCACAGGAGATCCCACAGTTACTTGACTTAGGGTGGGTTGGTGAGGTGTAAGTTAAAGGTGCAGCTGTATATTCTGGGACATTTTCCAGATTCATTTTGTACCAATCATTCTAACAATGCTGCAAGCAGCAGTGAAGAGGCATGCACACTGGCTGCTGGATAACACAGGTAGAAAATAGCAAAATGTGTGCTGAAGCCAATTTCTTAGTCAGCTCCCTTTGTGTAATAGCAAAGAATCTCCCTAGAAACCTGGAGACCTCTTATAGTGAACTTGTCTTCCACCAGCGTAAAGGGACTGTCACAGTATGTTGCTACTCTAAGATGCTAGCAAAATAAAACACACTATTATATATCCATTTGTTTTATACAAACTGGCTCTTCTTTAATAGCAGGATATACAAAAAAATGTGTTCATCATGAAGGGGAAAAAACAACATTATTGTTTTTCTTCTCTTTATGAATTTTTTCACCATATTCATTGTGATTTTTTCCCTCTTTACTCAACCATCTTTCCATGAGTCTGAATCAGTGCCACAGCACACTTTGGGGGAAATTATGTGGTTGATGGGATGGTCCCATCATTTGAATGAGCTATAAAACAGAAGTCCTAACTACTTGTGACCATAAGAGATTCAATGGTCTTTGAAGAAGTAGAAGTGTTAAATGCAAAGGGAGAGAGGATAGCAAAATTCTAATTTAGGTAATTACATTTGCCAACCTCATCCTATACAATTTGTGATGGATGCCATTATTAAAAAAATTAGGTAGTGAGATTAGATGGATAGAATATCAGATGGATTTGCTGGGCCTGATTCACTAGTGCATTACAGCAATTTAACAAGTGCACTACCTTGGTGATGTCAATGGTGTTTCACGGCCATAAACTGGAGGAATGAAGTAATCAGACCCAGTAAGTTTTACTTGTGGTCTAAAACTATTATGCACTGTTGATGTGCACAGTCAGCGTCTGTTCCAAAGCCCACTGAATTCAGTGGAAAGGTTCTACGGATTTCAAAGAGATTTGGATCAGGCATCTAAAGAGCTGCTATGTTTCCCCACTGTAATGGGTAAGGTGAACTTTCTATATCACATACTTAGCTTGCAGGGATGTTGGGAGGTTTCATTAATTAATGTGTATAGAACTCTTTGGGATCATTAGAGGAAAGGCACTAGAGAAAGGTAAAGTGGTGTTATATGTCATTACTCTCTCTCTGAAGAATATTCAAACTCTTCATCATCCGTTCACTCTCCTTCTTGTGAACTATTGAAGCACTTTCTTCCTCCTTCTAAAACAAAGTCTACCCTCTTGACATGCACAAACCATTAGAGAGGCTGTGTTTACAAGCACCTGACAGCATTTTCACAAATTTATTTTGATATTTACTTTTAATCAACAGGATGGTGATTGAATAAACCAGTCAGATGTTTCACTAAGAAGGAATATATTAAACGCACACAAAAGTACATTGATTGTATCTACAAAGATATATAATTAAAAAGTATAAATCAAGTGCTGCTATTTTGCACTTGACTTTAGTTATTTTGAACACTTGTGGCCCTGTTGTGTACATTGTTGAATGCGTGATGCTGTGTGTTTAGAGTAAATCAGCTGTAAGCAGTTTTAGATTTTAATGAAAATAATTATAGTTTGAGTAATATGAAGTGTATCTGAAGTATAACCCCTGATGCTGCTTCCTCTGAATTATAAATTGGAATATAAATTCTCATGATTTATTATGGTTATTCTTGTGCTTGTGTGTTTGTAGGGGATCCTGGCTAGCAACAATGATTCTTAAACTTACAAAGAATAGCATTTCAACAGTAATTTTTCCTTGAACCTCATCTGTAATTCTTTCACAAAAGTGATATGATTGGACTATGGTGCAGAACATGATATTGCAAAGATGTCATTAATGTGTTACCATATTGACAGCGTATTTTAATTTACATCATTAAATGAATGAATACTTTTTTTTAACCTGGGGTTACTCTTTCTTAATATACCTTATGCCATCGATCCTACTTACTGTTCATTGTCTAAGCACATAAAAATTATATTGTGGTATAAAGCTATATGCATTATATGCAGCCTATCATTTGAGTGACACCTCAAAGGCCAAAGTCCCATCTGTTCTGCAAGCACATGGTAGATTCTATGAAATTTTTGTGCCCTAAACCAAACTGTCACACAGTGTCTTATGCACCCATTGGCTGCTGCTCTCCAACTCAGAGATGGCTACGCTTCAGAGATTCTGCATATATATAAAACTTTGTTAGTGGCCTCCTTTGGGATAAACAGGGCTAGATAAATGTGAAAGATTATTATAATTACATTGCTGCAAAAAGTAATATCTATTTGCAGCTGGTTTCAATTGCAATCACAGTTTAGAAAAAAAAATATTGTGTCAAATATTTTAAAGCCTTTTTCAGTGCCAGTTCCCAAACATTTTGGGCCTGATAACACACCATGCACTCACACTGGTAAAGCAACTGTTATTTGGTGTGAGTAAAGGTTGCACAGTTGGATCCATTTCCTTCTTGTAGAGAATCCAGCAGGATCTCCCGAATTTCCTACCACTCCCAACAGACCAACCACTTGGAGGAAGGAAATCAGAGCATACACATAATGGTGCTTCTTTTGGGCCTGACCCTAGCCTCACTCATACATACATACACCAGACCACTATAAAGCCTGTCCCTTCCTTACATAGCACAATCTCCACACCCAAGCTTCTGCTTCTTTTGTCATGCAACCACCCCCCTATCCTCACAGGCAATTAATTACACCAATTACATTGCCAGCCACAGCATGGAAGTAAGAACAGGATTTGCCCCTCAGTGCCAGATCCTGCAGTCACTACTTTTGAATAATTACCATTGAAGTCCCACGAAGCACTACGAAGAAGCAGGGAAGAGATGCAGGAGGTCTTTTAGAAGGCTGAAGAACTCTATCCCTGATTCAGGAAAGCAATTAACCATAGAATTAAGTCCATCCCTGTGCAGGACACCATTTAAACTCCTGCTTAACTTTAAGCAGGTGCTTAAGTCCCATTTGTCTTCATTGTTGACCTGGCTCTTAGTCTTTCTGATGGGTTACTAATGACCACCTGGGTGATTCTAGGGTTTGTCTGTACATCTATCTAACTTCAGTTGTTGCACAGTGGTAAGAACCTAAGAAAAGCTGGTAGGCCCTTTGAGGGATACTAAAACAGAGAAGAGCATGAAATCAGTCTTACAAGAATGAAACAAAATTTTAAACAAACTTGCAAAGCCAGATTTACAATACTAAGGTGTCATTATCTTTAATCAACTGATATTCAATATTTGTACAAAAACATTGCTAGGATCCTGATGACAATTTTAAGTGACTTGTGTGGTAGTAAGTGTGATAATTTTTCAATCCCCATCATTTTTCTGGACTATATTACCGTAAGTTAAATGTCAACAATCTGATAAACTGTCAATTGTGATTGTTTGGTCCTAAAATCTGTTACAAATGTGACACTAGTATGAGAAGTTAGTTTTATATTGGTGACGATTTTATGCTTACTGAAGATCTTTAAAGCTTGGGGATTTCAGAAAAAGTATTAGTCACATTTTTTCTCTTGAAATGTTAATTTTGGACAAAATAGTGGAAAAATTAGCATTCAATAACAGTTAAAGTTTTTAAAGGGCAGATACCCAAATGTGAGAGAGATTTTGACAAGATATGAACTGAAGAATTAGATTAGACCTTTATACTTATCTAGGTCTTTTAAGTTACACACAGTATCTAGTCTAGGTTTACATCAAACTATGCCATGAAAACACAAAAGATACTGTACATGGTAAACCTGAAGTGAATGAATACTTCTGTCAAGGTAAATTCTGCTCTGTACCTTTCTTCAGATTCTAATTCCCACATTTTCTACACTTGGCATAACAGAGATTGTGAAAACATTCTGACTAAACAAGGAAACAATTTATTTCAAATTAGATTCATTCCAAAGCTTTGGAATGAAACAATGTATGGAATATTCAGTAAATATATGTATTTATATAGAATTGTTTATATTGCTTTGGAATAAATAAAATAAGTAATTCACATAATAAAGTTGTTTGCTTGTTTTACATAAAGTTGGCCACTTCGATGTAATTAGTAGCACACCTATAAAACTTTCAGGAGTTTTCCCTTTAGCATTTGTGTGACAAGAATTGAGCCATTTGCATGTGGTTGAAGATTAAATAATGACAACTGACACATATTTCCAGCACTGTTGAACACCTCTGAAATCTTAAATTAGTTCATAAAACAAACCATGCAACTTATTGGTCATTGAACAAAAGATCAAGCAGCTGACATGAGCAATTTTTTTAACATACCATTTTGCATTCCTGCATCCACATAGAAGGAACATGACAGTTAAACTAGAGCCAAGAAAGGTCAGCAAGCAGTATCTTGTGTTAGTCAGATACCGTCACTTATCAGGGATTTATTTGACATTTTCCTGCCAACCGAGAAGTTACATACAGGATTTGGAGGTTGTGATTTGTTTGTTTTGGGTGGTAGTGAAGGAAGGTAATACTTAATTATAGGAGTCCTCTAGATGTATAGAGATATTAGACAATTTGGGAGAGATTTTCAAATACATAAAATGACGGGTAGGTGCAAAATCTCCCACTAGCAATCAAGTAAACAGATTGGGTAACTTGGAAAATTAAGAAATGTGGCTCTTTGACTCGCATTATACTGGACAAAAAGATTTGAAATAAGAAAGTGCTTGATCATTCTATCAAGACATGAAAAATGGACCTTCCAAATATAGCTCTCCCCTCATGTATGAAAAGAGGACTTAGCGATCTCTGTGACAGAATCCCTGCTTCCCCAAGCCCAGTGGAAGAAGGGAATGTATGAGGGGAAGTGTGAGCAGGAGAGTGGAGAGAGGGTGGCTCGGAAATGCATATTATCTTTCCTCAACTAGCCCTACCGGACTAAAAGCTATTCAGTAACTGCAGAGCTCTCTTGTCAAGGTGGAATGGGCTAATAAGGACAGCCCCAAGCTCAGAAACCTTAATGGGGAGAAGGACCTGCTGGATAACCAGTGAGATATGGATAGTCCCAGCCTCCTGGGACCCCTGGTGGATTTAGCTGGTTTGCGGGTGGGCCCTATGTCCTATTACACACATAATACATGCATATATTCATGTACATGCACACACATACAGTAACTGGCAAATTAACTGTAGGTGTACATTTTTTTTCATAGCTTTCATGAGGGTATGGATTTAAGATAGTCAATATGGTATGATCACATTGCAAAAGTAGACTCTTTCAATATATGCCCACGGGCACTCATTTGGATATAGTTACTGTGGGGAAATAATTTCAATTCAGCTCAGTGAAGACTTTAACATTATCATTATGATGTGATTAAAACAGCAAAACAATGTCCAGTGCCAATCTAGAGATAGAACCACTATGGTAGTGCAGCTTAGTTTCTGAAGTTCCCAGTATGACACCATTAGAGTGGCAAAACATTTTCAAGGAATATTCTGACAGCCCTTGTTATAACATCAAGCGTAAACAAAGTGTTGACACATGTCCTATTACTGCTTGGCTTAATAAGTGGACAAGTTAAACACATCAAGAAATAGAAACTCAAAAAAGTTGCTACAAACTCACAGAAGAAAGCAATTTTGAATTCGTTCCCTTAAAAAAACACTGGGCCAGAATATTACGATAGTGTAATTATAGTATTTGGGCCATGGCTATAAAATACTGTAATGCTATAGTATTTTATGAAGAGGCTGCCACAACACTCAAAACTCAGTGTCTCGCAGATTATGCATGATGATGTTCACTTTTATCAGGTATTCCCATGTCATTGTCCAATGCTGCACAGCAAAAAAAAATATATCCAAAACCACTCCCACTCCCATATGTCCTTAGCACATTGCAAGATAAAAACGCTGTTCTTCCATGTCCTGAAGGGCATCATTGCACTGAGGAACATTGCTGCACTGAACACTGCTGCTCAGTTCCCACTTAGGCCCTAAAATAAATCACTAGTTTTCCAGAAGCACTCGGTGCACTGAGTGCACATTGGGTGTTCAGCTCTTTCAAAAATCTGGCCATCAGCTTCCAAATAGGAGCTGCTGGGTATTAAGTGCCTCTGAAAAGTCTGGTGCCCAAATGGGAGCTCTTTTGAAAAACTGGCTCCAAGTGCGAAATTGGCACTAACTCACACAAGTAGTCCCAGGGACTTTAATTACTGGACATCCTCATTTCTGCTGATGCTGGAAAGTTTTTTCAATAACTAGAAGATAATAATAACATTAATATTATTAGACCATAGCTATACTTCTCCAGCAATTAAGGCTATCTTGTTGAAACATCAGCAGACAGAAACCGGAAACAGTGCTAATCCGAGACACACTTTCACATCACCTGATGTGTCCATCTTTTTTCTACTAGAAAAATAAAAGACAGTGAAAAAGGCAGAGGAAATAAAAGATAAAAGCATAAAAATATGTTCAGATAATGCTAATGCTAACCAACACCACAAAGCCTGATTAAATATTAACCATCAATCGGGGTTACAAAATCTGGCCCTTTGTTCAGACTTAAAAGAATGGTCACATTGATTAATAGCACTCACCATCCCTGTCTCAGGGTAATTATTTTTATTATTTGTATTATCATAGCATCTGAAAGCTTGAGCCATGGACCAGGACCTCACTGTGCTAGGTGCTGCACAAACACAGAACAAAAAGACAGCCCCAGTCCCAAAGAACCTCCTACTAACTCATTAATTCCCTAATTCAGGAAGCACATTATTAATAGCATTTGAGTAGCACTGATACCACCAGGAGGACTCATGTGCTTCAAGTTAAGCATATGTGCAAGTGTTTGCCTTATGAAGGCCTAATTATCCAGCAGAGTCTCAGGCTTCTGGATTAGACCACATTTAGTAGAGGGTGACAATATTTTCTTAAAGAAGTTCCCAAAGTTTGTAACAGAGCCTAGTATCTTGGACTCTTCTCAAAGTGCCAAGGGCCATGTGTCTTGTAAAGACTAGCCACAAGGGAACTGAAATAAAAATATTTTTGTCGCTTTGATTCAGATTTTCCTTACCTTTGTGGCTTTATTATTGTAGTGTATTGTTGTCTGCTACTTATTTACTATCTTTTTTTGGTGTTGCTTGTTCTGTCTTGTTTCATTGACTCAATAGGCCATGTAAAAAGTCTTTATAGCAGGAGCGCTGTTTCTCATTTCTCTCCCTTGAAGTTTAAACAGTCTAGACTTCAGATATTGGGAGAATATACCCATGATTTTATAGTGTTAACATTCCTGTTGTCGTCTTGTCATTGAAAAAAGCTGTCTACACCAATCAAATGGAACATTTCCAGTCATGCAGTTCTATTTTGGCTTAAATGGAGAGACAAATATTATCATCCGAGTGTTTTCTTGGGGATAAAGACTAAACAAGTGAAAGTTACACAGGTTGACAATAGGAAAATTATTCTGGATTAACTGGAAAGCCTATGCTTAGAATGCAGTTATTGCATAAATGCAAAGCTGATCTATGGTAATCTCCAGTGGGGTTAGGAGGGAGAGAGGGAAGTGGGGTACTGCACATAAAATTATTGCCCTGCTCCTACAAGTTACTTTGCTTCGGAAGATGCCATTTAGAGGCCCACTGAAGTCAACTTGTAACATAACATAACATAGCCTTTCTAGATAACTTGCTGGATCGGGGCTCACAGTTTTAGATATGGGCGTCCCACAATTTCCTGAAGTGACGTAACTATGACTGAGAGTTGAAAGGAAGTGACTACTGATCATGCAGAATATAAAAAAGAATTTTTTCCACCCCCATTTTCTGGGGCTTACTCCTGCAGTATCAAAGTCAGTGGAAAGACTTTCATAGGTTTCAATGGGAATTGGATCCAACCCCTGAAGAACAAGCAAAACCGTGAATATACTATATTAATCTCCTAGTCTATTCCCCCCCACACACTCACAAATAATTAAAATATAACCCGTTTTAAGAGTCTTTTTAAGTATTCCTGTCCCTCTCCCTCAGACACAGCCAAATCTGTTCTGCACTATTTATTAATTATTACAGTTACACTACCTGATGTTAGCTGGCTTACAAGCTCTGCTTTATTGGTTGCTTGTTTGCCTAATTAGCAGAAATTTACATATTCACTGAACCTGTAAGTTCTGTATGCAATGTGTGCTTACAGATTCTGGCAATCAACCAAGTTGTTGGTCAAAGTTCTGATAGGAATTAATCACTTAAACAAATTTTACAAATCATCCCAAGGCAGAAGCAATTGATGGTAGGGACGATTGCCCATCTTGGGTAAAACAAAAGGAGGCCTAAAGCTCTGTTGAAACCTCAAACCTAACCTCAAGCCAAATCTTTCATAAGATGTGAAAAAGTTTATTTCACGTTTTTTTTAAAATTTGTCATATCCCTTTGAATTTCTTACTTCTGTGCCAGAAAAAGAAATACCAAAATATCAAGACAAAAGGCTATTCTTGGATTTATGACATGAGAAAAACAAGGAAGAGAAAAAAAAAACCCTCCTGGGAAAGCCTGTTTTCACAACATTTCTATTCTCATCTTTCTCTTTATTTATTTAAAATATTTATAAGGTACCTAAGGATGAACATTTCTTTAACTTAAAATAATACATAGACAACATTCATGTCGAAAGAAAGAAAGAAAATAATTAAAACAAAGATAATTAAAATGTTGTGGACGTAAAATTTTACTTAATAGCAAAATAACAAACACAAAGGAAAGAAAAATACAATATACTCAATGCTCAGACAAATTAAGAAATAAGAAATCTATAGCTGAACATTGCCCACTCTCAGAGGACAACATTCTGACATTATGAAGGAAGGACCAAATTCTGAACCCAGTTAAATCAGTTCATTGAAGCCAGTGTGGATGCCATTGGACCCAACACTGATGAGACATATAAATCACTGAATGCAATAAGAAAGAACACAGATTTTCAGCTACCATCATTCGTTACTTGTCTAAAATTTTATTTTTAAGTCAATGTAGAGATTCGGACAGCACTGGAGATGCAGCTTCTCTATCCACAGGAGAGGTACATCTGGCTGTAGCCTTTCAAGCTTCCTCATATATTTCTACCAAAGCACCTCAGTCATGGCCTGGAGGAGCCACCTCAAGGAATGAGAGACTAATTCTGCTTCTAGACCCATTCGATCAGCAACAACTGCAACGGTGATTTTTGTGACATTGAAACCTATTGGTTAAGAACAGAACAGAACTTCAATTCATGTCACATCGGCTAATTACATAGATTGGATTTGAAATGGTGGCCAAAAGTGAAAGCTCCATTACTCATTAGAAATCCTTTGCACTATCCCATTGCCTTAAAGCTTACATCTTATGGGATCCAAGTCTGGGGTGCAACACACAGCCTGTGTAAGTGGTACGAGCGCTGAGGAAATTAGCGAAGTCAGGGTGGGGGTAAGAATCACTGTCTGGCAGGCAACTGCTGGAAGGCCTCAGCATCCCCAGGAATGAGTGTGCCCAACTACTTAGATGAGATGAGCTGGAAGACCCATATAGTTAGGGATTTGTTGGGACCACCCTTGACTCCCAATGCCTGCTTCTATGTGGGAGCACAGGGAGCCATAACAGAACTCAGCAGCATGCAGATTTCAGCCTGAATGACTTGAGTGCCGGTATTCTCCCCATCCACACATTTAATAATATTCTGAAACAGCATCAGTTATCAAAGTGGGGACATACCCTCCAGTGCTGGCTGATAGTCCAGTTATGAGTTAAACAATTGATTTACCCCAATGTAACACAGTTTGACATGTTTCAGTCAAGCATGCGACTTTTCCTTCAGTTCCAGAGTACTTCTCTGGAAAATAAAAACAAAACTAAGCTCGCATTAAGATCTCTACTGGGATAGACATTTTTAAATAAAGAGAAGAGACGGAGCAGAACAAGTTGTTTTATTGTTAGTAGAATAGAAAATTAAATATCATTTTTTGAAACAAATTGAGCTATTTGTTTTTGCAGCAGCAAAGGAATTTATTATTTCACTATTTCATCTCACCTTGTGTCATTAAAATGCAGAACACAAGTAGTAAAACACAAAGTAAATATGCACATATCTTTACACCACGTAGTGTGGCTATAAATCTTACTCTTTGATAACAGCTGCACTACAGCAATCATTTGGGTAGTGCAGCTGCCACAACCATATCAAATTTTATAGTTAAAAAGCAGTCAAAACTTTAATGGTATAGTGGAGGTAGATATATATTGTGCTATAAATAAACATTATCTAATGAAGAAATGAAACATGTTTCTTTTTCCTTGACATATCATGCAATATCATATATCTTTGCCCCTGCAAGTTGCAATAATAGCAGTCATTATACTTGAGCATCTATAACAAAAAAAGTCTCTGCTTACACTAATTATGCTAGGTTTAAATGGGAGATGTGAGAATTTAAGTAGTAGTAGCCCAGGAAGCAAATTCCTCTCTTCTTTAAAATTATACTTTAGAATGCTATCTGGATCAGAAGTTGCTGACTGGGATTCTGAAAAGTTTGGGTGTGGAATGGTAGGGGACTCAGGTTTTCGTTTGGGTTCTGTTCTGGGTTTCATGATCATTTTCCTGCCTTCTTCTAACTTGTATGTATAATCAGATTTGGTGAATATAGGAATATTGGCCCAGATCCTCAAAGGTATTTAGGTGCCTAACTTCCAAATACCTTTGAGAATCTGGGCCATAGTAATTGACATACTGTTTCAGATCAGTGGTCCATCTAATTCAGTATCCTTCCAAGAATGCCCAGTAACAGATTTTTTAGATGATGGTGTAAGAAACCCCACAATGGATAATTAAGTAATAGCCAGCCCACCGAGTTTCTTCCTAACCCCTATTGTTGGAAACTGCTTTATGCCCTCTGTAGCAGGGTTTCCAGTTCAGTCAGCAGTTCTAGTAGTCAGGGCCTGCTGCACCGGTCTTTCTTTTTGCCCAGTGTGTCTGGAACACCTGAATGAGGTTGAACTGGGACAGATTCCTTGCTGGTAAACCCCTGGTCGTGAGCATCCCAAGGCTAGGTGTAGGGGAAACTGGGGTAGGTAGGGAGACCCAGGCCTTCCTGCTCCACCAGTTTCCAGCGCAGAGTCCTGAAAGTGTGACAGTGTGGGCTGACCTACGCTTTGCCCACCTCCTACTCACAACCCCCCCGGACCACTTCCTACCCCACCCAATGTCTCTGTTTGGGACATGGCTGCTGTTTGATCATAGTCCTTTATTCCAACCCCCCAAAGTTGCAGGACTGAAGGAGGCAACCCACTAGTGCCTCCCTGCCTTGGCCTTAGTGCGGGTTTGTAAACCTCACCACACCCTCCCTGAGTCATTAGTACCAATGTGTGCCATGACCGCAGGCTTCACATACTATATTGGTCTATGGAACTATTGACGTGCTTTGCTTGAAATTAAGACGTGCTCATGTACCTTGCTAAATCAAACTGGGGCCTTAGGGAATGTACAGGGGAAACCTGGGGACAGAATAACAGTCAGAGAGAGGCAGTGGAGCTGTTAGCCTCCCTGTAGATCAGAGAGCGAGTTACTGAATTTCATTCTCCCAAATCTATTGCTTGAGATTTGTAAGGCAGGTGAACTCTGTCCTTTGTACAAATCTTTCTTTATTCCAATTTCATTCTTTCCCCCATACGAGGGGACAGTCACTTTGCATAGTTGCCAACTTTCAGGCGGTAAATAAGCACCCTGACTTTCACAATAAGCCAAAAATCAAGCTAATCCCATTTCAAAACAAGGCCAAAACAAGCTAATCCCTAAGACCCCAACACTCTATGTGACTAGATCCTCCAGCATGCAGTCTGGGACTGTTGTGCACCCCTGACTCTCTCCAGCCTTACCTCTGGCCTCTGCTTGCCACCCCAAAACCCCTTATCCCTGCTTGCCGGGAGCTGATAAAAAAAAAAAAGAAGCAACGAGCTACAACAAGCTACAAGCCAAAAACTAGCCAACAAGCAACTCACAAGCCAATTAAGCCAAAAACAAGCCCAATTTCTGTGTTTTTTCATATGGGTTTGGCATGTCTGTCACTTTGAAAGATTCTTGCTGTTAGGGTTGTTATATCCAGACAATAGCATGGCTGTCTGTCGTCATTTGGCTCATGATCCTTCATTCTTTCCAGAAACAAAATTCCCATTCACTAGTTTGGGAGTTTTGCTTGTATTAGGAACATCAGATACTTTAAAACTTCTGTGATTTCAAGGAGCTTGGTACTACCATTTGCCCTCGTACATCTTGTTCAGCTTCCTTCAATTTCCCCTGCATCTTTCCAGTAATCCCAGACATGTGGCTCCTGTGATGGTAAGCATGAGGAAGAATTTCCCATGTTTCTATTGGTTTCTATAGCCATCACAGAGAGGTTAGACCCAATCTTGAAAGAAACTTATCTTTTGAATCCAGGCTTCTGGGAACTTGACACACTAATATACCAACGGGGCGATTAGAAAGAACAAGGAGAAGCTTATATACTGGAATTCAAATCCCAGACAAACAGTTAGCTGCAGTTAAACATTGTGTATGCCCTATCAGAGATCCTCAGGGTGCTAATTCTTACCATCAACTTCTTATTTATCTGAGAAACCCCATGAGATGCTATAAAATAAACCTAACAGCTGTTGCCAGGAGATGACAAATCTTGGATACCTTTTTGTCACATTGAAACCTATACAGTTTGCTTCATGTTTACAAACAAATTGTTACCACAAAATATTAAGTGCTGGCTTTTAGAGAAGCACTCAGAAATTATTCACTCCCCTGGAATCCTGCATGACAAATTAAGACTGTGCTTCAACTCCTAATAAATGTAGCTATAGCAGAGTTTCATAAACATTCTTGAGATGTTCTTCTGCAGCAGCTTTATTTTGGCTCCCCACTTTTCCTGCTTAAACAAATGGAAAGGTTGGCTGATATTGTCAAAATACAGCACTTCGCGTGCACCAAGAGTAATTTGTTAAAGTAATTTATTGAGTCTGCATAGTAAAACATAAAATCATATTTCTACAGGGAAAAAATCATTACCTTAAGCTAAGATTGTTTTATTTTAAAAGACAAATTATTACAATTGTGGATTCTGCAAGTAAGATTATGTGCTTCAAACCCCAGCCTTTCAGAGACCAACAGGGTGACTTTTACTGAACCGTGAGACGTTGTGTAAAAGCAGAACAGATGTTTTTACAACCATCAGGTAAACTTATGTTTATGGGTAGATAACATCTAATACCTTTCTCATAGCTTAAAACAAACTTCCCAATAAAAATGCAAAAATGTTTCTCCCCAGTTGGGAGCATGCTTTAAATCTAATTAATACACAGCCAACTGCAAACCAACCAAACTACTCACACAAGGTCAGGCCTGTCATCCAGTGTCGCCTGACACAGTCTTAATCTCATCCTTTGTCATAGTATTGCAGTTTTTGCTCTAAAGGTTTCTGCACTAAAAAGTGGGGAGGTGAAGCCATAGTTCAATTCAATTTATTTTTTATATTGCCGCTCATACAAAGTCTCTCAAAAAGCTTTACAGTGAGAGAGCATATAATCATATAACACTTTCCAGAATTCAGGAAAGTGACTCTCATCCAGACGGGATGGGAAAACTATAGTGATGGATCAGGGAAAATAAAGGGCCATTGCTAATTTAAAACCAGAAAGCATATTAATAAAAGGCCCACATTTATTACATCTTGAATAGTTAGGGGAAAATGGAAGTGAAGCTGTCATTGTTCCATATTCTCATTACAAGAAGGGATCCATTTTTCAGATATTGTCCCTCATAGCAACCTGGATGTTATCCCACATTGAAGTATTTAAATCAGAGATTCTAAATGTCATTTATTCTAATGAAATTACACACAGCTTTCAATATGACCATTCCGGCCCCATTTTGGGTCTTAGTGGTACATTTTGACATTGAAGGATAAGAAGTGTAGATACACAAATTGTGGACTTCTTTCAATCACAGATTATCATGAAGGGCAATATCTTAAGGACAGAAAGAGAAAATGCAGGGCAAGTAAAACAGTAATTTAGAAATCACTGTGATAGCATAAAAAGAAGGCTAAGCACAGAGAAAAAAATAAGGAGATAGATGCACAAGATTCTTTCAGAATAGTGCAATTCAGCGTAGTGTTTTGTAATTGAACTGGATGTGGAAATGTATATGGAGTCAGTGAAGGTGACCCATTATGTTTTGCCCTACACAAAAAGAACTAAAGATGTGTTTTCAGTTCATATTACTTATTTTTGAGAAAGAAAACAACAAAAGAATATAATGTCTCCCTAGAAAAGGGAGAAAGAGAAATGCATTGATTCACTAACATTCTGTATCTGAACTGCAATGCAAAATGGTAGCTTCCTCTAAAGCAGGGATAGAAGATGCTTCTGCATTTAAAGCACAGCACAACAATATTTTGGAGCAAAGACGCTGAGGAAAAATGCAGAAAGTATTTGTGGCACCACAGTTATTGTATTTAACTTAAATAATTTATAAAAACACCCCATGCCAAAAAGCACCCTACATCACCTAACACAATGAAGCTGGAAGTAAAATCCCATTAAATTATGGCAGCCCTGCCTAAATACCAAATATTCCACAGGGATGGAAACAGGGGAAGTTAAATGGAGATGCTGAACTTAACCCAATCATGTAGGACTTCATCTCAACAAGTTTTGAAAATAGACATTGCAGATGTCTTATCCTGCTCAGATAAGACCCTGAGATAGCACTATCCTCATCTCAATACAGATTCACCATCAGGACAGTCATCACAGTTTATTTTAAAAATGATCTTTAAAAGCACAGGAGAAAGTTGTCCCTGCAAGTACCTTAATCCTTTACTACTGGCTTTCTGTATCCATAATAAAACCTTACAGTGTATCACTAAACTCACCAGTAGAAAGTGGTATAAAATCTCTTCACCTACCCATACTGCTAACAAGCCCCATCATTTTCAGAAGTAGCCAGACATGCTGGCAGGTACATCTCTAAACTGTGTACAACTGGGAATATTTGGACAGTTACCACTAGCATTTCTTCCTACCTATCTTCATGTCCAGGCTTCTCAACTGAAGCCACATCTTTATAATGTATTAAATAACAAAACAATATATAGTAACTCATTTTTTGACCTTTTAATATTTCTGTCATTGATTGTCAGACTTGAGAACTGCTCTCTATCCTCAGGTGATGGATTATTTAATTAACTGTTGACCTTTTCAGTATCATATGTTGACAATGCATGTGCTCCTGTGAAAGCTGCCTGCTTTGGATATTGTTCAGTTCTGTGTTGATTTGATTTTGATTTTTTTTTCATCATTTCTATTTGGTTTGATTTAAAAACAATGTTTTGTCTACTTAATTAATGATATTTTTAATACCTACTACTGTGTATTTTCTTGTAAACATCAGCTACATTCATAAGAATAAGGTGAGAAAAACAGTATTAACTGATTGTGATTTGTTCAGGGAAAAGTAATTTCTCTTGCTTACCTGTAACTTAGGCTTCTGTGTAGCCTTATGCCAACTTCCCTTACATCAGGAGGCAACAGAAGTTCTCAACTCTGATGAGCTAATTCCCTCTATGTATGATGGTCAGCAAGCTTCTTTTTAATGCCATCATTACCATATCCTAGACTAACAAACTCTTGGCCTTCAAGAATCATTAATTTCAATACTTTGTGCTTTGATCTCAGGACTGATTCAAGCCAGCTTTTACCTTGCAGCTTTCATTTGATGACTTCAATTCTGCAAAAACTGAACTAAGCCTCACTAACCACCTTCCAGAAAGGTAATATGGCCACTTTATAAATGAGTAAACTGAGTCACAGAGAAACATTAAATGACTTGCCTGTCCCAATAAGTCAGAGGTATAGCCCAAAACTGAACTCAAGAATCCTGACTCCTAGTCTCTTGCTCTTATTAATCATATATATCCATCCCCGTCTTACGTATATAAAGCTACATCCTTTTCATAAGTGATTAGGATACGCTTACTCACATTTTCCCCACACAAGCATATTACTGGAACCAAGTACTGAACAGGTGACACATCCTCTCTGGTCAAAAAAGAGACTTATGTGTGGCTCACTGGGCAGGCTGGTAATTCCAGAATGGCTTTCCTCCACAATTCAATGAGCCAACGATCTAATATTCAAGCAACAAACTGCCAATCATGTCTCCAGAATAAAGTATTCTGTTCTATCCCACTTTAATAGTAAAGTTTATGGAAATTTCATACAGAATCAAAAATCAAATCAATAAAAAACAAAAACTTTTCTGTAAATTAAAAACCATTAGCTGTGATTGTACCCATTTCACCATACTGCCATTCGAAATCCAAAAGAAAAGACCACTGTCCATTCCTCATTCTCTGCTTCTGTTTTATCATGTACAAATATTTGAGATTACTGGAAATCTATTTACTTGTAAATGTATGTTAATATATAGCATCGTCATCTGTCTCCCTGTAAATAATGTGCTTTATATTGTATATTGACAGAATCATTTTGATGGGACTGGAACATTTCTGGTTAAAATAGAGTGTTTGAGGGTCAGCAGAAAAGTTTGAAATTCACTGGTGATTGTAGTGCATGATGTTAAGGACAACTCAAGAAAGCCTTTTTAAATGAAAATTAGCAGTGGACCATAAAGTAATAAATAATGCTACTATTGATTAACTTATTCTGTTTCTGATGCATCAAACTGCAAGAAATCAGAGTCTTTCCTTTTGCATTAGCCAGTTTTCTTCTAACCTAGGAGAGACTGCTACCCATGTCATCAATACACCGGATAGTAAAGTTTTGTGTGTCTGATTTGTGTGTGATGTTAATGTAATATTATGATAGATGTCTATTAACACATACAGTACAGTAACACATATTCTCTAACATCTTTGACAGTGGATGCTCTTTCTTTGTCAGTGTCAATCCACACTGGAATCTTGGGGAATGAACAAATGTGACAGGAGAGGACTACACCAATTATGGATGAAGGGATACTATCTACTCCCACTGTTTGATGTGATTTATTCGACGGTCCTTCTGCATTTATAGTACAGCAGATTGTAGCTGCTTATGAAGTGACAAATAGTGCTCAATGACATTGACTGACTTGTCTGATCAATTTAGCTTGTCTGAAAAGTAGCCATGAATCGCTTTCCTCACCGAATGATAGTACATACAGTCCCTATTCAACTTTACAAACACAAAACCTCAAATGTCATTGAAAAACAGATAAAAATGACTCTAAACAAATAACACTACAGTCCCTGCATGAAAAGTGAAAAACATTAACATTTCCTGTAGCTTTGCTTGAAATACTTCTCAGTTAAAGAATGTTTTGTCTTGGAAATTGTGTCAGTGGAACATTTTTTCCCTTCAGGTTTTTTTGAACGTTTGATATATTTTATGATAGAAATAATGCAAGGGGGGAAACTCTTGAGTTTAACTTGTTGGGAATCAACATAGCAGCTTGCCCAGTTCTCAGGCAGTGTTGCCAACTCTCATTATTTTATTGCGACTGTTGAGATATTTGATACTTCCTTAAAACTCCAGTTCCTGGAATCGTGGGATTATGTTAGAATCTCAACCTTCATGTAAAAAATGTGTTTAAAAAAAGAGAAGGACAGTTCCAGCCATCATGGTTACAGAGGAAAACTTGAAAACCCAAACTGAGTGCATCCTACGGACTCGGAAACTAAAAGGCAATTAAACGGAAACCAAAATCTAACATTTTTTTTAAAAAATCCCATGATTTTGGAGCCTGACTCATGATGTTTGAACACTTAGGGCTGGCAATACTGGAATTTCTTGACTATATGGAACTTGTTATGATATATTGTATTAATGTCCTAAGGTTCAACTCTCCTATCCTTTCTTACACTGAAATCACCAGGACTTCTGGAGGAGTAAAGCACTACTCATAATATGAGCATGGATGGCAGAATCAGGCCCATAGGGCTAAGGTGTGCAACTCTCTCTCTCACTGCTGAGGATTGACACAAATTATCCCAGTGAAATTAATGGGGTGAAGGGCTTGAGGAAGTGTTCACCTCTGCAAGCATGGATTGCACAATCCAACCTTGAAAAAGCCATTTATTAAAAGTATTTTTAAACATTAACAAATTCCAATTTTATTAAACAGATTAACAGTTTTATACAGTCATCATTCCATGCTGTATCTTATAAGTAATATTTAGGACATCTCTTCTATAAAACAGAAACATTGGGCCCTTGTGAATGGTAACTGCATATTATAAATATATATGTACATATGTGTTTGTGTATACATTATATATATAGAACATACATTTACATAGCTATGTTTGTGGGGGGGGGTACATGTGTGTAGTATATATTGAAATATTAAACTGTGTTATCCATGCACAAGTATATTTATGTATATATTTCAATATATTAGAGCTAGGCAGTCCTTTACAGACTTAATAAAGAGCCCCAGCATTATAAGCCAAGAACCATTTTTCCCTTTCCCTGTATTATTCAAATTTATTAAACAATATTTCACATTTGTTTGACACAATGTCAAACTCAGGACTCCTAAAGAACTGCTGCAGCTTTGGAACTGTTATGCTTTCTTGGGCTTTAATCATTTTTGGCAAGGCTCCATTTCCTGTCAGAAAGTGAAACAGCTTAGGAATGTCATTTTCACGAAAGAAAACAGAGAGAATCCGAGAGGAAGTTCTCCTCCACTCCAGAGCCCCTAAGATACTCAAACACACTCGCAGGAGGGCTGGAATACATCAAACATAAGCAGAGGGAAAAGGACACACTTTTCCCACATTAAAATACATGGATAAAGTTGAACTTTTGCTAAAAATAGTTCCCATGACTAATCCTATTAAGGTTTTTTTAAAAAAAATAGGCAGCAACTCCCTTGAAGTCAAATTATTTTTTAACTTCAGAATGACATTAGAAAAAGACTCTAAAGTGCCTTTGCAGAAGTCAAAGCCCCTGGAAGATTTTTTTAAAGTGAGATATGAAGAACAAAGACGACAGGATGGGTCAACATTTGAAACAGCAACTTACCTATTGAAGCTGTGGGGAGTATCAGGCTCACTCAGATCATAGCATATGATTCCCTCTTAAAAAGAGAGGTTTCCCTAGAAAGGGTGGAGGTTAAAGAGAGCAAATTAAGCCTAACCTTTAGCTATGCCAGTCCAGTGCCTATACCAGGCTGAACATCCAGTACTAGAGGGGGAAAGATATAAAGTTCTATAATACTTTTGCACGCTAGCCACCTGATTCCAGCTTCCTTTCCCTTCCTCATACATGTAAACTCAATCAACAATATTTGTTGTGGTGAAGAAATCAGCAGTGTGATAACAGATTCTGAGCATGTAACGTATCTCTGTGAAGAAAGCTCTCCACTGACAAAGTCAACAGTGCGCATTCTGTTGTAGTCCAAATGGATAGTGAATGTTACTTAGGTGTGAAGGGGAAACTATAAAAGGATTTATTTAGTGCTACAGAATTGGCATATGCTTTAGAGAGTGATTAGCAATGGCAGGGTTCATCTGTAAAGAAACTAGACTCTAGCTGATGCCACTGGAAAGTGTAGATCCAACAAGCCTGGAAAAGAAAGGATTAGAGTAAAAAATTTAAAATGACAATAAGTTAATGCAAAGGAGTACTTGTGGCACCTTAGAGACCAGCAAATTTATTTGAGCATAAGCTTTTGTGAGCTACAGCTCACTTCATCAGATGCATTCAGTGGAAAAAATGCTCACGAAAGCTTATGCTCAAATAAATTGGTTAGTCTCTAAGGTGCCACAAGTACTCCTTTTCTTTTTGTGAATACAGACTACCATGGCTGCTACTCTGAAATAAGTTAATGAGCTCACTGAGCAATCAATCTACCCATCCAACAACTTGCTCTCTTCTGTGGACTGGCAAGAACTGCAGACTATTTTAGGAGGAAGGAGTCTCAAAAGTTATTCAATTCCATAAACCTTTTACATCTCATAATTTAAATCTCTACCTTCCTTCCACCCTTAGCACTCCACAAAGGGTGAGTCAATTTGTATAGAACATACACACAAACACACACAGAGCAAAGGGAAAGCATATACTATCCAATAATAGAAGCAGAAATCCTTTTACATATGCACATACACATACCAGCTAGGCAGGTAAAAATGGGTGGTCTGAAATTAGTATACACACACTGAGCAGTAAGCCCAAACACCTTTTCAAAATATTAGGACAACCATTGGACTCCTCTTTATTACTGTATTTCAACATTAATTTACATCTAGAGAGAGCTGCAGCTGTATTCTTGTATCTGTGCTGGCAAGTAAGTGGACTTTAGTTCAGATTCAGGGCATACAATTTGTTTTAAAACAATAATGATATTTTAAATTAAACTAGTCACTGAGGAACTTTATTATCATTTATTTTCCAGTATAGAATACAAGTTTTTATGGCTTTATTCTATAGGGAAAAAACCTCTCTTCTTATAGATCCATATATTCCAAGGCCAGAAGGGATCATTGTGATCATCTAGTCTAACCTTCAATCTAACACAGGCCATAGAACTTCCCCAAAACAATTCCTAGAGCATATCTTTTAGAGAAACATCCAGACATGCTTGCTAAGTCCAACTCTATGTGTAAATGAAATCATCCACAATTATGACCACTTAAAACCAACACAAGTGTGTTTAAGAATATAAACTGGGATGCATTTTCAGTAGGGCAGCATTCACCATTTAGAGCTGCATGGTGACTCTTAGGTTTGATAATCTGCTCCCCCATAAATGTATCTAACCCTTTCTTGCTTGATATTCTTTTCACACTTGGCTCCGTCTTAGATCATCTGGAAATCACTGACTGATGTCTGATCCAAAAGAATTAACTGAAATTAAGATCCAACCATTCATCCAAGTCTGTCCCTCTGACATCTCCTGAATGTTGTGGCGTCAGTTTAAACTATGCATGGCTAAAACAGAACAATGATCTTTCTTCCAAATATCTCAATGCTACTTCTGATTCTCTGTCACCACAACACAGCCATCTTCTCTGTCAGTCACGCCTATGATCTGGGGGTCATCTTTGGCTCCTCCATCTCCCCTGCATTCTGACACCTCGGTGAAGTCTAAATCTCACCTCTTCCTCCTCCAAAACATCTGTGGTATCTGACGATTCTCTCCTGTCCACATGTCACAAAGACCCAGGTAGTCACTGTCTCCTCTCTTGATGGCAACTGTACATAACATCTTACTCAGTGCCCCTTCCCAAAAAAATGTACTTCACCCACTTCCAAACCATATAAAACAGATAGGTGCTAAAATCATCTTCCTTGTCTATTATGTTGTCCACATCACCCACTTAGTTGAATCCCTCCATGCCCTCCTGTTTCTCCACTACATCAAGTTTAAGCTTTTTGTGGTTGACTTCAATGTACTGTAACTCAGACTTTACCCGCTCATCCAAACCTTTCATTACATGGTGCCCTAAATTGCCCCATCCTTTCTCAACCTACCAATGATGCAAGCTTTAACACCGCATTTGTCCACTTTCTCACAACCACCTCCATGCCTTCTATCATGCTGTTCCTTTATTTATACAATTCTCTTCCAGAACTGGTCCTCAAAGCCATTACTGTTTTATCATTTAAATCCTTCCTGAAGTTATTTCTTCTGTAAAGCCTACAACAAACTAGTTGGCTAAATCATCTCTTCTTTTATTTCATGCATTAATTTTATGAGTGAACTCCCCATTTATGTGGAGGAAAGGAGTTGATTTTTGGGAGGGAGGGCATAAAACATTGAAATCTGAAGCTGGGATTATTAGGAAGAAAAATAATAGAGTTAATTGGAGGAGGGGAAGTTGGTGAGCTTAATGTGTTTAACTTAAAAAACAAACTTTTATTAATAAGATGTATGACTACGATCATCATGATATCTCTGCTTCCATGTTGTACCCCTACATCTCCAGGGTTACTATAACTAAAATACTATAGTCAGTTTTTAACCAAGTCAACATTCAGTGGCATTAAAATATGCCTAAAACTCTTCTCAGATTTTCGTTAACTATGACTACATGGCTCATTGATGATGCTCTTTGGCCTAGATTCTCTCTCTTCAGTGTCAGTTACTTTGCTCTCTCTCTCTTTCTCGATGCTTGCACCTTATTAGGTCTTATATACAGCTTCTTCTACCAGGGAAAAACTTTCATATATAACCCCCTCTTCAGCTGAGCAATAGTAATGGCAATACATTTTTGGGGAGTGGATTTTTCTTCCACTCTCCAAGTGAGTCTTGTATTCCCATGGTTCTGTGTACGAGCTAAACAGTATTTCCCACAATACCATTAGTCTCTCTCTGTGTCCCACAGCGTCATAACTCCTTCAGGGCTTTGCATGAAGCCATCGATTTATTATCCTTTTTATTGGCTCACTGAGACCACCAAAGATGATCACAACTTTTTGCACAATTTCTTCCCACCCCATTTATATCCAGGTCCTTGCAAGCCTGACACAAATCTAATGGGCAAAGGCCTGAGCCCAGATTGTTTAACAATGCCTTTAGGGGCTTATTCACCAAAGTTCGATGCGCCGATGAACAGCTTGCTGCAGCTCTAATGGTAAGGCATATAAAATGCATCATACATTAAATTTAATGTTGCCTCATTAGTCTTAATTAGATTCCTACATTACACTAGGATTATGGTTTCTTCGTGTTTATGTTTGCTCCTGAAATAAAATCTCCACTAGACAACGTTTCGGCATACTTTCTAACCTTTGAATAAATACGCCCATGGATTCATGCATATCAATATTCTCAGACTTGAAGAAATCAAAACTAGATGATACTGCAAAATTGCATTTCAGAAATAGAAGCATTAGAGAGAGAGTTGCAAAGGAGTAAACTTAAAGGAAGAAAATATCTATAGTTCACAAACATTGGTGGCTGGTCATTTTTTATTTGTCCTTACTATTGCTGAATTTTTGATCATATGTGATATGTTTGAATAGGAGTTTTCTCCCTTACATGATAGCTACTCCTCATGCTTTATCTAATGGAGAAGCCACAACTTTAGGTTTCAAAATCTTGAACATTTTCCCAAGATGGGAAAACCATTTCCTGCCCAGATCTAGTGGTGAGTACAACTCATACACATTCATCTAACTGACCTATTACACCATCTACAGCAACATGGCAGCTGTAGGCTCTGAAAGAAAAATCAATTAGCCCTGTACCAAGATAGTATTCTGCTGATAATTGTTAAGATCCATTCTTTAAATCTCACACCATCTTGGAATTTCCATTTTAAATAATTTTATTTGAATTTGCATTTGGTCAGTCTTGCCTTTGTTAATTACAGCTTGGTAACTACCGAAAAAAAGAATATGAGTATTCACTCAGATTCAAAATTTAATTTCATTAGTGAATTACATTAATTCATGTCCTTGCTTTGTAGGAATGCTTGTGCTTTTGTGTGTTTTAGTCACACAAATGTATGTAGAAAGTGAATTGGACAATAGGAATCGAGAGGACTTGTGGCCAAATGGAACAGGGGATAGACTGGAAAATCGCACCATCGCCAGGAAAAGGCAGGTCTACATGATTGGGGACTCATTACTGAGAAGGCCTGTAACAAGAGCTGATCCAGAGAACAGAAGGGTGTTCTGTCTGCCGGGTGTTAAGATACAGGATGTGGACCTGAAGCTGAAGAGGATCCTAACGGGAACGGGAAAGAATCCATTGATTGTCCTTCATGTGGAAACAAATGATACGGCTAGATTCTCACTGGAACGTATCAAGGGAGACTATGCCAGGCTGGGGAAAGAGGCTTAAGGAAATCGAGGCTCAGGTGATCTTCAGTGGGATTCTGCCTGTTCCTAGGGAAGGGCAACAAAGGTGTGATAAGATTATGATGCTCAACAGATGGCTCAGGTAGTGGTGCTATAAGGAGGGCTTTGGGATGTATGGCCACTGGGAAGCATTCATGGATGGAGGACTGTTCTCTCGGGTTGGACTTCACCTGAGTAAGGAGGGAAATAGACTTATAGGATGGAGGATGGCACAACTGATCAAGAGAGCTTTAAACTAGGAATTCGGGGGAGATGGTTGGGAGATGTCCAGGTAATCTCCATGCCAGATTTTCCCTTTGAGAGGGAAGAAAATGAAGTAAGAAAGCATACAGCCATGGGTAGGAGAATGGACATAAGGTGGAAGGGCAGTGTACATACCAATCTAATAGGTAATATTGGTGGTAGAATCTCTGTGCCCAATCGGGTAAAGAATGTGAGTGAAGCTAAACAGCAAAAATTAAGATGATTGTGCACTAATGCGAGGAGCCTAGGTAACAAAATGGAGGAACTAGAGCTACTGGTGCAGGAAGTGAAACCAGATATTATAGGGATAATAGAAACATGGTGGAATAGTCGTCATGACTGGAGTACGGATATTGAAGAGAATGTGCTGTTTAGGAAAGACAGAAAAAAAGGCAAAGGTGGTGGAGTAGCATTGTATATCAACTATGAGGTAGACTGTAAAGAAATAAGAAGTGATGGAATGGATAAGACAGTCTGTCTGAGCAAAAATCACACTGGGGAAGAAAGCTATTAGAGCCTCCCCTGGGATAGTGCTTGGGGTGTGCAATAGGCCGCCGGGATCCAATTTGGATAAGGATAGAGACCTCTTTAATGTTTTTAAAGAAGTAAATACTAATGGGAATTGTGTGATAATGGGGGACTTTAACTTCACAGATATAGACGGGAGGACAAGTGCTAGTAATAATAATAGGGCTCAGATTTTCCTGGATACGATAGTTGATAGTTTCCTTCACCAAGTAGTTGCTGAACCGACAAGAGGGGATGCCATTTTAGATTTGGTTTTGGTGAGCAGTGAGGACCTCATAGAAGAAATGGTTGTAGGAGACAACCTGGGTTCAAGTGATCATGAGCTAATTCAGTTCAAACTAAATGGAAGGATAAACAAAAATAGATCTATGACTAAGGTTTTTATTTCAAAAAGGCTAACTATAAAAATTAAGAAAATTAGTTAGGGAAGTGGATTGGACTGAAAAACTTGTGGATCTAAAGGTGGAGGAGGCCTGGAATTACTTCAAATCAAAGTTGCAGAAACCATCAGAACCCCACATCCCAAGAAAGCGGGGGAAAATCATAGGCAGGAGTTGTAGACAAAGCTGGATGAGCAAGCATCTCAGAGAGGTGATTAAGAAAAAGCAGAAAGCCTACAAGGAGTGGAAGATGGGAGGGATTAGCAAGGAAAGCTACCTTACTGAGGTCAGAACATGTAGGGATAAAGTGAGAAAGGCCAAAAGCCATGTAGAGTTGGACCTTGCAAAGGGAATTAAAACCAATAGTAAAAGGTTCTAAAGCCATATAAATAAGAAGAAAACAAAGAAAGAAGAAGCTTAACACTGAGGATGGAGTGGAGGTTAAGGATAATCTAGGCATGACCCAATATCTAAACAAATACTGTGCCTCAGTCTTTAATGAGGCTAATGAAGAACATAGGGATAATGTTAGGATGACAAATGGGAATGAGGATATGGAGGTAGATATTACCACATCCGAGGTAGAAGCCAAACTCGAACAGCTTAATGGGACTAAATCGGGGGGCCCGGATAATCTTCATTCAAGAATATTAAAGGAAGTGGCACATGAAATTGCAAGCCCATTAGCAAGAATTTTTAATCAATCAATCTGTAAATTCAGGGGTTGTACTGTATGACTGGAGAATTGCTAACATAGTTCTCATTTTTAAGAAAGGTAAAAAAAAGCGATCTGGGTAACTACTGGCCTATTAGTCTGACATCTGTAGTATGCAAGATCTTGGAAAAAAATTTGAAGGAGAAAATAGTTAAGGACACTGAGGTCAGTGGTAATTGGGACAAAATACAACATGGTTTTACAAAAGGCAGATCGTGCCAAACCAACCTGATCTCCTTCTTTGAGAAGGTAACAGATTTTTTAGACAAAGGGAACGCAGTGGATCTAATTTACCTCAATTTCAGTAGGGCATTTGATACTGTTCCACATGGGGAATGATCAGCTCAGTTGGAAAAGATGGGGATCAATATGAAAATTGAAGGATGGATAAGGAACTGGTTAAAGGGGAGACTACAACGGGTAACACTGAAAGGTGAACTGTCAGGCTGGAAGGAGGTTACTAGTGGAGTTCCTCAGGGATCGGTTTTGGGACCAATCTTATTTAATCTTTTTATTACTGACCTTAGCACAAAAAGTGGGAATGTGCTAATAAAGTTTGCAGATGACACAAAGCTGGGAGGTATTGCCAATACAGAGATATCATTCAGGAAGATCTGGATGACCTTGTAAACTGGAGTAATAGTAATAGGATGAAATTTAATAGTGAAAAGTGCAAGGTCATGCATTTAGGGATTAATAACAAGAATTTCTGTTATAAACTGGGGACACATTACTTGGAAGTACAGAGGAGGAGAAGGACCTCGGAGTATTGGTTGATCACAGGATGACTATGAGCCGCCAATGTGATATGACCGTGAAAAAAACTAATGCGGTCTTGGGATGCATCAGGCGAGGAATTTCCAGTAGAGATAAGGAGGTGTTAGTACCATTATACAAGGCACTGGTGAGACTACATCTGGAATACTGTGTGCAGTTCTGATCTCCCATGTTTAAGAAGGATGAATTCAAACTGGAACAGGTACAGAGAAGGGCTACTTGGATGATCCGAGGAATGGAAAACCTGTCTTATGGAAGGAGACTCAAAGAGCTTGGCTTGTTTAGTCTAACTAAAAGAAGGCTCAGAGGAGATATGATTGCTCTCTATAAATATATCAGAGGGATAAATACCACGGAGGGAGAAGAATTATTTAAGCTCAGTACCAATGTGGACACAAAAACAAATGGATATAAACTGGCCATCAGGAAGTTTAGACATGAAATTAGACAAAGGTTTCTAACCATCAGAACAGCAAAGTTCTGGAACTGCCTTCCAAGGGAAGCAGTGGGGGCAAAAGACATATCTGGCGTCAAGACAAAGCTTGATAAGTTTATGGAGGAGATGATATGATGGGATAGTTTAATTTTGGCAATGAATTGATCTTTGACTATTAGCGGTAGATATGCCCAGTGGCCTGTGATGGGATGTTACATGTCGTGGGATCTGAGTTATTACAGAGAATTCTTTCCTGGGTGTCTGGCTGGTGAGTCTTGCCCAAATGCTCAGGGTTTAACTGATAACTGGGGTTGGGAAGGAATTTTCACCCAGGGCAGATTGGCAGAGGCCCTGGGGGGGTTTCGCCTTCCTCTGCAGCGTAGGGGCACGGGTCACTTGCTCGAGGATTCTCTGCACCTTGAAGTCTTTAAACCACGATTGGAGGACTTCAGTAGCTCAGACATAAGTTATGGGTTTGTTACAGGAGTTGGTGGGTGAGATTCCGTGGCCTGCATTGTGCAGGAGGTCAGACTAGATGATCATAATGGTCCCTTCTGACCTTAAAGTCTATGATTCTATGAATTGTAAGCTCATGTGCTTCAGTACTGTCACCAGATTGCATATTTTATTTTCTATTAGATCAAACGCTTGACATAGTCTTCCCAAAATCCCTTATCGGAGCCCTCACTCGAGCTGACCAAAAAAAGTGAAAATGGTGAAAATGTTTTCAAAAAATGTTTATTTTTAAATAAAAAAATGTCAAAGTGCAAAATTTTTGAATCAGCTTTCACCCTGACTTAGAGGCATGTAAATAAGTGAGATAGACATTTGACAATATCCCTCAAAAGTGCATCCATATAGACAATGGGCAATTACTTTGTGTAAAATTATATTTTAACTATGCCCCTATCCATACTACAGTAGTCTATATTTTTCCCCAGACTGATGCCTTGGGAAAGGCCTGTGCAGCCCCAAAAGGAAAAGGTTTACATTTTCTAAAATCCCCTAATCCTGCTATTCTGCACCCTCACCATAAACTGCTATTTTTTCCCTGACAGATTAAAAGGCCCAAAGGTTTCAACTTCTTCTTCCTGATTATAAGAGTTATAGTCACCCAATAAGCAAAAAGAAAAAAATACCACAAGACTTATGAGGCAAATTACAACTACATAAAAGCTTGCATTTCCAACAGTGAACTGTTTGTGACAGATCCATAGAATAAAATTCAATTAACCAAAGAAGAGTTTTGAGTAAATATGCATTACTGACACTTTAAAGGAAATGGTGATTGACTCGCAGACATTGCAGGAGCAGAAAGAGGGGTTAAATTCATTGAGTAAATTATTAGCTTAGCTATAATTTTTAAAATATTCAAATTAATAAGTTATAAGGTAAAAATCAGAGCATTTGAGAAGAATGTGGTAATGGAGAGTGTTAATTGGCTGGAAGTCTGACAGTGGTTAATAATAAGAATAATAATGCCTAAGGCCAAATCACTGCTATCTGTGTTAGTGCTACATGAAAACATTTAAAACAGACAGTGAAATTGTCTTCTTTGCTTATTTTGCAAAAAAGCTACAGAGTTAACTTTCCAAGCAAGAAAGGGTTTGGTTGTTTTTTTTTACCCTATGCATAAATCATTTCTATTCCTAACACTACTTCTAGACTCCTGACATACCTACTGAAATTAAAAACAAACCTTTCAGGAAGCATCTTGTTGTTACACTGGGGTCTTCCCACTACTCCTCTATTCTTTATGACATGTATTACTCTGTAGCAAAGATGGCTCCAAGCCTGCCTCATGCTCACACTATTGTTACTGGGGCAGATTGTCACTTGACCTGATGTAGCTGCTCAAGGGAACAAAGAGGTGTAAGCCCCCACCCAGCCACTCTGCTGGATGGCCTGCCTGAAGCATATGTCCAGATTCTGTAGGGAGTTCCAGCTCCACTTCTTGAGTGAGGGGGCTGGGGAGTAGACAGAGCCTTGGTTTCAGCCCCCAGTATGCTGCAGACAGGAGCGGACAAGAAGTAGGAAGCAAGGTACATCCTGGAAAGGGATGCAGTAACTTACTTTTTGCCCCCAACAGGAAAAAAGAGAGGAACCAGGGGAAGAACTGTGGCTTTGAGTCACAACTCCTTAGGGTTCCACCTGGACAGCACAACTATGAACTGCCCTTTACACAAGGGTGGGAGCTAAGGCTAAATCTAGCCCACTACAAACATGTTGTGTCTCCTGATTTGAGCAATGCCTTTTTGTTTCACTGGTTGCCAGTGTGGGGGATTTATGTCCTTCCCTTTATTCTCCGCTGGAAGCATATCTTCGCTTTCCCTCCCTTCCCCCATTCAAAGCAAGGTTTATTAATACTTCGTAGATCAGTGTGTTTCATGTAACAGCATGGACTGCTCAGGGATGAGTCTCTCAACACAATTTGGTTTGAGTGACAAAATTAATGTTATTGATACACAGCCTTTTGTAATCCTATATGTGCAATATGATGGTCCAAGACGAACTATCAATCAGCTACTCCAAAAAAATATCATTGTGATTGATAATGAGGCAGCTAGGCAGTCTTTTGAAACTTTGATCCAAATATAAATGACACTAAATTTAGAAAGAAGGTCTAAAAAGTAATGATTTATTACTTTAAAATGTGTTCATCAAAAGATATTCATAACAAGGATTAATGTTACTTAATGAAGATTATTTAAACAAACAAAAAATCATAAGCATGATTTGAAAAACAGAGTTTAAGTTGAAAGGAGCTTATGTAAACTAACATGCCTAAACACGATTCATGTATAACGATGTCATATGATGAAAAGTTCATTAACTACAATTTGGTCTTATGACACTATTATTATATTTGCATTAAATGCACCTGGTATTAAGTTGAGTACGTATAAGGGACATATCTACAGTGGGCTTCAACAAGGCAAGATGTTTGACTGTTAGTAGAAAACCTTTTATTATATGTCTATATTTTGTTTAATTAATCATGTATGTTCATTAACCATTCATAGTAATTTATTATGCACCATTTCAAGACATCTTATGTTACAATGGTGTCAGTTTCACTTTGATCATCTAAGGATCTCATGAGATGACATTTACAACTAAAAGGCATGGCTTCTCTCTACGCGCTGCATACATGTGTAGTAGAGATTTAGAAGTATTAAAAAACCCACAGAGCCACATAGGTTGCAGAAATTAACGATAGCTCTCAGATAACAACCCACAAGTGACATAGGAATAGTCAGGTGAAGTGATTTTAGCATGATTTTAACAATGGATTAGTGACAGCCATGCAACACAGTGCTATTACTCATTTTCTCATGTAACATTCAATCATAAATGTTAGGCCATGGCATATCATTTTAGATCGACAATAGCCTGAGTAACTTATTCCAATAAAACTACATAATGTGTATCCAAAACTATTCTAAAAACTCTTTTCTCAAGTTTGCTACAGTATATGTTATTACACAAATTTAGTGCTTACCATATATGTGTATCTATAGAGAGGAGAAGTACCATTTTCATAATACATCTCATAATACATAATACATAGTATCTCCCCTCCCGTAGAATAATCATCAATGAAACTTGCTATGCAAGAAATTTGGAACACGTACCTATTAGGTACAGTCTGTTTCATGGAATCACAGTTTACAGCTTCTTCACTGTTCATTTCTGTCTTCTATTGCACCTTTTATAAACCTACTGATTAATATCAAACAGTGAACAACTCTGACAAGCAGGATTACTAATCCAACATAACTGTTTATAGTTCGAATGAAAAAAGTGCTCCATTTCCAGCCAGTGTACTTAATAATAAAATCCTGTTGTACTTAAATGTTGAAAGGATTACATAACTGTCAGAGTTCCTTTAAATGTTAAGAGTAGTAATCATATTAAAGACATACTATACAGAAGCAAAAGTAAAATGTCAGTTTAGTTATTACCATATATGTACGGGGTTTTAAAATATAGGGGCCAGATTCCCAACTGCATCTAATCTGCATTCACTGGAGCTGAACAGAGCAGAAGGGAAACCTTACCTTTCTGTTTCTCCAATCATGGGCCATATGAGGGGTCAAAAAGGCACTCTGTATAATTTAGAGTAGCCACAGGGCTGCTCTAAATTACGCTGACTGCAACAATACCACAAAGACCATTCTGCAACCAGGAATCAGGAAGAGTGTGGTGCATTCTGTGCCCCTCCCACTTCCAACATGTACTCTAGATGCAGGAAGGGAGCGGGTAGTATATAGCGAGACAGTTTAGCTCCATGTTGCCTAAAGACAATCCTTGGGTGCCACTTTAAGGTAGGTTTTTGGCAGCTTTGTACTACTGAAGTAGCATAAAGTAGCCACAACCAAGAATCTGCTCCATAAAATTCAAATGCTCACATGCATATACTCTTAATGTTAATTTTAATTTTATTTTTGCCTCTGACCTACATTGTTGGATTTGACATTTACAATATATGTGCAGAAATCAATTAATACTTTATTAAGTAATATGCTGAATGCTCTAACATTGCTAGAGGCAATTTGGGTAAATGAATTAAAGCAATTTGCCTAAGAGAATTAAGGCTGCGATCTTGCAACTGACTCTACACATGCGGACCCCAGCAATTATCTGGCATCATTAGAACACCTGGGACCTGACACAGCCACTTAGCCACCTTATAGGTACAGAGGGAGAAACAATGATTTCACGCCCTTCCAGCTTTGTTTCAGAAGACTGGAGTCCTTCCCATTCAGAACCACACTCTTCTCCCACCACTTGAGAATAGAATTTATACCAGTAGAAACTATGTACATGCAATAAAATTCTTATACATCAGTTGGACATTAGATCCAATATTAGCATTCCTGTGATTTTCAGAATGAGTAACATTTCTTTGTGGTGTTCTGTTTGCCAGCTCAATACTAAGATTAAAAAATGAATGTTAACACTCGGACTTTTATTTACATGTAAAATTTTGGAATCATTCCTTTTCAGAATCACACTCCTACAGAAAATTCCTTATGGGGGCTTGTACAGCAGACAGGGCATATTCTTATCCTGTAATTTGTACTGCCAATGCTAGTGACTATCAACACCATGTTGGGGGCACCAACTCTAAAGAAGTTATCCTCATCCCTTCCTACAGCACCTATTGGTTGGTGTTTCTTGGAGTTCTCCCATCTTCTGACCAGGTTTGTCCACATTTAGTTTGTACTATAAAAAATTAAAACCAAAGGTAGTGTGGCAAAATATTACAAAATATTAGTAATTCTAGGTATGCTAAGGTCCAAATGAGACTAGTGACAACATACCCAACCCACCTGAAGGTTAGCAGGTATATATATGCCCATCGTAACATAGGCAATGTTTAAATTTTTCACAAAATTTCTATACTGCTATAGATGTAAGAGACTGGGTCTGCAGCTGATTGGTGCAAACTCAAAGTTGGGCAGCATTGTCTGGGGAGAAGTCTAGAGCACCAGATGAAAATTAACATGGTTCTCTCTTAGTGGAGAAGGAGTATGTGATGATATCCTTTGGTTAATGCAAGGGAGTACAAATTTCAATCCCAATCAGTGACTCAATCCCACTATGTACAATTCTGGCTGAAGTACACTTCTGGGGAAGCTCTACAAGTAGCCATATCATCATCATCATCATTCTGAATCACTCACACCACACTTTTGATTAATGGCACCTTCATTGCATGAAGTTCTTCCTTTATGGGAGTTTTGCAGAAAGATTTGACCATTCTCTAATTTCTTAATCCCCCTAGCCCAGTTATCAAAACAAACTGTCATTCTCAAATTAAGATTCTATTTATTGCTTCCATTTTTTTGTTTTGTTTTGGTCTCTGTCCATAAAGGAACAGAAGCTCTTTTATGACACAGCAGATGGTTACCTTAGATGGTTATCTTAGACTTAGCAAGGTCGGGAAAGGGAAATCCCATGTTCTTTCCCTGTATTTTGAGGTCTTCCTATTCCATTAGCACTTATTGTCTGATGCCTGATGACAGGACAATGGGGACTGCATGTTTCAGTGAGATTTCTAACACTACCAAAGTCCCTTTCCATTGCCTCTCTCACTGCACTGTTCTAATTATGCACATTTTCTGTTGCTGTATTCCTCCAGGTCTTGTCTTACCAAATGATGTAATTCTTGATTACAGTTCTTGTACTCAACTTGTACAGTCATGTTGATATATTCATGAATACCTTGATGACAAGTACATGCATTTCCCTGCAAAACAATAAGCATGCTAAAGCTTTTATAACATCCTAGATCCTTCTCTGAAAGCATTTGCCTATACTGTCAATTCCTTCTTTGCTTCTTAGGTATCTGACTTAAGCATAAGTATACAAGTCCTATAAATTAATACACGTTGTCGGGGGTTGCACTTCTGGTGGAAGACTATCATCTCATGAGTGATAAGGGTGACAGACATGCAAAGCATAGCTGAGTGGATCTGGCACTGATGTTGTGAACAACATATCAGTCATACTGTAAGATTTTCCCACAGAATAACATGCAATTTATTCTAAGTTGTTCCAAAACATCTACTTTTTTTCTCTGCATAGTTGCTATCTTCTGCAATGTTTTGTCTAGATAACTATTTAAATGGAGAGAATTACATTACAATAGAAGGCTCCAATCAAGGAAAAATTAACCAGTCACACCAACTAACCAATTATGAGTCAGAATTACCCCCAAACCTTGCAATTGTCACAAAAAAATGTCACTTTGCTGAAAAACTATATTTTGTACTTTGGGGAAGCCTGGATTTTGGCTGATGAGGGAGTAATGGTTTATCCTCTATGGTAAGTAGAGCAACTTGCTATATACATCATGTTACCATTTGACTTACATTCTAACATTCTACATTTATCTAAAATTAAATCACATATTAAAATAAGGATAAAAAGTAGACATCTGATGTGTAAATTTAAATATTTAGTTACAAGTATATGAGAAAAATAAAAATAAAAAACAAAATTTAAGCAGAAAACCAACCAGAGCCTAGCTCAGAGCATCTCAACTTCCTAGAGAGCAGAACTTTAAAACCCTGCAGTTCTCAGAATGCTTTTCAGCACAGGAAAACATAGGATCTGCCATATTGGATCAGTTGTTTGCATTTTATTGTAGCTATGTTAGTCCCAGGATATTAGAAAGACAAGGTGGGTGAGGTAATATATTTTACTGGACCAACTTCTGTTGGAGAAAGAGACAAGCTTTCAAAGTCCAGAGAGCTCTTCTTCAGATCAGTTGTTCATCTGTCATTTATGGTCATCTATCCAACATTGTCCAATTTTAGACAGAAGGTGCAAAAATCTATGTGCTGAACATTTATAGAATAACTTGCTCATAAGAGAAGTTTCTCCCTGCATGTAATCCCACTTTTAGGCCTTGCAACAGTGAGCAAAGCAATACTTTTAAAAATCTAGGACTCACTGAAAGTCAATGAGACTTAAACTCCTAGGTCAGTTAGATGCAGATATTAAAAAGGTATTTAGGCACACATTAGACATCTATCTGCATCTGTAGATGCTGAAATACCTAGAAAAATCTGGCTGTTAGGCATTTTTTAAAATTGTACCCAGGAGTTTGTATACATTTATATCAATCCTCAGTGAAAAAGTAGCACATCTTTTTTAGATTCCTATGAAATTTAGACCTATATATTCTACTTGGGGCTCTGAAGTGGGTCAGCAAGTAAGATGACAGAAGGGACAGTTTTGTGTCAGGAAAGACCATAAATTTTTCCCCTATAGTTGACATGGATAAGGCACCACCTTTCAATCTAAAGGATCACAAAAGTTCTCTCTCAGCTACACAGCACCATTGAAATGTTGTTGCCCCTGGGATGTAGGACATCAGCCAGGAGGAAGACAAGCACACAGCTCATTCTACATCTAAAAGATTTACAGGTGTAAATCCAATATTGAGACTTCGTGTGAGACTTATGCCTTTTCAGGGTTGTAAGTCATTACATTATATTCAGAATTGTATTACTGTAAATTTCACCTGTAATTATAAAAAAACTAATAGCAATAAGCAGCTCAAACTTATAAAGTAAAAAGATCCTTCCAGACAAACTGGATAGGTTTCTTAGATAGAATTATAAAAATCAGTGGGTGTAGAGAAGTGGTAGGTTTAGATTTTAGTAAAGCATTTGATACAGTTTCTCATAGAATCTTACTCTCAAAATTAATTCAGATTGGCTGGGACATGAACTCTGCCATGAGTTTGCCATACGATATGGCAACAAAATACCAGTGCAGTTTTCGGTTTTATGTATAGAGGCATCACATCACAGTACTGGAAAACAGCAATAGGCGTCAATGCCTACAGTATGTGAGTATGTGAAAGGAGAGCAGCAAAATACAGACCCTGCACTTCAGCAAAGCAGACTTTGACTCCCTCAGGGAACTGATGGGCAAGATCCCCTGGGAGAATAACATGAGGGGGAAAGGAGTCCAGGAGAGCTGGCTGTATTTTAAAGAATCCTTATTGAGGTTACAGGGACAAAACATCCCGATGTGTAGAAGGAATAGTAAATATGGCAGGTGACCAGCTTGGCTTAACAGTGAAATCCTTGCTGCTCTTAAATACAAAGAAGAAGCTTACAAGAAGTGGAAGATTGGACAAATGACCAGGGAGGAGCATAAAAATATTGCTCGGGCTTGCAGGAGTGAAATCAGGAAGGCCAAATCACACCTGGAGTTGCAGCTAGCAAGAGATATTAAGAGTAACAAGAAGGGTTTCTTCAGGTATGTTAGCAACAAGAAGAAAGTCAAGGAAAGTGTGGGCCCCTTACTGAATGAGGGAGGCAACCTCGTGACAGAGGATGTGGAAAAAGCTAATGTACTCAATGCTTTTTTTCCCTCTGTCTTCACGAACAAGGTCAGCTGCCAGACTACTGCACTGGGCAGCACAGCATGGGGAGGAGGTGACCAGCCCTCTGTGGAGAAAGAAGTGGTTCAGGACTATTTAGAAAAGCTGGACGTGCACAAGTCCACTTAGACGTGCACTTAGAGGAGAGGAAAGTGACCAGGAACAGTCAGCATGGATTCACCAAGGGCAAGTCATGCCTGACTAATCTAATTGCCTTCTATGACGAGATAACTGGCTCTGTGGATGAAGGGAAAGCAGTGGACGTGTTGTTCCTTGACTTTAGCAAAGCTTTTGACATGGTCTCCCACAGTATTCTTGCCAGCAAATTAAAGAAGTATGGGCTGGATGAATGGACTATAAGGTGGATAGAAAGCTGGCTAGATTGTCGGGCTCAACGGGTAGTGATCAACGGCTCCATGTCTAGTTGGCAGCCGGTATCAAGTGGAGTGCCCCAAGGGTTGGTCCTGGGGCCGGTTTTGTTCAATATCTTCATAAATGATCTGGAGGATGGTGTGGATTGCACTCTCAGCAAATTTGCGGATGACACTAACCTGGGAGGAGTGGTAGATACGCTGGAGGGTAGGGATAGGATACAGAGGGACCTAGACAAATTGGAGGATTGTGCCAAAAGAAATCTGATGAGGTTCAACAAGGACAAGTGCAGAGTCCTGCACTTAGGACGGAAGAATCCAATGCACCACTACAGACTAGGGACCGTATGGCTCGGCAGCAGTTCTGCGGAAAAGGACCTAGGGGTGACAGTGGATGAGAAGTTGGATATAAGTCAAGTAGGATATGTTGCCAAGAAGGCCAATGGCATTTTGAGATGTATAAGTAGGGACATTGCCAGGAGATCAAGGCACGTGATTGTTCCCCTCTATTCGACATTGGTGAGGCCTCATCTGGAGTACTGTGTCCAGTTTGGGCCCCACACTACAAGAAGGATGTGGAAAAATTGGAAAGAGTCCAGCAGAGGGCAACAAAAATGATTAGGGGTCTGGAACACATGACTTATGAGGAGAGGCTGAGGGAACTGGGGATGTTTAGTTTACGGAAGAGAAGAATGAGGGGGGATTTGATAGTTGCTTTCAACTACCTGAAAGGGGGTTCCAAAGAGGATGGTTCTAGACTGTTCTCAGTGGTAGAAGATGACAGAACAAGGAGTAATGGTCTCAAGTTGCAGTGGGGGAGATTTAGGTTGGATATTAGGAAAAACTTTTTCACTACGAGGGTGGTGAAACACTGGAATGCATTACCTAGGGAGGTGGTGGAATCTCCTTCCCTAGAAGTTTTTAAGGTCAGGCTTGACAAAGCCCTGGCTGGGATGATTTAGTCAGGGATCGGTCCTGCTTTGAGCAGGGGGTTGGACTAGAGGTCCCTTCCAACCCTGATATTCTATGATTCTATGATATGCATTTGTTTTGGGGCCCTTCACTATCTGACAAAAATTGACACATTGGAGGGAGTTTGAAGAAATGCAACAAAAAAAAGATTAGATGTTTGGAAGGAATTGATGACAAAACAACATATTAAAGGTGGGATCTTCAAAACCTCAGCATTGACCTAACCCTGTTCCTATCAAAGTCAATGGTAAAATTTCCAGAGTTTGGCCAATGGTGCACACTTTTGAAAATCTCTTACTAAATGATGACAAATATTAGAAGGGGAAAACTCTAAAAAGGGAGATAAATAATTTTGGTTGGTACAAGGGAAAATTTAAGCAGAATATCCTGGCTAAATTGTGGAATAGCCTCTCAAAGGAAGTGATGAGCGTGCCAGGGTTTGATACACTTAAAACGAACCAGATAAAGATCTGGAGAATATATTATAGGAAATAAACCAACAGGAAGATATACTAGATAACTAACCAGATCAGTTCTATCCCTCATATCTGTGGTGCTACCTATGAATCACAAAAAGTGTATGAATCACTGGTCAAACAACATTTGTGCTTTTCTGTGAAGCTGCAAGTCTTAGCAGATATCTGAAATACATACACGTTTCATACTTCAACTCAAAAGTTTAGTAAAGAAAGTACCTCAAAGCTTTGGAAATGTAGATTTGTACAGCTTACTATTGCATATTATTCCTATTGATAGAACAGTAATTTGCAGCCTCATTAAATACAAATTTTCAAAAATTACTCCTGATTCTGAATTCCTATTAGGAGATGCATAGTTTAGTGGGTAGAATTAGGAATCAGGACTTCTAGAGCTAATTCTCACATTATTTGTATCCTCCAAAGAACGTATTCATGGCTCAGCCAATGACTCACTGAACAAGTTTGGAAAAGTTTCTTCACCACCATGTGCCTCAGTTCCTGCACCTGTAAATTTGGTATAATAAAAGGTACTTGCTTCTGATGAGTTTTGTGATACTTAATTAATTCACGTGCAAAATAATATCATTACCATGCTATCGTGAACGAGAACTAGCAGATTATTTATACAGTAAAGCGTACAACCTAAGCCAGAGGTGGGCAAACTACGGCCCGCGGGCTACATCCGGCAGAACCATCCTGCCTTGCCCTTGAGCTCCCTGCCGGGGAAGCTTGTTTCCAGCCCCTTCCCTGGCCTGGAGTGGCGAACTGCGGCCAGTGGGAGCCATGATCGGCCGAACCTGCGGACACAGCAGGTAAACAAACCGGCCCAGCCCTCCAGGGGCTTTCCCTGAACAAGCGGTGGCCCTAGTTTGAGAACCACTGGTTAGCACATCACAGTACTGGGCTCAGTCACACAAGCAAAGGGAGCTAATATAACTGTGTTTGCTGGATCAAAGCTGAAAACAATCCCATCAGTTTCCTGGTACACTCATGCATATGCACACTCCTCACTTGCACTGTTTCTCAATTACCTCACTCTAGGTAGTTTGTATTGCTCAGAAGAGTGACCAAATACAAGCAATAAGGGTCCAATCCAACTCCCACTGAAAGTCAGTGAGTGTCTTTCCATTGACTTCGAAGGGAGCTGAATTAGGTTCTTGTTGAACATCAGGAAAGATGTTCATCAAGATATGTAAACATGATTTTCTGTTCATTTTTCTGCTTCTTTACTTGATAATCTCATTTCTCTGGCCCAGTGCCATAGGCTGCTGTTCGTCAGTTGATTTACGGTAAACAGAAGAAAAATTCTGTAAACTTGCATTATTTTGCCAGTGACACACACTTCAGTTTCCTTCTGTATTCGCAATTAAACAAAAAAAAAAAAAAAAACTAAGAAGCTATTGTATTTCTTCCAGATCTTTGAGTAACTGGCTTCAGCCCTAATTGAAAGAAAGTAGATTTTATGGAGAGACAAATTATACTGTACATAATGAATTCATAAGATGACAAATATAACAATATTGCCTTTTGCCTTTTAAATAGGAAACATTGTATTTTAAAAAAAGAATCATTTAGATTTCAAATTTCTCAAAACAGTTGCAAGGAGACTTAGAATTTCAGAGCAATTGCAAGGATGTGTAGAGCTCAGAATTTAGTTTAATGAACAAGATGAAGAGATGCTAAGAAATCTCAATGAGTTATCATTATTTATACTAGCTTCAGTTTCTTAGTGAACAATATCAGATTAGTAAAAGGAAAAAGAAAACCACATTTAAATAATATCAAGGTTTTTGTGACAAGAAAAAACAAAGCCCAGGAAATTCAAAGTTAAGGTTGGCACGCCATTCTCCTCCATTCTCACAGCTCAAAGGAGACGGCTAAATGGCATGTGATAACAAAATGTCACACTGAACTTTAAATTTCCTGGCTTTGGTTAGTTTTATTCATCAGTTTTAGCATTTCAACTTTGCTGTTGGAATTTCTTGATTCGATGGGGTTAATATGTTTATTTCTAGACAGGGAATAAAGAAAACAAAAAAAGGTGAAAGTATCTTGTCCCCACTTTATGTAAATAAGAAGAGTTGGACCACACAAAATACAGACTACCATGAAATCAAGGACTATACCAGTATATGTAGATATAGTTGCAGTAATTATATACCCAATACAACAAACCACCAAAACTATGATTAAATAGATATTTTGAAACCTTTATTATGTATTTAATTGAACAAAATGCCTTCTTTGGAGGACACAATATAGATTACCTAATTAAGCCATGTGATCTGTGTAATAAACCTATATAGATGAAACACGTGCAACAAACAATTATTCATCCTGAATATGTCATTGGATTGTTTTATAATTTTCTAACTAGGACAAATATTAGACCACATGTGGACTGATCGCCTCCCATTCCCCCCCCCCCCCCCCCCGGCTTCTTCTCTCTCCAACTTAAATTACAAGGGAATTTTTGTTATACAAGTCTAAAAAATGTTCAGTACTGGAAAACTAGTGATTCATTTTCTTATTTCTTGAACTCAGAAATGGGTGATTTATGTATTTTTATTTTAAAAGTGTGATGTCTGAAAGCATCTAGATGGTTTTAAATTACAACCTTAACTATAGAAGAATGTATCTGATAAAAACAATTAGCACTATACAAACCAATGGAGCACATGTAAACCCTGTGGCCTGACGTTCTGGAGGATAAGGAGCTCTTTGCCTCCAACTGTCGCACCACCTCAACAGGGTACAGTACAGAGAGGGCTCTTTGTAGATAGCAGCAGCAGAGCTGAGTAAACTCTAATGAAGGCCCTCCTCCTTAGCTTCTGAATAAAGCGGACATCACTGTGGCTGGGTTAGGAGGTGAAGCAGGAACTGGAAGCAGGTCTGCCTGAATGCACCTGAAGACTCTGGGAATATGCTACTCACTGATACCAAACCCTGAGTGGTGTTTAGCGGATGGGGAAGGGGGAAATGATGCAGTAAAGAGACACTGCCTATTGGGAATTCACATCAGATGGTTAGGAACCAAGTTAACACACTACTGCCAAAAAGTTACCATGGAAGAGTGCATTATTTATCAGATTGCTATGTTTCTCCACATTGAGCCTGTGTTCCCTTTTCGGCTAAAAGAAAAGTTGTCCTTGTTTCATACACAGACTTAGTGCTTGTGAGTGGGGACCAGGGAAGGTATTAATGATCCCAGAAATTCTGAGTGGGGGTTTGAGCCAATAATGTTTGTTAGTGTTAAGAGGGTCCCCTACGTATTTGAACTCAGCCCTTGTTGCCACTTACAACATCTGACAGAAGAGTTACAATACATTACACAGAATAAAAACTGGCTAATTAATAGATCTCAACATGTAATTACTAATAGGGAACCAGCACTGGATGAAGCTGTTTCTAGTGGAGTTCCACAGTGGAGTTCTGTTCTTGCCCAATGCTCTTCAATGTCTCTAATAATGACCTGGAAGAAAATATGAAATCACTGCTGATACAATTCAAAGAAACAAAAATTGGTGGAGGGATAAAAAATGGTAAGGATCAGTTACACAAAGAGATCTTGACCACTTGGTTAGCTGGGCTCATTCAAACAACATACGTTATAACTGAGCCAAATGAAAGAACACAGAATGGACACAATTATAGGATGGGGAACTATATCATGAAAATCAGTTTCTCTGAAAAGATCTTAGAAGCTGTGGTGGATAGTAAACTGACCATAAGCTCCCAGTGTGATGATGTGGCTCAGATCCTTGAGTGGATTAAAGGAATATCAAGGAGGAATTGGGAAGCAGTATTATCTATATACATAGTATTGCAGAGGCCATTACTGATACATAATTTCCAGAGCTAGTGTTCACAGTTTTAAAAGGCTGTTGGAAAATTGAAAAGGGTTCAGAAAAAAGCCAACAGAATGATTTGATGTCTGGAAAAAAAATCTACTTTGCAGAGAAATTTAACCTATTTAGCTTATTAAAAAAAACAAAAAATAAAACAAAGCTTAAGTGGTGATGTGATCCAAGTTTACAATTGGAGGGAAGATTTCTGATTGTAGAGAGCTCTTTAGTCAAGCAGAGAAAGGCATAACAAGTTCCAGTGCCTACAAGTTGAAGCTAAACATATTTAAACTGGAAATACTTTTGATAGTGAAGGTAATTAACCACTGGAACGATTTTGCAAGGGATCTGGTAGATTCTCCATCACTTGAAGTCTTTAAATCAAGATTGACTGTTTTTTTTAAAAAAAGATATATTCTAGTTCAACAAGAAGTTATAGACCTTATGTAGATTGACTGGATGAAGTTCTATGGCCCGCATTACACAGGAAGTCAGACTAGATGGTCATAAGAGAGTCCCTTCTAGCCTTAAAATTCACAAATAGCATTATTTGTTTTCCAGCAGCCCTCAAAATTCCCAGTCACAATTAGGCCCCTTTTGGAGCAGATGCTCAACAAACATATTAGAGAGATGGCATCAGCTCCCAAAATTTTATAATCTAAACCCCAATCCTGAAACTTACATTCAGTAGAACTTCATATGCATGGATTGGGGTCTTAATCACTGTAACAACACAATACCAATATTTATTAGTGTGCCATAATCAAGCTATCTGAAAAAAATGATTACCTACATTAATTATTCCTTTTTAAGTACACGATTTTGTATTACTAAAGCCATATTCTGAATTAGCATCAAGATTGAGTATGAACTTTAAATCCCTATTGCCAAATATGGTGACTTACATGTTATCTAGACGATGTGGGCATTTCCCTACAGACCATGTTGGTGCATTCTTTATTTGACCCAAAGCTGCCTAATGAATTAAGGTTCAAAAGTTTTGCACATTGACCACAGTCGCCCAGACATGGTTGCATCAAGCCAACTAGAGTGGTACTTTTCTGAAGGTCTCTGTGTTACCAATGGAAAGAATTATTTATCCTTCCCCATTGTTGATCATTCAAACCCCTTTTCAAGCCCACTGGGAGGTTTGTCCTCGGTGTTTGAGGTCCAGTGCTGCTATACCATTTTCAATTATTTCTCCTGACCACTGCCATTATTGCCACTATGTTTTTGCAGTTTTTGCCCCCCAAATTCCTATATTTATAATGATCACTTCAATAGTTACTAAAAGTATGTGCTCCAGGGCTATAGGATTCAGTTTTCATTTTGAGTATACTACTTTCACCACATCCTATACCCAGCCGTAGCTTATCTATCATTAGATTCTGACAGATACATATTTTATATCTTGACAAGCAACCCACTTGACTGCTTTCCTGTGACATCATCTTATCTCTGGATATACCAACCTGTTAATAACTTCATTTTCTGGTTGAATTTTTCCAAATTAAATTAAGCAGGCGAAACATGTTAAGCTCACCAATTCCTCTTAACACTTCGGCTGAAGGGCATCTTCTGATAGCTTGATTCTGAAACTTGGTGACAGACATGACAACCTGTTCAGAGTGGAGTTTGGTCCAAGATATCAGGGTCCTGGAAAGTGATAGATTTTTTTCCACTAGGTTGTTTTTTTTTTTAAGAGCAAAAACAAAATCTATATATTCAGCATTTAGCTGTTAGCTAATATTCCAAAGACTATATCATAGTTTGATAGTACTTGAAGGAATCCTTGGTAAGATAAAAAGCAGTAACAGCATATGACATAAAACTAATTCTGTTTCTCTTGTTTAGATAGAGGAATGGAAGCTAAACATTGTCCGATTGTTAGCATAAAATAATTCCCTCTTTCTCTTATGACAATAACAAGTCAATAGAAGCTTTTCTTACATGCTAATTGAAATAGATTTGTTTTAAAAAAATTAGTTTGGATGTATTATATGACACAGTTAATTAAATATTGGTGCTTCTGTATTTATCCCATTCTATAACAAAGTGGGTCCAGTGTTGAAACAGTGTAGATCTTTGGATAGGACTAGACATGAAATTACTGGGTGAGATGACAGAGGTAACTGAATAATACTGGACACAAAAATCAGGAAACCTGGATTCTGTTCCTGCCTCTGATCTGATGTGTACCATTGGGCAAGTCACTTTCCCTCTCTGTGCCTCAGTTTCCTCCCCTATAAATAGGGACAATGATACTTTAAAATAGCTACATCTTATTTCATTTTTTAAAGTACCAATACCAGTTATCACAAAAGGCTTTTTGTTTTGTGTTGTTTTTCCATTTTGTGGCACCCTACACATATTCAGGCTGTTTCAAAAAGAAACAAAAGATGGTGAGAATCAAGCAATCTTAGAACTAAAAGTTCTAGGCATCAGCCTAATCATAAAAAGGGGGATTAAGAGTATTGTTCAGGAAGGTGAGAGCTAAATCCTCCACCATCCTGTAGATGGACAGTCCTTCCTTCTGTCGCTTGACATGCCAAAACACCCACAGTACTGTACTTGAAGCAACATCTCTAATCACAGGTTTCAGAGTAACAGCCGTGTTAGTCTGTATTCGCAAAAAGAAAAGGAGTACTTGTGGCACCTTAGAGACTAACCAATTCATTTGAGCATAAGCTTTCGTGAGCTACAGCTCACTTCATCGGATGAAGTTGCTTTCGTGAGCTACAGCTCACTTCATCGGATGAAGTGAGCTCTGGCTCATGAAAGCTTATGCTCAAATAAATTGGTTAGTCTCTAAGGTGCCACAAGTACTCCTTTTCATCTCTAATCAGTAACTGCTAAGCAATATCACCAGATTGGCTCCTTCTGTACTTCAGTAAGCCTAGGCTAAGGCAAAGTTGACAAAAACTTAAAGTTCAACAAATGCTTTGGGTCAGATGTACTTTGCTGTACGTGCAAGTTGTGTATTACAACTGGGACTTATTTTGATAAGAAAGGAGGCATAGGAGAAAGAAAAGTGCCTATTCCTATGTTTCCCAGAAATTACCTACCTTGGTTAGGGTGGTCTTGGCATACACACACACGAAGTCATCAGGATTTTAGGGGAAAAGAAAGGTAAAATGAAGTAGTTGGGCTAAACAGAAAGTCCAAAGAGAGTCAGGGCAATTTGTCTGTTATTGTTTTGCATCTAAAAGAATGTTTTGCTGTGAAGTGAGAGGACAGATGGGAAGTCAGGGGCTGGGCGTAAGGTGGCAGAGGGAGGAATAATATCATTCCCTGGAGGCAGGTCTTTGAAATTCTGTTCAGACCCCTAAATTGCATAAATTATCATTGCTTAAGTTACTGTGACATTGGGGCTGCCATAACTTATGTGGTTTACACTGATCCATTATATACAAATATAGCCATTAGGGCCAAATCCTGGTCTCACTTAACTCAAGGGGAATTTTCCTTTTGGCTTCCATGGATCCAAAGTTGATCCTAAAGATGAGATGCAGAAAGCCCACATCTCTCATTGGGCTTTACATGTGTGTTCTTAGGGCCTGAGGATGAGAAACCCACATCACCCACATCACAAAAAAAGAGAAAGTTGTGAGGCTGCACCTCCAGGGATTGCCAGTGCACAATATGCTCCTGCCTCACTCTGTTCCACTTCAGCATGCCCCCATGTTTAAGGCAGCCTTGTAAATTATCCCAAGGCAGATTTAACCCAGTCATTTTAAGGACCTAACTAATGATGAAGCACTTTACTAAATTGTAGTGCCTGTTTATTAGCTAAGAAATAAACTAGTTCTCTGACAAATACTGACCCTGATCCAGCAGTCCCTACTCAGGCAAAACACATTAAAGTCAATGTGAGTTTTGTTTGAGAAAAGGACTGTAGCCTGGGTAGAATGATGGAAGTAACATAAAATCTGAGATATGCTACAGATAAAGCTAAGCCTTTTAATTAGGAATATACAGAAGCTGTATATTGTAGCTGCAGTATATGTTATTGTATCGGGGACTAAATCATATTTGAAACTGTAACTAGGGTTGCCATCCTCCAGGATTGTCCTGGAGTCTCCAGGAATTAAAAGTTAATCTTTAATGGAAAAGATAAAACCTCCAGGAATTCAGCCAACCAAAATTGGCAACACTGACTGTGACTTTGCTAAAAGATTTAATTAGAACTAATATAAATGCATCTTTCCTACACAGTTGATCTAATCAACACTGGCAGTTTTAATTACAATACTATTTAAGGAGAAAATATTGCATTACTATGAAAAAGGATGAATTATTTTACATTGTAGGTGTACCTTCTAGTGCTGTATCTGTCACACAAGCAGTGTCTTTAATAGCTGCTAATCTTATGTCTCTTTCTAAAGTTGCAGTACAATTTGATAAAAGCGGACATAAATCAAATAATTGCCACGTATTTTATTTTCGATTATTTTCTCCCTACGCAGTCTTCACTACAGACAGACTGACAGGTCTAATGTGAGGCTCCTGAAATGTAGTTACTTCTAAGCTTCAGCACTCCAGAGCACATAAAATAAACATATGATCAATGAAATGAAACATGACAAAATGTTTCATATTGATGTTTCTGTTCTTTTCAAAATGTCTTTTTTTGGTTAATGCCCTCAGGCACTTTTTCCATACATTTTCTTTTTTGTAATGTATAGCTTTCCTAGTTCTGATTTCAAGTTCAGGGTGTCTGGGGAGAATGGGAAGATTTCTTCAAACCAAGGCTGTTCCTTCAGCCTTTCACATGAGAAAATTGTTAGGCGCATTAAAGTATTCCTGACTAAGTTGCATTCCTTTGTTCAGAGTGAGTTTTGGGAACACATCCTTTTCTCATTATATTTCCATAAAATATATTTGATCTATTCTATTCTTAGAATACCTCTGATGTGGTCTGTGAATGAAGCACAGTAAAAAAAGATATTTTTTTTATATGAGACAAAATGTTTCCATTTCTTAGACACATAAAAAGTCACTATATAGCACTATACAAAAGTAAAACTTTACAGAAAGTTTTAGTGCAGCTCAACACAGATCACAAAAGGAATCCATCCTTATATTATTTTTTTGTGATTCAGTGCCTCACCAAATGCATACAAGCAGCTACAAAATGACGGAGAGAGAGAGAGAGATAGGCATGAAAGGAAAGAGAAATGGAGGGAGATACAGACCTGGATACTACGACTGGGAAGCAAGTTAATATTTAGAAGCAAAGAAAAATGTTAACCCTGTGCCTCCTAGAGCAAAATAAATCTGCTGTAATAGTAGATGACAATAAAACCACCTTTGAAAAGTTTTAATACTTTCAGAGCACAACTCAGAATATTTCTAAATGTGGACAGATATTTGAAATGTTTATATAGACAGTTCATTGCAACAGTCAATGAATTTTTCCCCTTCCACTTTCACATCCTCTTTTGGTTCTTCTGTATTTTAGGGCCCAGTTGAACACCAAGTAGCAGCTGCAATTACCAGTGCAGAATTTTCTACATCTCACTCTGTGTTGTTTATTGTTCCTCTTGTAAAATGTATTGTTTTTTGAAAAAAATTCTTCAGAACACTTATCTCTAGAGCTTTCCATTCATCTAGGAAAGACTGCCCTGACCTGACACATTGAAAACGTTAGAGAACTAGGAGTTCAAGGCCTTGTCTGTACTTGAGATTGGCTCCGATTCAGCCATTGGTGGACAGTGTCAGTGCAACTGCAGTGGTGCAAACACCAAAAGTAGCCAAGGTAAACCACAATTTGCAACAGCTGAATTTACCTTGGTTTCAACAGAGGTAAGCTTAACCTGTGCAAAGTGAGGCTCTCTTTTTCTACAACTATGGTTTGCAAAAGTGCAACTGCACTGGTCGCTGACTACAGATGACTTAGGGACAAATTTTTAAAAGGTATTTAGGATCCTAACTCCCATTCTGGGAACTTTAAAAATTTGACCCTTAATATAAACAAGGATTAGCTCTAAAATGAATTTGCCTGCTCCCTCATAATATCCCACTCCACAGTCCATTGAAGAACCTTTCCTCCTTATTCCCCACTCTTGGAGGGTCTGTATGAAAGGCTTAAGGGAAAGTAATATAATTAATTTTGAAATGCAGGTTAGTTTTGTTCATTGTATTTTAAAGCTGAAGGTAAGCCACAGAAAGGCTTACACCATATTACACCTCACATCAATCACAGGCAGACATAGGTCCAGGCATCAACAGCAATCAAATGGGGCCAAGTTTGAGCCTTTCATAAATACACGTATTTACTGTCAAGTGTTTAACTGACAAACAAGAGCTCCCTACAGGTGATTTTGGTACAGCTTTGTAATAATAATGAAATAGTTTATTTTCCTATAACCACTGAAAAAATATAAAGGAAAATCATTTACACTGGAGGACCGTGCATTCTTTGCATGAGCCTTTCACTTCTGGAATCAAATATGGCTAAGGTTTCAAATAGAATGAAGATTGGTGGTTTCTGTCAGTGAACATCTGGTGTATCTGTATCATAAAACCACTGCAAAACTTTGTACAAATTGCAGTGACCTAATATTGAAACAGAAATGTGGGAAGTTAGGACTTGGGTGCGTTGGCAGAATTGTATGGGAAATGTCATCTACCATGGTAGATACCTGGTTGTTATTTTTTACTTTCAAGAGCACAAAAATTCAGCAATACACATAATACACAAATTGGAATATTGGTATAGGATACAGCTTGCACAGGAAAGACAGGCAGGGAAAAAAGTAAAGAGGTGTAGCCTTATATATAAAAAATGTATACACTTGGAATGAGGTTGAGATGGAAATAGGAAACAGTCTCTGAGTAAGGATAAAAGGGGTAAAAAAACAAATGTGATGTCATGGTAGGGGTCTATTACAGACCACCTAACTAGGAAGAAGAGCTGGAGGAAGCTTTTTTTTAAACAACCAATGAAACCATCTAAACTAAAGTATTGGACTTGGTAGGGATAGGGGACTTCAACTGCTCAAACATCTGTTGGCAAAATAACAAAGCCGGGCACAGATTATACAAGTTCTTGGAATGTACTGGAGTCATTTTTTTTATTTCAGAAGGTGGAGAAAGCTGTTGGGGAGAGGCTATTTTCAATTTGATTTTGACAAATAGGGAGGAATTGATGGAGAATTTGAAAGTGGAAAGCTTGGGTGAAAGTGATCATGAAATGATAGTATTCATGACTCTAAGGAATGGTAGGAGGAAAAACAGCACAATAAATATAATGGGATTTCAAGAAGGCAGACTTGAGAACGCTCAGGGAGTTGGTAGGTAAGATCCCATGAGAAGCAAGTCTAAGGGGAAAAACAGTTCAAGAGAGTTGGCAGTTTTTCAGAGACACATTATTAAGGGCACAAGAATCATAGAATCATAGAATATCAGGGTTGGAAGGGACCTCAGGAGGTCATCTAGTCCAACCCCCTGCTCAAAAGCAGGACCAATCCCCAATTAAATCATCCCAGCCAGGGCTTTGTCAAGCCTGACCTTAAAAACTTCTAAGGAAGGAGATTCCACCATCTCCTTAGGCAACGCATTCCAGTGTTTCACCACCCTCCTAGTGAAAAAGTTTTTCCTAATATCCAACCTAAACCTCCCCCACTGCAACTTGAGACCATTACTCCTTGTCCTGTCCTCTTCTACCACTGAGAATAGTCTAGAACCATCCTCTCTGGAACCACCACTCAGGTAGTTGAAAGCAGCTATCAAATCCCCCCTCATTCTTCTCTTCTGCAGACTAAACAATCCCAGTTCCCTCAGCCTCTCCTCATAAGTCATGTTTTCCAGACCCCTAATCATTTTTGTTGCCCTTCGCTGGACTCTTTCCAATTTATCCACATCCTTCTTGTAGTGTGGGGCCCAAAACTGGACACAGTACTCCAGATGAGGACTCACTAATGTTGAATAGAGGGGAAAAATCACGTGCCTTGATCTGCTGGCAATGTCCCTACTTATACATCCCAAAATGCCATTGGCCTTCTTGGCAACAAGGGCACACTGCTGACTCATATCCAGCTTCTCGTCCACAGTCACCCCTAGGTCCTTTTCCGCAGAACTGCTGCCGAGCCATTCGGTCCCTAGTCTGTAGCTGTGCATTGGGTTCTTCCGTCCTAAGTGCAGGATCCTGCACTTATCCTTATTGAACCTCATCAGATTTCTTTTGGCCCAATCCTCCAATTTGTCTAGGTCCCTCTGTATCCTATCCCTGCCCTCCAGCGCATCTACCACTCCTCCCAGTTTAGTATCATCCGCAAATTTGCTGAGAGTGCAATCCACACCATCCTCCAGATCATTTATGAAGATATTGAACAAAACCGGCCCCAGGACCGACCCCTGGGGCACTCCACTTGACACCGGCTGCCAACTAGACATGGAGCCATTGATCACTACCTGTTGAGCCCGACAATCTAGCCAACTTTCTACCCACCTTATAGTGCATTCATCCAGCCCATACTTCCTTAACTTGCTGACAAGAATACTGTGGGAGACGGTGTCAAAAGCTTTGCTAAAGTCAAGAAACAATACATCCACTGCTTTCCCTTCATCCACAGAACCAGTAATCTCATCATAGAAGGCAATTAGATTAGTCAGGCATGACCTTCCCTTGGTGAATCCATGCTGACTGTTCCTGATCACTTTCCTCTCATGTAAGTGCTTCAGGATTGATTCTTTGAGGACCTGCTCCATGATTTTTCCAGGGACTGAAGTGAGGCTGACTGGCCTGTAGTTCCCAGAATCCTCCTTCTTCCCTTTTTTAAAAATTGGCACTACATTAGCCTTTTTCCAGTCATCCGGGACTTCCCCCGTTCGCCACGAGTTTTCAAAGATAATGGCCAATGGCTCTGCAATCACAGCCGCCAGTTCCTTTAGCACTCTCGGATGCAACTCGTCTGGCCCCATGGACTTGTGTACGTTCAGCTTTTCTAAATAGTCCCTAACCACCTCTTTCTCCACAGAGGGCTGGCCATCTATTCCCCATGTTGTGATGCCCAGCGCAGCAGTCTGGGAGCTGACCTTGTTAGTGAAGACAGAGAAAAAAAAAGCATTGACTACATTAGCTTTTTCCACATCCTCTGTCACTAGGTTGCCTCTCTCATTCATTAAGGGGCCCACACTTTCCTTGGCAAACCATCCAAGAACAAACTATCCAACTGCATACGAAAGATAGGAAGTATGGCAGGAGGCCACCCTGGCTTAACCAAGACATCTTCAATTTTCTAAAACACAAAAGTGGAAAGTAGGTCAGATAACAAAGATGAATATGAACAAATAACACAAGTATGTAGGGACAAAATTAGAAAGGCCAAGTCACAAAACAAGATTAAACTAGCAAGAGACAAAGGTTAACAAGAAAACATTCTACATATACATTAGAAGCAAGAGGAAGACCAAAGACAAGGTAGGCCCATTACTCAACGGGGGATGGAGGTGGGAACATGGAAATGACAAAAGTGCTAACATTACTTTTTTGTTTCCCCAAAAAGTTTCCTAGCGATTGGACATCTAATGTAGTAAATGCCAGTGAAAATGAGGTAGGATGAGACGCTAAAATAGGGAATGAACATGTTAAAAATGTCTTAGACAAATTAGATGTCTTCAAGTCGCCAGGGCCTCATGAAATACATCCTAGAATGCTCAAGGAGCTCATTGATGAGATATCTAAGCCATTTGCAATTACCTTCTAAAAGTCATGGAAGACAGGAGAGATTCCAGATGATTGGAAAAGGGCAAATATAGTGCCAATAAAATAAAATAAAAAGTGGAATAAGGACAACCGGGGGAATTACAGACCAGTCAGCTTAACTACAGTTCTGGAAAGATAACAGAGCAAATAATTAAGCAATCAATTTGCAGATACCTAGAAGATAACAAGGCGATAAGTTATAGTCCAAATGGATTTGTCAAGAATAAATCATGTCAAATCAACCTAATAACTTTCTTTAACAGAGTAACAATCTTTGTGGATAGCAGGGAAGCAGTAGATGTGGTATATATTGACTTTAGTAAGGCTTTTGATATGGTTTCATATGACCTTCTCATAAACCAGGGAAATACAATCTAGATGGAGCTACTATAAGGTGGGTTTATAACAGGTTGGAAAACTGTTCCCAGAGAGTAGTCATCAGGGGTTCACAGTCCAGCTGGAAGGGCATATCAAGTTGGGTCCCACAGGGATCAATTTGGGTCTGGTTCTGTTCAATATCTTCATTAATGATTTAGACAATGGTATAGAGTACACTTGTAAAGTTAGCAGACAATAACTGGTTGGGAGGTTTTGCAAGTGCTTTGAAGGATAGGATTAAAATTCAAAATGATTTGGACAAATTGGAGAAATTCTGAAGTAAATAGAATGAAATTCAATAAGGATAAATGCAAAGTACACCACTTGGATGAGGGCTGTAGGACAGCAGTAGTCACCTGCAAATGGGGCTATGGATTAGAGCTGGCCAAAACAGGCGGGGGCGGACTTGTTCTACTACTACGCATTGTGGTTGGGTACTCATGATCCAATAAGGTGAAGAAAGCTGCAGGCTGGCAAATCTTAAGAAGTTGGAGTCCAATATACACCATTGGGTACCATTGGGTGTACCATTGGGTAATAGCAGTGAAGCCATAGCAGCATGGCCTTTAGCACAGACTACCCATACAAATACCCAGCCTTCACTGAAGCATGCCCTGCCATGGCTTCACTGTCATTGGCATCAGCGCTAGCAAGATTAAAGCTAGCTTGGTTATACCCACACATGCTACAAACACAGCTGTTTGTAGTGAAGACATACCTTCAATTACTTCCCTAAATTTAAGCAGTACAAAGCCACCTCCCCTCAAGGAGAACACCAGGAGAAACCAAACCAGGTTTGGCCACAAACAGGCTGCATACTGGCTGTGGATGCACCCTTTTGTGGATGCAATTTACTCCACTTCACTGACTGAAAGGGTGTGGAGCCAGACACCCAGGACAATAGGGACATCATAATCTCTGTGATTTTACCTGGCTGCTATGTGGACTTTACATGGAAGGGGAATAAATAATACCTAGCTCTTGTATAGTCCTTTTCAAAAGTAGATTTCAAAGCACTTTACAAAGAAGGCCAGTATCATCATCCCCATTTTACAGATGTGAGAACTGAGGCACAAAGAGGTAAAGTGACTTACCAAAGGTCACCAAGCAGGCCAGAGGCAGAGAAATAAAACCCAGGTACACTGAGTCCCAATCCTGTGTTCTATCTACTCAGCAACTCTGCCCCCAATAGGTTCCTTATGACCTGTGACAGGTTTCAATCGGTCCACCGAGCCTCTAGGGGGCGATGGAGAGCTACTATCCAACTGGCAGTCCTTAGTCACACCTTTCGGTCACTGGGGAATTAGCGGAGAAGGAGCGCCGGCATGAGTCAGTGTCATTCGGGATTCTACTACCCAAGGTGGGTTGGCCGGTGTAGGGCAATGCAGGCTCACCCAACTCCGCTGCCCCGCTAACCAAATACACCCACCACACTGGGCAGTTCTGCCCTGGGCTACTTCCTACCCGGTCTCTCAAGCGGGCCTCTCCGGTCCCTCCAGCCTCGTCCGGGTATTCAGCTGCTGGCAGCTCCAGCTCCCACTCTGTGTCAGGCTCACGCTGGCCTGGGTTACAGCCTGGCCCCTCCAGGTCCTCTGGGTACTCGGCAACTGGCAGTTCTGGTCGCCTCAGTCCTTTCTCCAGGTCAGGTTTCTCCTGGCCCAGGGCCCTGCCCTTTGTACTTCCTGCTCCACCCCTCCCCTTCCGGGGATTGAAGTAAGTTTGGTCTGGCCCCGCCAACTCAGGCTGAGAGGGTGGCTCTTTACCCTCTGGTTCAGAGGGAAGCCACCCTGGCTCCCTACATGCCCCTTTCTCCCACCATCACATATTGCATACCTGCTTACAGTCTGGTGACAAACAAGAGCATTTTGCCTCTTAGCACTTCTAGATGTCAGCTCAGCCACCTGCAGGACCAAGCCTGCAACATCACATCCCTTAAGCATGTCAGAGATCACAAGCAGACCATATCTTGCTTCTTAGTTAAGTTTCTCAATAAATCACTGCCTTATTAAAATGAAAATAAAATATCCCACACTAATGATCAAAATACTGCAGATTAGCAATGTTAATTGGCCATTACTCTACTTGTTTTTTTAACAACAGTTGAGAGTTACATTGTATTTACAAAAAGAAAAGGAGTACTTGTGGCACCTTAGAGACTAACCAATTTATTTGAGCATGAGCTTTCGTGAGCTACAGCTCACTTCATCTGATGAAGTGAGCTGTAGCTCACGAAAGCTCATGCTCAAATAAATTGGTTAGTCTCTAAGGTGCCACAAGTACTCCTTTTCTTTTTGCGAATACAGACTAACACGGCTGTTCCTCTGAAACCTGTCATTGTATTTACAATAAGCAAGGTATTTAATTATTTAAAAGTTTGGTTTTTTAAAGAAAATTGACACCTAAATGTGATCTTCATATGATGTCACATGCATGTGTGTTCTATGTAACTAAAAAACACTCTTTGGAAAGTTGTAGATAGTCTAGAAAGTTTTTTACTCATAAAACTTCATAAAATAAAAAATGTGGGGGGAAAAAACCCAACATGATTTCCAGCAAATTGCCTTTGTTTTAAATTCACATGCTCACATGTCTGCACGCCAATGTGTCATGCCTGGTTACATTTGTCTTGTTGTGTTAAAATTATGTTCTTGACATAACCAGGCTTGATGCCTCAGCTCTGTCATATGCCAGCCAACACATTTTAAAGAGATTTTAGTTTGTTTAAATATTTTAACATAATATTTGCTTGCTTTTTTGTTGTTAAATGAATAGGTAAGGAGCTGTTCCCTGTTTATCACATTTATGAAGTTTTGCTTAGGCGTGGCAGTATTATCATCATTAGATGTTTGTATTAAGCAAGTCAGTACTTTGCCACTATTCTCCTCTAGGAGCCAAGATTCATTGCAAAGGAACAGGAAGGACTGTTGGCCCAGTGATTAGGGTGAGACCTGGGTTCAATTCCCTACTTTGCCAAGCCATTTAGTCTTTTTGCCTTAGCTGGCCATCTGCAAAATTGAGATAATAGTACTTCCCTACCTTACAGGTGTATTATGAGAACAAATAAATTTTGTGAGACACTCAGATACTATGACAGGTTTCAGAGTAACAGCCGTGTTAGTCTGTATTCGCAAAAAGAAAAGGAGTACTTGTGGCACCTTAGAGACTAACCAATTTATTAGAGCATAAGCTTTCGTGAGATACAGCTCACTTCCTCAGATGCATATCGTGGAAACTGCAGCAGGCTTTATATATACACAGAGAATATGAAACAATACCTATTCCCACCCCACTGTCCTGCTGGTAATAGCTTATCTAAAGTGATCATCAGGTGGGCCATTTCCAGCACAAATCCAGGTTTTCTCACCCTCCACCCCCCCACACAAATTCACTCTCCTGCTGGTGATAGCCCATCCAAAGTGACAACTCTTTACACAATGTGCATGACAATCAAGTTGGGCTATTTCCTGCACAAATCCAGGTTTTCTCACACACACCCCCCACCCCCATACACACACAAACTCACTCTCCTGCTGGTAATAGCTCATCCAAACTGACCACTCTTCAAGTTAAAATCCAAGTTAAACCAGAACATCTGGGGGGGGGGGGGTAGGAAAAAACAAGAGGAAACAGGCTACCTTGCATAATGACTTAGCCACTCCAAGTCTCTATTTAAGCCTAAATTAATAGTATCCAATTTGCAAATGAATTCCAATTCAGCAGTTTCTCGCTGGAGTCTGGATTTGAAGTTTTTTTGTTTTAAGATAGCGACCTTCATGTATTGATGACATCTTCATCATCTGGACCCATGGAAAAGAAGCCCTTGAGGAATTCCACCATGATTTCAACAATTTCCATCCCACCACCAACCTCAGCCTGGTCCAGTCCACACAAGAGATCCACTTCCTGGACACTACAGTGCTAATAAACAATGGTCACATAAACACCACCCTATACCGGAAACCTACTGACCGCTATTCCTACCTGCATGCCTCCAGCTTTCACCCTGACCACACCACACCACACGATCCATCGTCTACAGCCAAGCTCTGCGATACAACCGCATTTGCTCCAACCCCTCAGACAGAGACAAACACCTACAAGATTTCTGTCAAGCTTTCTTACAACTACAATACCCACCTGCAGAAGTAAAGAAACAGATTGATAGAGCCAGAAGAGTTCCCAGAAGTTACCTACTACAGGACAGGCCTAACCAAGAAAATAACAGAACGCCACTAGCCGTCACCTTCAGCCCCCAACTAAAACCCCTCCAACGCATTATTAAGGATCTACAACCTATCCTAAAGGATGACCCAACACTCTCACAAATCTTGGGAGACAGGCCAGTCCTTGCCTACAGACAGCCCCGCAACCTGAAGCAAATACTCACCAACAACCACATACCACACAACAGAACCACTAACCCAGGAACTTATCCTTGCAACAAAGCCCGTTGCCAATTGTGCCCACATATCTATTCAGGGGATACCATCACAGGGCCTAATAACATCAGCCACACTATCAGAGGCTCGTTCACCTGCACATCCACCAATGTGATATATGCCATCATGTGCCAGCAATGCCCCTCTGCCATGTACATTGGTCAAACTGGACAGTCTCTACGTAAAAGAATAAATGGACACAAATCAGATGTCAAGAATTATAACATTCATAAACCAGTCGGAGAACACTTCAATCTCTCTGGTCACGCAATCACAGACATGAAGGTATCTATCTTAAAACAAAAAAACTTCAAATCCAGACTCTAGCGAGAAACTGCTGAATTGGAATTCATTTGCAAATTGGATACTATTAATTTAGGCTTAAATAGAGACTTGGAGTGGCTAAGTCATTATGCAAGGTAGCCTGTTTCCTCTTGTTTTTTCCTACTCCCCCCCCCCCCAGATGTTCTGGTTTAACTTGGATTTTAACTTGAAGAGTGGTCAGTTTGGATGAGCTATTACCAGCAGGAGAGTGAGTTTGTGTGTGTATGGGGGTGGGGTGTGTGTGAGAAAACCTGGATTTGTGCAGGAAATAGCCCAACTTGATTGTCATGCACATTGTGTAAAGAGTTGTCACTTTGGATGGGCTATCACCAGCAGGAGAGTGAATTTGTGTGGGGGGGGTGGAGGGTGAGAAAACCTGGATTTGTGCTGGAAATGGCCCACCTGATGATCACTTTAGATAAGCTATTACCAGCAGGACAGTGGGGTGGGAATAGGTATTGTTTCATATTCTCTGTGTATATATAAAGCCTGCTGCAGTTTCCACGATATGCATCTGAGGAAGTGAGCTGTATCTCACGAAAGCTTATGCTCTAATAAATTGGTTAGTCTCTAAGGTGCCACAAGTACTCCTTTTCTTTTTTCAGATACTATGGGCGCCATGTAAGTATGATTGATTAGTTGATAGACAGACAAAATGGCTGAAGTAATATCTTTTATTGGATCAACTTCTTCAAGTCAGAATATCTCTCACCAACAGAAGTTGATCCAATAAAAGATATTACCTCACCTACCTTGTCTCTCTAACATCTTGGAATCGACATGGCTACAACACTGCATAGATAGAGACAGACACACTATAACAAATAGGAAACAGTATTACTTGAAAGGAAAGCCAAGTTTTCTAACAAAACAAAAAAAAAGAGATGTTGTGTAAATACTTCCATCAGAAAAAATGAAATAATATGCCTAAATGTTAAGTATTTAAAGCACTGTGTTTATTTTTGCTCCCTGGATTTGCTTGCCTAAATATCAATTCACTACACTGAACTTACTTTGAGGAATATAGACAGTGTCAATATATACAACTGTATATATATATATATATACAATATATACAACTCCAGCACAAATGTGTTTGTCTCAGCATCTCACTAATAGAATTTATTTCCCTCGAATGTTCCTCAGTGTTGGAGATACAGTCCTCTCATTTTTTTTTGCATGACGGATAGCAAGTGTCGGAGTTTAAAATTATACTTTAATACACTGATGACTATAGTATATCCAAGTCCTCTCACAATAAAGCAGGACTGAGACAAGAGCAATGTACACCTCATTTTCATACTGACTTTGATATCCTGGGGTTTGTATTTGCATCTTTGATGTTTCAAAAGATGTCTGATCTTTTTTAATGCACGTGAGTCTCTTGCTATTGAAGTAGTATACTACTGTCATGAACAATGATAAAGTACAGTATCCAAACTGTGTAATAATGTTCTGTGTTGTTCCAAGGATAACTACAGACCAGGGAAGTGGGTTGGATTAAAAAGAAAGAAAGAAACTGTTACATTATCTTTGTTTCAGAGTAACAGCCGTGTTAGTCTGTATTCGCAAAAAGAAAAGGAGTACTTGTGGCACCTTAGAGACTAACCAATTTATTTGAGCATGAGCTTTCGTGCATCCGATGAAGTGAGCTGTAGCTCACGAAAGCTCATGCTCAAATAAATTGGTTAGTCTCTAAGGTGCCACAAGTACTCATTATCTTTGTTGGGTGGTTTAAAAATGTTCCGGCTTGTTCTAGGCTGGGATTTCAATGGGGCCTAACTCCCCTAGAAGGCTTTGAAAATCCCAGCCTTAGTTTTAATCACATCATTGCTCTTTCTCACATTCCTGTCAGTCATAAAGTGAAGTTCTCCCTGAGTATGAGATTCCAGAGAGCAATAACCTGCAAAAAAAATGTGTAGCTCTACTTTTCTATAACTTTTATTGACATAATGGCACTATTCAAGTGAAGAACAGACTAAATATAATATGACATGCAACAGCAACAATGAGAGGCAGTAGCAGGGGGGCAGAGAAATGCCTAGCTAGGGGTCCCTGCCCTTCCAGACTCTAGCATGAGGACGCACTCACTCGGCAGGAACTGACTCTTGGTTCCTAGAAGCTTGTGCAAATAAATGATGGATACGCATGCCAAAGTTAAGGATGTGCTTTTAAAGAGAGAGCTGTTTTCTACATCTATCTTTGAAAATCTGGCCCACCATGTTTTGGTTCTGAACTAATGCATGATAAGATTCTTATAAATGAAATGTAAAAGCAATCATTAATGCAACATTAGGGTTGAGCAATCAAACTACCAAAAGTCATGAGATTTCAGATGCTGAAGTTTCTCCCACAACAGTGAAGTGGCCACATTGTAGACCCTATGGCATACACTCAGAACAAAGAAAGTAATGCACTGTATTTTTCCAGGCTGAAATGGCAATGTATGTGCATAATGTGACAAAGTTCCTGCTCTACCGTGGTGGGTCTTGCGCTTATTAGTGGATTTGCTCACCTTGGAGCTTCACGGCAGCCCTCAGCTTGGCCGTTTTTCTGAACCCAAAGTCCAGGTCAACTCCTCCTATGTCTGACCAGGAGTTAGGAGGATTTGGGAGGAACCCAGGCCCGCCCTCTACTCCGGGTTCCAGCCCAGGGCCCTGTGGAACGCAGGTGTCTAGAGTGCCTCCTAGAACCGCTGTGCGGCAGCTACAACTCCCTGGGCTACTTCCCCATGGCCTCCTCCCAACACCTTCTTTATCCTCACCATAGGACCTTCCTCCTGGTGTCTGATAATGCGTGTACACCTCAGTCCTCTAACAGTCCGCATTCTCACTCTCAGCTCCTAGTGCTTCTTGCTCCCAGCTCCTCACACGCACACCACAAACTGAAGTGAGCTCCTTTTTAAAACCCAGGTGCCCTGATTAGCCTGCCTTAATTGATTGGCTGCAGGTGTTCTAATCAGCCTGTCTTAATTGTCTCCAGAAGGTTCCTGATTGTTCTAGAACCTTGCCTGTTACCTTACCCAGGGAAAAGGGACCTACTTAGCCTGGGGCTAATATATCTGCCTTCTATTACTTTCCTGTAGCCATCTGGCCCGACCACGTCACAATAAATACCTGAGTCATAAGCAAACAATGAGGATTTAGGTGCATAAATTAGATGTTTAGCAAGCATCTATACATGCGTGAGCTTGAAAATCTAGCCCACAAGCGATTGAGAGTCTGTGCTAGAGTAAAAAAAAGTAGATTTATAATTTCTTAATTTGAAATATCACTTTTACCTAATAAAAGACCCAACCTGTTCCCATTCAGGTCAATAGCTTCAATGGGAGAGAAAGCGGGCCAAATGTGGTTATTTTCAGTAAGTATTCAAAAGAAATGACCTAGGCATTGAAGAACTCCAAGATACTTAGGGGTTCTAATCTGGGACTTTTTGAAAGAAGTTGTATATGCTTAACTGACCATATTAGAACTTTTATGAAGAAAATTTAAAAGGAAAATTTCTCAGTGTGCAACCAAACATACTATTCCAATGAAATTGTCTGGTTTACATCTTGCGGCATTTCAAAAAAAATAAAAATAATAAACATCTCAGACTTGCTGCCTCTTTAGCTGGACAGGTTTCCCACAGCTGAATCCTTTGATGATACTCTTTGGATTTTCTATTTTAAGAGCTTCTCCCTTTCTGTTTCTCTGGAGACAAACTTTTTTGCTCTCCTGCCAATCTTCCTCTTGACCTCTCTCTGTCTTCTTGTGTACTTGGCCTTTCCATCTTTTTTGCACTGTCCTCTCTTTCCACATTGCTAGGCCCTCTCCATTTCTAGTGCCAATAATTCTCTTTCAGTTGCCAGGAGTCCTCTTCCTGTATCCCAGCTGTCAAACTATTTAACCTGCTAGACTTTCCCCTTGGCTGTTGCAGACCAGTTCTCCAGCTTCCAGAGATTTAAATACTGTATATTGTCAAGACGACCACCACAAGTATTTGCACCAGTGGAGGAGCCAACTCTAAGACAATTATCTATGAAAACTGAAGGACCCAGCTATATTAAGAAAGTGTATATTATGGTTACATTAAAATATATGTGAAAATCAAGGCCTGATTTGCAAATCTAGGGAAAATTACTTTTTGAAAGTTCTATGGCATAGCCTTTTACTCTCAACCTACATAATTCCCAAAGCAAAACACTTTGTTAAAGAGGAGGTACAACTGAAAGGATGTTTCCAATACGTTTGTGCAACATCAAAGAACTGATTACCACAATATGATAAATAAAATTGATATGGTAAATTGTCTATAATATCAACACATCTATTAATTAATACAAAATTTCATGTAAATTACATCAGAAAGAAGGGTCTAATGAAACCAATTTCTCTAATTACAACGGAGTATCTAAACTCTTATTCCTGAACTAGCTCATTATGCAGTTTTCCAAGGGTCACCTCTAACTCCAGACAGAAACTGCTTGTATTCTGTACCCCTCCCAATCACACTTCATGTCAAGAGTGGAACAGTCTGCACTTATGGATAATCTCCTGTTGGCCATGGACAAGAACTATGCATCCATACGCATACTGTCCTTTTCCATATACAGCTGATATGACTCTGTCCACTTTTGTCAGATTCATAGTTAGCGATGGTGTTGCACATATGCCTGACCTACAGGCTTGATTATTGTTATTCTCCGTACCTAGGTTTGAAACCACTGACCTTAAAAAGTTACAAACCATTCAAAACACAACAACTTATCTGCCCAGCAATACAGGTTGCCAAAACCCCATCACACCAGTACTCTACTCTCTTCCTGTTGAATATCTGGCAAGATTCAATATTTCAGTCTTCATCTTCAAAAGCCCTCCATGAGATTGGTTAATGTTGCTTATCAGACTAACTTGCCCTATGTAAACACCTCACACTGCATCCAGCTAGGAACAATGGTCATCCTCAAGAACCAAACTCATGTATACAAGAGGGGTGACTGGACCACAAATCTGGGACTCACCCCTGGAAAATATTAAAATTACTATGAACATCAGTGTTTTCAGAGACAGTAACAAGCCCCTTCTTTGACCTACAGAAGCATTCCCACAATACTAGGTGTAAAAGAAAACAAAAAACTCCATTCCACTTCACTCCACTCCACTTCACTCCACTCCCACCTTTAGAATAGGGGTGGGAGAGAGACAAGATATATGTTCTCAAAATTTTGAAGGGCACTCATATACCATGTGGTGATGGGTGTCATGTAAGTACTAGACATATTGCAGTACATAGGCAATGGCTGAATTTAGACAAACATTCTAACAGTGATCTCTTCCTACCACTGGTGGGTCTTCTTCCCTCTTCCCCTCCCTGGTGGGAGGGGATTAATTTTGCACATTAACTCTGGCTGTTACTGAAGACATCTGGTCAATAATTGAACATTAATGTTTTATGATGTAACCTATTGTCTAAAAACTAACATCGTTTGCTAAATTCATCATGCTTAAGACTATAGATTAGTTTGAGTCTACAGTCCAGGTAGGATCTATAAAGGCAAAGGACTGAACAATGTATTGTATCTACTACGTTATTGGTAGGCACCCCTCATTGTACCACCTTTACCTGATTACAGGTAGCAAGTATTGTAATCAGTATGAGTTCACATTCTATTTTATATATACATATCTTTATTGTGTATTTTAAGTACACAACTGTATGTGCATGGAGATCATATAGAACATCATACATTTTAATGCAATACTAGTTTGAAGAATAACTTTCAATTTAAAGACTAAAACACCCTCCAGCTGAAGAAAATTCTCACACTGCAGTATGTTAAAAAGAATCTATTTCAATTGTGGTTGGTCATCTAGGAGGGGAAAACGAGGGGGGGAGGGGAAAGGAGTATATTCTCATGTCAAAACTTTTGTTGTTGTTTTTTTAAAAAATCCTGTATATTACATTTTATACAGACTAGGTGAATTCAGAATTATAGATCATTTCAAAAATATTCATTATGCTATTTATATACATCAGTGTGGTCATATAAAAAGTAAAACAAGAATGCATTCACAATTGGTTTAAGCAACTTTCTCTTGGCAAACCACCATAAAAAACAGGGGCATCATGGCGCCACCAGAATTCTAAATTGTGGCAGAGAATCATAAGTACACATGGCATTAATCTTTGTCTCGTTGCAGGAGACACCCTTGCTTGCATTAGCAGACTGCCTCTTAAATCGAAGATGTTGGAACTTAAGTTTAAATGACAGCATAGACAAGATACACTTTCCCATCCATACAAAAAATAATCCAGTTTGTTAAAAAAAAAACATTTCATGCAGTTTATTCCAGTTAATATTCATTATTGCAAATGTACAACAAAAGTGTAATAAAATGGGTTAATAATAGCCCATGTAATCTCCAGTATTCATATTGGACATGATACAGACTACTGAGAGACTTTTTAAGTACATACATATAATTAGTTAACCCATTGGTATTACATTCTTGTTATTCTGGATTGATCACAAGACTTTAGGGATCTCATTATACTATCCTACTTTATTTTCCCTAGTGAATGAGAACACTTAGCTGTCTTTTAATATGTTACTATTAAATGCTTACTAAGTTTTTATGTCTTCTTTTTCCTTTTTCCAAATTTAGGCAGAGTAGAGTTTTGCTAAAACAGTAATTTTAAAAATATGACCATCTTTCTTTGTCAATTTCTCAATGACCTGTAAACATTCAATAAAAATAAAAAAATCTTATGCCAGATGAAAGTCATGTCTTTTTAAAGGAAACTGTGACTATTTTGATGGAAAAGTAAAAGACTGATAGTCCAGGAACACAGACTCAAGATAAAATAAGAATCTTGAAGATTTCCTGTGGGGGTTAATGGAGGTAAGGCCAAGGGTAACTGACCTTGAAATCCCTAGATGATTTACATTTGTCCATAGATTATTTATATAGTTTTTATAAGATTATTTAATACACAAAGCTACCTTTGTTAACCTCTGGTACCATCATAGTCCAAACAATGTCAATTGTAAGTGTCATCTTTATACATGTGTACAAAAATGGAACTAAATATGGTAGCATTTCAAGTTGTCTTTCTTATAGTCCTCTAAGTGCTGCATTGCCAAAACATGATAAAATTATTCAGATATAGTAAAGTAGTATAATATTAGCATTTTAAATAACAGCATGAGATATGCGAATGAGATTTAAGTATTTTAAATAAAACTTACTCACAAGTCACATGTTTAATTCAGATAGTAAGCCAGGGTGAGCTTTTTCCAACAAGTTATATGACTGTAATACATTCTTAAGAACCTATTACTTTAGGTATCTTCCCCCCTTTCCCCTGCTAAAAAAAGTGTTAAAGATCCATACAACAGGGTTTCTTCAAACAAATATGATGTATTCCAGAAACAACATGCATTCACACGACATTCAATAAGAAAGGGACTGTTTACTCAATTTATAGCTTGAAAACCACTAGGGACGGTGTTCCAATATGGGAAATTTTAGTAGTGTGCATTGTTAATACAAAATAAAAGGCAAGCCTGGGAAGTTAGGATTATATTTTTTGCAATGCTTGTTTGGAACATTAAAAAAAAATCCCCTTCTAATGTCAAAGTATGAACAAATACTTTTTCAGATGAATAAAATCTGTAATCAGTTAGATAGGAGCAATATGCTGTTTTTCTGGCATTTAATCAAACAATGAAATCACATACACATTTCCTGACACAAAAGACAAATGATGTAATAATCTGAAGGAGTTTCTCTATCTCCTTGGAACTTTGCATACTTGACTTGTTTTCCATATTTTGTGACTTTAAATGGTGGGAAAATTATATTAAAATGCTTGTAGCAGTTCTTCTAAACTAGCATCCTTTTTGTTTTATTGTATTTAATATAAAAGCAGCAATTATTTGATTTCAAAGTTATGAAAATATGTACCTTATGAGAAAACAAGCAATTTAAGCTTTAATTGGTGTCATTTTTCACAGAACTGGCAAGATTCTTGCATCCCTGGCATGTTGTTTTCTATAAAACTGCAGAGCTGCCTTCAATGAATGTTTTAAGAATGTATAAGTTGTTAAAAGAAGGTATGTGAGAAGATGCCTGGAAATATAAGATTTCTGGGGGGACTTATTCACAAAAGATACATTTAATTTCACAGGCTATATGTTCCAATTTTTCTTTATTATTCCTAATATGTCTTGCTTCACATTAAGAATATCCCCTGTTCCTGTATGGGAATGAAGTGGAGGGGGGACATGTGAGAAGTATATTTTGCATAGGAAAGATAAGAAAAATGGAAGGGGAAACAATAGAAAATATGATTAAAAACATAAAATAGAACAAGACATGAAAATTAATCAGTTGCTTTGAACAGACATACAATCCCAGCTTAATCAGATGCACAGTTCATATAGTGTGTACAATACTCACATGCTGTGTGTATAAGTGTGCTTTGTTTCTCTCTCTCTTTAAAAGGTACCCAGAGATCCCAATCAGGATCAGGGCCCCATTGTACTGGTTCCCATACAGACATACACAATAAGAGACAGTCCCTGATCCAATGAGTTTATGGTGGATTTTTTTGTAAAAAGATAAACACAAATAGTATGTATATAGGTGGGTTGTGTATTACTGTAAATTACAAGCCCAGAAATATATCAAGAGATTGTGATGAGAAGAAATCTTAAGCAGATTGGGATATTATTGGAACCATGAAATGACTTTTGTCAAATCCAGGTTATTATTTAAGAGATGAAACCCTGTGGATTTTTGTTCAAATCTCCGATGCCATTCCTCATAACTCCTCTTACTTAACAAGCCTCGCTGGGTCAGAAACGGGTGGGTGTGCCTCTGAACAGATTGACCCAGTGCTGCCAGATGGTCACACCACTGTTGGATGTGTCATTTCCTGTAGGGACATCATGCAGCATGGCCACAGGTAGGATGGATATTTGTAGGGTGTAATTAATTCACAAGGAATTGAATGCTGTCTTTTAGCAGCCAAATACTTCCTCCAGCGTTTTAGCCAACCAGGTTTCCATCCAGAATATAGGTAGAATGAGTTAATTCTATTATGGATTAAGAATACCAGTAAATATTTCTTCCAGTACAATTCCTTTGAAATATTTAAATGAATACTTTTTCAAGGGCTATTGCAGCCACTGAATTTGATGGCTGCACTTCGCAAACACAATTTTGTGGGCACATGTGGCTGTGTTGAGAGAGACGGAGAGAAAATTTAGTACCCAAAGGAGCCTAGGAGACTGAATGCTTTGTTTATCCCAAAACCAGAAACATCATGAGCAGCAGCTTCATAAGCGTCCACATTTAGAGCAACAGAATAATTCATCCTTGAACTAAAGTGTCATCCAGAACTGAGATATTGGTTCAGTATCATTATCTATTCAGTCTGTGACCTCTTTGTTCCAACTGGTAATGATGGGACCACATAGTGCCAATAGCTTTTAAGATGTGGATACCTGTCCACTGGGAGCTGGACTGGGATTGTAAATTAATTTGACCTGAGGTTGTGCTTTAGTAGAATTGATAGTGAATATTTAGGAAGTACTCTCAACCATCCCTCTTCCTATCTATGTGCATAATCCTTTTTCCTCCTCACAACTAGTACAATCAAAATGCCTGGTGCCACAGATTTGTATCCACTTGGGACCATCCCTACTTTATACTTTAACATTTGAATGAAAAAGCATTAAAACACTTTAATTTGAACTATTGTGCAGAAAAAATACAAGTTACTAATGGCCTCAACACTGGGCAAACATTATTGAAATCTGAGCTGAAAGGCCGTTAGAGTAACTTTAACCACCGGAGGAACGCAATAATCACCCTGAAATGTACAACCTGGAATATTTTATTGGTATTATAAACTGCAATTTATACATAAAAATAAGAAAAACAGTCAGACCCATCCATTTATGAGCCATAATAAATATGATTATGACATCACTGACAACCTGCCAGAAACCTCCAAATGCATCCAGAGTTCTACAACAATGCCATGATTACCTTTTCAATCTGTTTCCCATCAGTGTTTGTGTGTATTTTTGGGAGTGTACATATCTGTGACCCTGATTCAGCAATTCTATCCCCACGAGTGCAGGCATCTGGTTATATAGAGCTAGTGGCAGGAGTGGGCTCTAGGACTGTATGTATGGCTGCTGCTCAAGAGTATTGAATCCATCCCAACTCATGCAAAACAAAAATACAGAAACAAATGAAAAAAAGCACCTTTGATATGCTACACACTATCATATATCATGCTCTTGTCACTTACAGAAAAGCTATTTCAGAGGTATGCTAAGGATATTTTAAAAAGTGTATTCACACTGTTTTTGGGTCTCCTCACTGTGACATCATGAGTCCCAATGCATTAGCAGAGGAAGAGAAATAATAAAGCATTAATACCTCTAAAAATGATTGATAGAGCATCTCCATAAACACAAATTTTGCAGCTTTGAGGTACAATCTCTCACTAAATGCTAGGGCTAGAAATAGCTGTAGGATCACTGAAAAGCTAGCATCTCCAGCTTCTCAGGGGAAGGAAAGATGGACTTGAATCAAAACTCCTGGATGTAAACACTCACACACCTTTACTAAAATTCTGATCCAAATCCAAACCCAATCTTTGTATCTGCCCACTGTACCTTCTCCCATGAAACTGAGATACATTCCATATTAATTAAATTATAAATTAGGAAATAATAAATAAAATAATTCCAAAGAACCAGCCTAAACTGTAACATAAACCAAACCAAAAATATTTTTAGTTTTCTTTCTTATGACAACCCTCTCTGGCTTTCAGCCAGCTTCCTTCCAAAACCTATCATGGTGGCTCTGCTGGGCTGGCTTGCTGGATCACTTTGTATGTCCTATGTGCTGGAGCTTCCCCTGATTCAGGGACTCATAGTTCATTCCAGCACACCCCAGGGAAGCTTGGAACATGAAATGTGGACAGAACAGCTGGTCCCTGACCTTGCAGTGACCGCTATATGTGAGAGACAACACCAAGGGATTAATAAAAATAGCAGGGATCTAGGGAGGAAAGCTGAGGGAAGATAAAGAGAAAGTTAGGGGTTGTGGAGTGATGGAAACCAAGGGGTCTCATGTCATATGGATAGTAGGGTAGATGAAAGCTTTAGAGCTGAACTGTCCTGTCAAGTGATGGGGAACACAAGCAGAATGCTGGGAAGCTAGTTGAGAGGGGGGGAAAGAGGTGTGCAAAGTGAAGGGAGGATGGAGAAGAGGAACTGAAAGGGCTTGGACATGTATGGGTAAGCATCAGGTTTTGCAGGATTGATTGGAATTGAACCTCTAAACTTTGAGATTCTCTTTTTTTTTTCTTTTTTTTTTTGGAAATTGTATTAATTTCCCCTGTCCATCCTGCTCCAGCCCTTCTCCTCTCCTGATTCTCTGATGGTTTCCTCTCCTAAGACCTGGTGATTATTCTCCTCTCTCCCACCTATCCCCTGAATCAGTCCACTGCCATTCAGCCCTCAGGCACTTCTACAGTCACTGATAACCTCCCAGATCAGCTGTTAGTCTCCAAATCTCTCATACTCTAGAGCTTTTCCCCACTTCATAAGTACCCCAGGATGCAGCGTGTGCTTCTGCCCCCTGTGTAAACCTGGAGAAAACAATACTGAAAAACAGCAACTGGCCCAACAGTCAATCAGATTTCATGACAACCTGAGCAATTTTGTAGGCTATCAACAAAGATAGGATAGCATCCGTATTACTGTATGGCAGAACTGGAGTAGACAGAGCGGTCCTTACAGAACCCTTTACAATGTTTACCTATTATAGGTGCTTCTGTGGCCCCCATTACCATTGTACCTTAGCACCTTTTCAATGTATTTAACCTCACAACACCCCTGTGGAGTAGGGAAGTGCTAGTAGCCCCATTTTACAGATGAGAACTTAAGGTCCAAAGCCCAGATTTAAGATCTGAAGAAGAGCTCTGTGGAACTCAAAAGTGTGTGTCTTTTCCAAAAAGAAGTCTGTCCAAAAAAAGGTTTCAGAGTAACAGCCGTGTTAGTCTGTATTCGCAAAAAGAAAAGGAGTACTTGTGGCACCTTAGAGACTAACCAATTTATTAGAGCATAAGGTTTCGTGAGCTACAGCTCACTTCCTCAGATGCATATCGTGGAAACTGCAGCAGGCTTTATATATACACAGAGAATATGAAACAATACCTCCTCCCACCCCACTGTCCTGCTGGTAATAGCTTATCTAAAGTGATCATCAGGTGGGCCATTTCCAGCCCAAATCCAGGTTTTCTCACCCTCCACCCTACACGTAAAGAGTTGTCACTTTGGATGGGCTATCACCAGCAGGAGAGTGAATTTGTGTGGGGGGGTGGAGGGTAAGAAAACCTGGATTTGTGCTGGAAATGGCCCACCTGATGATCACTTTAGATAAGCTATTACCAGCAGGACAGTGGGGTGGGAGGAGGTATTGTTTCATATTCTCTGTGTATATATAAAGCCTGCTGCAGTTTCCACGATATGCATCTGAGGAAGTGAGCTGTAGCTCACGAAAGCTTATGCTCTAATAAATTGGTTAGTCTCTAAGGTGCCACAAGTACTCCTTTTCTTTTTGTCCAAAAAAAGATACTACATGACTCACCTTGTCTCTCTCAGATTTTTAAAGGTATTTAGGCATTGCTGAGCTCAGTGGGATTTAGACTCCTAAGTGCCTAATTCCCTTTTGAAAATGATATTTGGGCACCTAAATCAGTTAGGCAATGTGATGCTGAGAGCAGCAACACCTAAATGCCTTTAAAAATCTGTGCCTAAAAGACTCAGTTATTTGCCAAAGGTCATACAGAAATCTGTGGCAGAGCAGGGAACTGAATTGAACCCGAGTCTCTCAAGTTCCAGGCTACTGACAAACTATTCAACATAGATTCTTATACCTTGCTCATCACTAGGCATCTTTTAGTAGTGCTTTAAGCGATGTGACTAACATCTGTCATGGGTTGTTTGTTCTCTCATCCTCTCCCCGTGGGGACAAGTATATGCAGTGAAGTATCTTGTAGTGGTAGTGGGCTTTTAAAATATACATATTGATATAAACAACAAGGAGTCTGGTGGCACCTTAAAGGCTAACAGATTTATTTGGGGATAAGCTTTTGTGGGTTAAAAAACCACTTCTTCAGATGCATGGAGTGAAAATTACAGATGCAGGCATTATATAATGACACATGAAGAGAAGGGGGTTACCTCAAAAGTGGAGAACCAGTGTTGGCAGGGCCAATTCAATCAGGGTGGATGTAGTCCACTCCCAATAATAGATGAGGAGGTCCTCACTTACAGACAGCCCCCCAACCTGAAGCAAATACTCACCAGCAGCTACCTACCACACCACAGAAACACTAACCCAGGAACCCATCCCCATAGCAAACCTCATTGTCTACTCTGTCCCCATATCTACTCTAGCGACACCATCAGAGGACCCAACCACATCAGCTACACCACCAGAGGCTCATTCACTTGCACGTCTACTAATGTGATATATGTCACCATGTGCGAGCAATGCCCCTCTGCCGTGTACATTGGCCAAACCGGACAGTCCCTACCTAAAAAATAAATGGATATAAATCAGACATCAGGAATGGTAATGTACAAAAGCCAGTAGTACACTTCAATCTTCCTGGACATTCTATAAAAGATTTAAGAGTAGCTATACTTGAACAAAAAAACTTCAGAAACAGACTTCAAAGAGAAACAGCAGAACTAAAATTCATTTGCAAATTTAACACCATTAATTTGGGCTTGAATAGGGACTGGGAGTGGCTGGCTCATTACAAAAGCAGCTTTGTCTCTCCTGGAATTGACACCTCCTCATCTATTATTGGGAGTGGACTACATCCATCCTGATTGATTTGGCCCTGTCAATACTGGTTCTCCACTTGTGAGGTAACTCTCTTCTCTTCATGTGTCATTATATAATGCCTGCATCTGTAATTTTTGCTCCATGCATCTGAAGAAGTGGTTTTTTACCCACGAAAGCTTATGCCCAAATAAATCTGTTAGTCTTTAAGGTGCCACCAGACTCCTTGTTGTTTTTGTGGATACAGACTAACATGGCTACCCCATGATACTTGACATATTGATATGTATTTGTTAGAGAAGTCAATGTCAAAGAAACGCACATTGCACTTGAAGCAGAAGGTGGTAAGGTTTGTGCTGGTCCTTAGTTCCTGGGAGAGTTCATTCTACTGTTTCAGGCCCAGGAGAGAGCTCTGTCTCCCACACAGCTGAGCTTTACAATTATGGGAAAGAGTTCCACTGTACCAGAGAAGTGAAGTTGTCAACTACCATTGAGCTTCATCCCAGAGCTTTAAGCAATCTTATGATATCTTAGGCTCAGGCCATGGAGTTCCTTGAAGATAAGAAATGAGGTCTTGAACTTGATTTGTTATTCTATGGGAAGCTAATGTAGTGAGCAAAGGAAAGGTGTGATGTGCTCATGGTAGATATAAAAAGAAAAGGAGTACTTGTGGCACCTTAGAGACTAACCAATTTATTTAAGCATAAGCTTTCGTGAGCTACAGCTCACTTCATCGGATGCATACTGTGGAAACTGCAGAAGAAACTGAAGAAGCTGTAGCTCACGAAAGCTTATGCTCAAATAAATTGGTTAGTCTCTAAGGTGCCATAAGTACTCCTTTTCTTTTTGTGAATACAGACTAACACGGCTGTTACTCTGAAACATGGTAGATATATAGAGAAAGAGATAAAAGATATCAGGTTATTCTGACAGGATCTATTTTCCTTCAACCCTTGTTGATTTGCATTCATTACATTACCCACCTTTAATTCTTTATTAATTGAGTCCTATACCAGCTGTTCCATTATCTTGCTCAAGATTGATGTCAGGCTGACAGGTCTATATTTACCCTGGTCATCCTATTGACCCTTTTTAAAAATTGGCACATTAACTTTCTTCCAGACTTCTGGACCTTCCGCAGTGCTCCAAAAGTTATTGAAAATGAACAATACTGGTCCAGTGAGGTCCTCCGCCACCTTTTAAAAAACTTTTGCATGCAAGTTACCTGGACCTGCTGATTTTAAAATGTCTAACTTTAGAAGTGCTGCTCATCATCCTCTTGAGAAGCTCGTGGAATGGAAAGAGTGTTATCATGATATGATGAGAATAGATCATCTGTTTTTCCCCCAAAACAGAACACAAATATTTATTGTACACTTCTGCCTTTTCTGCATTATTATTGATTATTCTACCAGTTCCATCTATTAATGGACCAATACCATTGGCAGGATTCTTTTTGTTCTTTATTGTCCTTAACTTTGCTAGCCATACATTTCTCCTTGTTTCCTTTTTCTTCTCTTATCAATTTTCTATAATTCCTAACTTCTGATTTATATTAATTCCTATTAACTTCCACCTTCTTCCATTTGCTACATATTACTCCAAGCAAGCACAGAACTAATGTCCCCTTCAGAGTTTACTCTTTTTCTTCAGAATAATTTAGTCTTGCGCCCCTCCCCCAGCAGCAGTCCCGATCAGGCATGTCAGGAGCAGCCAGGGAGATATAAATCACTGCCATGTGGGCAGAGCTGGGCCTGCATGCGTGCACACTCTGTCCTTCTCACTCGCTATCAAGGTGTGCCCGGAGCTGGGGAGGGCTGGGGACTCTGCAAGGTGGGAGGGTCCCAGAACTCCAACTCTAGTCTGAGCCCAGAAGTCGGCACAGCAATGAAATAGCCCCAGAGCCTGAGCCCTGAATTGGCTGGCACAGGCCAGCCATGGGTTATTCTTTGCTATGTAGACATACATAGCAAAGTCTTCAAAGTCTTCTGTTCTTGACATAAACGGAAATTTTAGTGTTGCCATCTGCTCTATGAAGCCATATAGATGTGCTAAGGAATGTATTTGTCAAAAAACATTTCTTGAATCTTTTTTGTTCTCTGTATTGTTTGTTACATACATACTTGCTGACAAGTATTTTGAAATAAATGACCAAAATAAGTGAAAATGGTGTGATTATATTGTGTTATTTTGACAAATAAAATATGCAGAATTTTAAAATGTGCACAAAATTTTTAATTTTTGGCACAGTATTCCCTCAGGAGTAATACATAATTATATAGCTCCCTTCCCAGTGCTGAAGTCTTCATGCCAGCTATATCATATTCTCGTAATCCAGCTGAGAGGCAACAAAGGCATGAATAACTGAGGCCTGGTCATGATCCACCAAGTTGGGATGGCATCATTTAACCAATCAGAGATGATAGAAAGTGTTACCCTCACCACCGGACCATTCTCTCTCTCTCTCTCTCTCTGGTTAGCTCAAGACTTGATTCGTTCAAATGTCTGAGCCAAGGCTCAGGTGATTTTTAACTTGTTATGAATTAGCTCACCCGTCATTACCACTTATATTCTCTGATGTCAATATTTGTAACTTTTACTACATTATTTTGAGTTCTGTTCACCAGTTTTACTTTTCATTCAGTTCATATTTTGTGTTCAAAGAAGGAGGCTGACTATCAATTCCTCTTTTCTGCAGGGAAGCTCCTACTGAGATTGGCAAAAAATGTGAGGGGGGAAAAAACCTGCTTATTCTAGTTGCCATATTAGCTACAACATACATATACACTTACATTTCTTCTCTGGTGTCATTCTTCATTACATCATTTTGAAACTTGCATTGAAGATTTTCAGTAACATCTTTTGAAAGTTCAGCAAGCAAGCTCTGGATCAGGCTCCAAACCTCTGGCATGCAAAACTATCTACGGTCATGAAGTTCCTTGATTAAACCCACCAGAAAGGCCATGGTTTGGGTCTGGGGTTCCTGTCCTTGAAAGACTCCATTGAAATCGTCACAATGGAGCAAAGTTCAGCACAGAACAATCATTGGGAGAAGTCTGCTTTTTCATATAAAATATTTTTGTAAATTGGTTAAAAGAAGGAAGTCAATTTAAATGCAACTGTGGGGACTTTTTAAAATACATGTTAACATTTAAAGTGAGTATTTTAAAATAAATCTAAAACCAGGATTCGAATGAAATTCTGCTGTGGGGAGAGCCAAAGGCAAAAGGCAACATGTATCAATATTTAAAATATAATTAATCTACATTAGTATTTAGTAATTATAGTAAAATTCTACAGGGGAAGTTGGTGATGGAGACCACATGGACTTTTCACTTCAAATTATGTTCTCTTCAACTTTCACTCTGCATCAAAGCAGACATGGATGTGCCATATTTTAAAAGCACAAGCATGTTTACCTCTCCTTTAGCTCATACAAAACCATACCTTGTAATTTTGTTGTTAAAGGAATGCAGCTTAGCTAACTGATTTTACCAACTCTGCTCAGCTTTATTTTTTGCTAGTAACTCTTTCCTTCTTTTGAAAGAAACCTTTTTGTTTATTTCTGACTTCTGAGAAAGCTCATAATGGAAATACAAGGACATTTACTGAATTCTCCAAAAGGATCTATACCATCATGTACAAATAATCTTTCACAGAAACAATTTTTTCCCCATTGCCAGAAAACTTTGGTTAGCAGAGAAATATCTTATGACTATTTTAGGTCAGATTAGTAGAATCTGACCCATTCCAGATACTTAATTATTTGTAGGTTTCTGATTTTTAAGCTTTGGGTGGGGGAGGGGGAGATGAGAAAACTATCAATATAACAGCTTTTTAGCTTTATTTATTTTTATTTAAAAAGTCCTACTTGGGAAATTGTTATAACATAAGAAGACCACAACTACAGAGTGTGATCTAGAAATCAGAATAGCTAAAATCTTACCTTTCAGCAATTAGGCCCTGATTTGGTTTATTTTCTTAACCCAACACAATGCCATTCTCATCAGTGGAATTACCCAGATGGAAGTGAAGGTAGAATTTGCCCCTTGATTACTGCTTAATCAACAACGTAATTACATCAGATTGTGAAGTTTTAGAATATGTAAAACTAGAGGTATGACTTCACTTTGAGCTTGGGCGTTTCCCAGCTTCACAAGACATTTTCGTGCTAGCTCTGAATTCAGCCACAGCAGTGCAAGCTGCAGGACAGGCTAACTGAGTATTTGCCTAGGGTCTCAAATGGGTATATACTAGGGGTAGCTAGCCCATCGCACTGCTCCCACCACTACCCTCTATTTTTAGCATGCTAGCTCAATGAGAATGAACACAAGAACATCTCCTCAAGCTTGGACTCATACCCTTAGCTTGAAGTGCAGACATATCCTAAATGAGCTTTTTAAATATTAAAATGGGTAACTGGTTGAAAAATATGTAGGCAATAGTATGGGCAGAGCACATGGACCAGATTCATCTCAGCTCATCCACGGAGGCATAACTCACACCTTTCATTATGTCCCGCTACATCTGTTGGGTTCCCTGTCCCTTTTCTATGATTAACCACGAAAGAGGTGGAAGGTACAGGGAGGAGATGACTTTAGTTTTTATTTGGGTACTCCGTAGGTGTCTTGGCTGGCAGAAGCTTACTGTGCTGTAGCACAAAGTGGGGAGAGGATTGGTGGGAAAGCAGAGCAGGTCAGGTCATCTCTGATGACCCAGAGTCTTCAGCCTTGTATACCAAGATTGCCCTGTATTAATGACCTGTCCTCTTCACTATTTAGCACTTCCCCAGTCTTTGTGGCATCTACAAACTTGATCAGTAATGATTTTATATTTTCTTTCTGGTTACAGATAAAATGTTGAATATCACAGGGCCAAGAAACAATCAGTGAGGCCTTATTAAAAAGACACTCTCTTGACAATGATTTCCCATTCATAATTACATTCAGACCAATCATTTTTATCCATTTAACATGTGACATTAGGTATATATAATGTGCGCCATAATGAAGATTTTGTATTTAGTTTCTTAATCAAACTACCATGTGGCATCAAGTTAAATGCCTTACAGAAGTCTAAGTATTTTGACACAGTCAAGCCAGATGGCTGTAAAAGAGTCAGCCCTAGAATGGTAAAGGCCCTTTTCCCTATGAGTTGAAAAGAGGTTACCTGAGGTCAACTAGGACACCTGAGTCCAAGTAAGGGCTGCCTGTGGGAGAGAAGAAGGAGAGATGAAAGACAAGCCTCAGAAAGGGTAGTGGCAGGAGGGAGAAAAGGCTTCTCCTGCGTGAAAGGCTGCTCTCATCCCTAGAAGGGAAGCAACCAAGCTAACTGACTGTCTGGGGAATGACTGGCACCCATGAGCCAGCATAACAAGGCAACACCCCAGGGAGGGGGCAGGGAAAGGTATTTCCTTTTTGTGTTATGAATTTTTTTCTTTGGTTTGGATGAAGAGTACTGCTTGGGCCTACTCTGAGTCCCACCTTGTGAATATCAGAAAATAAACCCAAGTGAGGAATAAAAACTCTCAGGAGTGGGACTGATTTACTGCACACACACACACACACACACACCCTCCAGAGTGGGAAAAGCTGAGCCTGACAAGGTGAAGGAGGTGCCTAGTTATGATATATTACATCAATACTATTACTTTTAACAACCAAACTGGTAATCTCATCAAAAAAACTATCCAGTTACTTTGACAAATATCTGTTTTCCATAAACCCATGTTGATTGGAATTAATTATATTGCCTGCTCTTAATTCTTTATTAATCGAATCTTATTCCAACCATTTTATTATTTTGCCCTAGATTAATCAATGTCAGGCTGACAGGCCTAGAATTACACAAGTAATCCCATTTATTTTTTTTAAATATTGGTACAACGTTAGCTTTTCTACAGTCCTCTGGATATTCTCCATTGTAGCAAGACTTATTGAAAATTAACCTTAACAGTTTAGAAAACTTGTTGGTCAGCTCTTTTAAAGTTCTTGGATGCAAGTTATTCAGAACTGCTGATTTTAAAATGTCTCACTTTAGTAGCTGCTGTTTAACATCCTCCTTAGTTACTGTTTGAATGGAAAGTATTTTATCATGAGAGGAAAGATGGTCCAATGGTTAGGACACTAGCCTAGGAGTTGGGAAACTTGTGTTCAATTCCCTGCTCTAGTACCAAAGTCCCTTAAGTCAGAATAAGTTACTCTCAGGCACTCTAACATCTTCAAGAAGAGGTTTGTCAGCTCAAAGAGGGCTCCTAAAGGCAGCAGCATGATCTATTCTCCAATACTAGTCTGATTAAGCTACCTCTTAGGACTTACATACAGGATGACACACTATGAAATCAACTTCTTTAGCAGATGATCTCTGCATTTAATGACAGATGCAAACAGTGTGGTCACACACACACACACTCTATGGTTTGCAGTACATGCAAATCATGGTCTGCATACAGCAATACCTTGTAACAGTACAAAATTTGCCATTCTGCTGCATTTGAAAACTAACTTTTGATAATGAGATAATGCTGCATGTCGCAAAATTTTATTAATTATCTTTATAAAAGACAAATAAAAAGTTATTCAGAATTTTTTTATATTATTTAAGGGAATAAAGCAGGAGTTTGATCTTTTTGACATACAATGTACTTTGTTTATCATAGGCAGAGCCAATGCTTATTCTGGAAGATTACCGTTCTGGATCAGTGACCTATAATTGTTAAAAAGCCAAAGAGAAGAGGTGATGGGGATCAATATTACAAACAAATCATTATATTCCTAGAGCATCTCCCTTAACAACAAGATCTATATGAAGATGTTACTGACTATAGACATTGTGCCCCCCACACACACACTTTTTTTTTAGGTCAAAATCATGTTCCTCCCAAGAATGAAAAGTTAATATGGGACTCATGATCAGCTTTTTGTGGTTTAAAAAACAAGAATCACTTAGCCAACTATTTCCCCAGGACCATCAACTGCAGCACAGAATCATGTCTTAGCACTGACCCAATTATACTAACAACATTCATGTGGCTTTAAAAAAAGTGTGTAAACCCCTTACTAGAAAGCACTGCAGTGTTCTACAGTAATGGCCCAAACACTCTTACAAGATGATTATAGTGTTTTGGATCAATGGTGAAGACAACTTTATTATTTTAGATTTTTAAGGGATAACCTTTAAACTAATTTATATTAAGGCTTTTCCAAATCTACATTGACAGGTTATATACAAATCAATAAACCCTTGATGGGCTTCCTACTCAGGCTTAATATACAATACTTTTGCACACATATTATTTTCATTGTACAGCAATACTTCAAACCAAGAGGTCCAGGAAGGATGACTGAACTTGTTCAATTAATGTAACAATTGATCAAATATCAGAATTTTCCCCAAAATGAATCAAATAAAATGTTAAGGCCTCTAGTCCATCTCTCTGACCCCAGAAAAGCCCACTAACTTCTCTCTTCTTTCTATATAAGTTCATGAAGGATAAGCCAAGATGGTCAACCAGTGCAACCCCATGATCCAAGTGTCACTAAACTGACTGAAACTGGACAACTGAGGATGGATCACTCAATAATTGTCCTGTTCGGTTCATTCCTTTGAAGTATCTGGCACCAGCCACCATCAGAGACAGGGTACTGGGCTAGATGGACCATTGGTCTGATCCATTATGGCCGTTCTTATGTATACCTTTCTTATGGCTCTCAGATGTTTCCCATGGTTCCTGTTTCCCACTGTGCCATCCCCACTCAAATTTTAAACTTCCAAAGTCTTCTCTTTTCCTGTCTCTTTCTACTTCCCATTGGAGGCTAGTGATATCTGAAAGTAGGTTGACAAAGCAGACACCAAGTGAATTTTGGGCAAAGGTACAGGAGTGAATCATAGAATCATAGAATATCAGGGTGGGAAGGGACCTCAGGAGGTCATCTAGTCCAACCCCCTGCTCAAAGCAGGACCAATCCCCAATTAAATTTGTGACACCACACAGGATAGTCATCACTACTCCATTCAGAGGAGCTTTCACTGCTGCCTCTCTCCAGCTCCCCTGCCTTTAAAACTCCTAGAGAAGCCCAAGAGGTCTTTTTATTGGGCCTTTTTCCTGACGCTGGAGGCAGATGTTATGGGCCTTCCCTAGTCTCATGCTCATCAGAATGCACTGCTTACCTCGGCAGTATTGCCAACCCCTTGCATTCAAAAGTAATGAGTCAAAATATATCATGGCATTAGCTCAAAAATCATGAGATTTAAAAAAAAAATCATAAATTTGAGGTTCTTTTTGCTTGCCTCCTTTCTGAGTTATCCTTTAGGTTGCACGTGCTTCACATTTACATGGGTTTCTTCACAACTATGGGGACTTACTTAAAAAAATAATTTGAGATTATCATGCAATCTGTTGCTTCCAGCAGCTGAGGCTTTAAGAAAACAATAACTATACAAGACTCACAATAAAAGTCACAAGAGGTAGTGATACTGCCTCTGCCTGAGGATGCCTTGGAACATGCTTGAGTAGATAAACAGTTGGGAGGCTCAGCCAAAACATTGTATTTGACCTAATTAGACTCTTCAAAGATCTTTAGGAGGATGGTTTTCTGATGCAGGTGGCTGTAGTGAGCCCATGGCTAAACAGGAAAACTTTTAGAGGTAGAGAAAGGGGCAGGAAGAGATTGGTACAACCCCGTTAGTTTTGAAATTTTTGAGGTTTAAACCCCCAACTCGAGCTTCTAGGCTTTACTGATCAGTAAAGCACAAGGTCTGTTTCCTTTTAATTGTACTTAAAGGGGTATATTGCTGAGGTTTGAGTTTGCAGTTTGCAGTTTGTGCCCTGCGCAGATGCAGCTCCAACAATGGTGCCTAATTTGCACTCACAAAAAGGAGGCAACTCTTCTGAATATTTACACCATCAACACCATTCCACCAGAGCAACAAGATATCCCACATAGTACATCTAATGTAATCATTTCACATTCAGCCAGCTAAAGATACCCAGCCTTCAGCCTCATAGTTTATAGCATGCCTCATGTGGTTTTTATAAGAACACAGAACTGAAATGCCTTATTTATTCAAATTTTAGCACACTGAATCTTCCTTTGAGTTAGCTAGTATATTCCATCTTGTTGATACTCCATTGGTATCATCACACTGGTAGTTTTAATTGTTAGTGTACCTCAAAAACTAATGAAAATAAAAATAGGAGGCACTGAAGGATTGAATTTTGCCAACATTTGGGTTTGTCATTCAATTTTCCCCCTTTCTTGGGTTTGCCTCATTTTTCCCCATTCCATGCGGCTTTATTGCTTCAGTCAAATGCGAAAGGCAGTATCTGAAAGTGGGCAGCCCATGTGTACAATGCTCCCCCATTCTTACCCAGGGCCAGTACAATATATTGCCCTTAACATAACCCTTTGCTAACTTTTTTGCTCTTGTGAGCTAGGAATGTAAATATATGCAGGAGCCTAACTTCACCTTGGGAGAAATGTATTATAGATATAAATCGGTCATCAACAGCTCATTGCTGCATTTACACCTGCTCATGCATTATAATACCTGTGCTTTGCTGACAGTGACTTTGCAGCTATATAGGATAGTATGAAGTTCAGACTTAACCTGCTACCTTTGGTCAATTACATGAATTTTGCTCTTGGAATTTACATAGCTTCATTGTCTTCAGACAAATAGATCCATAACAGTTTAAAATCTACTATGCAGACATATAAACTGAAAGAAACGTCAAATGGAGATACATGCTTTGCTAAATCAAGAGGCCCACTAAAGGCCAGATTTCCAGAACTCAGCAAATTGGATGCAGGCTGGACAGCCAGATTACCACCACATGGGAATTATGCCTTTCAGAAAAGATTTGGTTAACTTCGTACACTTATTCTAAAAGGAAGAAAAACAATTTTACTTTTTTCATATTCATGATTGTGTAGACATTTTATTTCATATTTTTCACAGGCTACACTGTATGTTGTACAATGTTCACTGGATAAGAATTGGTTATGGGATTTTGGAATGATGCACAAGAATTCTACTGAAAGTGAAAATGGTAAGTGATGAAAACTACTGGTGAAGTCTATGGGGCACATTCGGGGAGACAAGGGGGAAATACAACCCATATCCATGCTGCAGAATAGCTATGCAAAGCCATTTCTGTGGCAAAAAGAAAATAGAAAGACTTATTCTGAATCTAATCCTAAATGTCCAGATTTCAAGCCATAGTTTGCATATGTGCAATTTACAATATTAAACCATAATGTCTACTAAACCTTTCCAATCTATGGGAAATGATTCTGCTTGTAGTCTTCCGAAAGAAAAAACAACAAATTCTTTTTTAGTTTGATCAAAGTTGAGAGGTTTTTGGTTTTGGTTTGGTTTTAAATGATTCCCCTGAATAAAACTTACATCACAAGATAATAAAGTCCGAAGCATCAATATGCTATAACAGATTTTCTCTGCTTTAAATATCACTCTTGTTCATACTGCAATTCAATTTAAAGAATCATTCAAAAATAAATCTAAATAAATAACAACCTAGCTTTCAGGCAAACAAATGAATTTGCATTGTTTTATATTCATCATAAATATTTCACTTAATTACTGAGGTACCTTGTTCAGAAATACAAAACAACATTATAAATTTATTAGCACTGTCCCTACTGATTTTACAGCAGTTCTGTGGAATGTAAAAGCCAAAAGTAGAAACAGGCTCGAGAGCATAACCAGAAGGACACACACCATATTCAAATGCTAAACGAGACTGACACACTATGCTTTGCTGGGTATATTTTCTATAACTAAAGCTTTCTGTCTTTAATCAGGTGTTACCCTATTTATTTTCAAAATCAAGGTCAACTAAACCCTTTTCCTTCTGTTGCTTTACAAAAACCAAGACATCTGAGTTCGGCAAAAACAATATTATCTTGAAAATTATCACGCGTTATTTTCCTCTCATTGTAAAGATGTTAAAATTTAAAAGGATAGAACAACGGTTTTCAAAGGTTTAGCAAGGTCAGTTATATGAAAAAAACAAAAAATATGCTACCCAAACATGAAAGCTGCAGTATATAGCATTTATCATCAAAACTATTTAAGTTCCTTTAATGCTTCCAAAGGCTTGTGGAAATACATTTTTAAAATGTAAATAAGTAGGTCTTTTAGAAGAGGTTATTCTTCTTTGTAAACCACAGTCACACTGGCAATTTATACTTTTCAGAAAATCTTAATCCCAGAGGAAATATACACAGTTCATATTTATTTTTAATATAATGCTGAATTTAACATGTGCTATTTTTATTATTTCTGCAAACCATATTATTTTAATTTGCTTCTAATAAATTAGGTTGATATTTGGAAGAAAGTATCAAATAGATGCAAAACTGGTCTGTTTTTGCAAACTTCAAATGTAAATAAAATTGTAGATGTACCATTTCCCAAGGGATTAAATACTCTTACTGTTCAAATGTCATTAATTACCCTTAATGCTATTATGAACTATTTTGAGATTATCATTATTAAACTGTTAGAGTATTTCTTAATTCTTCACTAGAAAGCTACACTAACTATCTGGGTTCCCCCCTCCCCTTGCTGAAATAAGAATAGCCTTCAGGAAATGCATTAAAAAAGAAAAAGTCAAGAAATAACAAAAATATTTTGTTTGACTAAATGAGAAGTAAAGAGAACAGTTTAAGTCTAAATCATATTCTATTTCATAAACACTGTATCTAGGTCTGATGCATCCTGATTCAAGCAGCTGGGTTTCTCTGAGTGGCTAGGGAATCAACATAAATCCCTCTAATGCAAGCATCTTATCTTTAACATGCCTGTTTTGGCAATACTGGAGAATGTCTAATAAACCCCCAATGAAATAAGAATGTCACTTACATATAACTACAAAGGACAAGAACACATACAGATATACATTTTGTTTGTGTGTGGCCAGGGAGGGGGGGGGGGCATACATGTACATACAAGGCCAAATTCAGTGGTTACTGGCACTGGAGGTAATTCAGCAGTGAATGTTATGCAAGCACACAAACACATGCACGGTGAACCATACCTCAGTTTTCACCCAGCACCTTTGAAGTAATTGGGAGCTTTGCCTGGGTTAGGCCTACTGGCTCAGGGACATTGTGCCTAGTGACTGGATTTGAAGGCAACAATGCGGATTTTAAAATGACCATATGGGGCCCAAAACAACACCCGTTGAATTCAACAGGCATTGGAGGGGGAATGTGATGCTGTTTTATTCCTGAAAGAAATAGAAAAAAGTGTAAGTGTACACTATACAGCTAATCTGATGCTATTTACTGCATTAAGCAGGGGTGAAAAATTCAACATTAATAGTTAATTCTCTTAATTTTGCCTTCTCCTCTTATCTTTGCAGATTACTAAACCAATGACAATTTTCTCACATGTATTATTCAAAATTATTCAGCAAAATATTTCCACTAATATGTCTTGGTGTGTAGGCTGGTCACAAGTGGAGCTGGCCAGAAAACAAGAATTCCACTTTGTGAAAACTTCCCAGAATTTGTTTTCATTGAAACATGGAACAAAACTGAGATCTACTGAATTTTTTTTTAAATGAAAAACCATGAGCAAGACACCAGAATAGCCAATAGCCTAGGGCACTCACCGGGGATGTGGGAGATTCACATTCTAAATACAGTGGTGGCTGATATCGACACTACCCTCCTTCTGAAGAGGGGAAATGTTGGGGACTAAGAGTCAGGGGTCTCAGTTTCACACAGCTCACTGGTAGCTCAGTTGCTCCACAGCTTCTCACGTCCCCAACCCCAGCCGGGAGCAGGGTTCAGCCACCGGGGCTTCTTGGCCAACAGCTAAAGTAAGTAATGCAGTGTCTTCAGAGACACTGCCTCGCCCTAACTACAGCAACATAAGCCCTATGCCTTTCATGGAGGTGGAGTTATAATATCAGAATAGAAGGGCATTTACATCAGTGGTACAAGGCTGTAGTACGTACACTGACATAATTAGGTTAACATAAGATGCCTTACATTGACCTAACTGCGTAGTGTAGACCAGGCCTAATATTCCCAGACATAAAAGGGGCATGAACACAGCAGAAGTGATTTGACAAGAGGAATGGTTCAGTGGTTAGGGAGCTAGCCTAAAGACAGGGGAGACTGGTCAAGCCCCTTCCTCCCACAGACTTACTAGAGGACCTGGGGGGAGGGGCGCTATGAGAATACATACAGTAAATGATTATGAGGTCCTCAGATACTACAGTAATATGTTAAGAAAGCTAATTTTTAATTTACCTGGGGAGGGGGGTGGGAGTGGAAAGACTGTCTAATTTCTTGAGGAAGTGCTTTTCCAAAGAGGCTAGCTCCCGAAAAGTGGAACTGGACTCTGGGGAGGAGCAAATAACTGACTTCACTTTTTCTTAACTAAGAAGCCAGTTTATCCCTGGGTCTGCACTTCCAGCCTGCCTACCCACCCTTGCCCCCATAGCTAGTTCCCAATCTATCCTTGAGGCTGCGACCTAGCAGGGATGTGGGAGGTTAGTAGTTGCAAGGTAGAACCCACACATAGCCGGCAGCACAGGACCTCCACAAAGTGGCCAGAGAGATTAAGGCTCATGGACCACTGGAGAGGGCTCTGGAACTCAATGAGATGGGAAGGGTGGGATGCAGGTATTGCTAAAAAATTGGCAGAAGGGTCAAACTTATTTTGGGGGATAGGACAAGGAGTGGATTTGGAAGCAAAAGTTTCTTATCAGGGTATGGAAACCAAAGGATGGAGAAGAAGGGCCAGGTAACGAAGATGGCTAACATAAGGGTTAATGGTGACAGCACCGGAAGTAAAATATGGATTACATGGTGTGATTTGAAAGAAACACATCACTCTGAGATGGGAACTGACTTTTGCTTGTTCTTTCCAGTTCAGTTCTGAATATTGCAATCAGCTTGCAGTATGTGGTTCACTCTCAGTATTGCACTAAAAGGTAGCACAGTTACTTGGAATCTGTTATTAGTTATTTCAGTATGGAATGTCTGGCTTTTTATGGTTATTTTAATTGGTGACAGTACTCACTACTTAACATCCTCAATCTGGCGCTGATGCTCTCCCATGTCCTGCTCCACGACATCCTGAATCCTCATCCTGTCTCTGTGCTGGCTTTCTATTCTCTTCAGAAGTTCCTGCCCACGTTGCTACCCTTCTGTTGGTGTTGTCTTGTCTGCCCTTCATCCTATCACTTCACAGCCTAATACTGCTATACTTCTATGCAGGTTTTACTCGCGTTGCTTGTCCACATCCATATGGAGTGAAGCATCATTAAATGCAGCAAGTTAAAAGTGAAACTAGTTATTTAAAACACTAACCATATAACTATCAGATATGCTCCCACGCAGACAGAGCTGCTCCTTGTTACATTAAACAGAGATGGGACATGGGGAGAGAGAAAGGGGTGAGACAAACAAAGCTGGATACCTGGGAATTACTAAGATATATAAAATAGTATATTAAAGGATAAGCAACGCTGCTCTCAGACAAATATCTTTCAAGAGTTTTTCTTCCAAGGATCTCAAAGTACTTTACAAATACTAATTAAGATTCACAACACCTCAGCAAGACAGTTAATTATTACCTCAATTTTACAGGTTAGGAAACTGACATACGGAGAGCTCAAATGTCTTGCCCAAGGACACACAATGATGCACTGGCAGAGCTGGGAATAAAACCAAGATATTTTGATTCCTATACAGTAATTTAAATACTGGATCATTATTCTTCTCTTGCTGTCTGCCATCAAAGCTGTTTAAGTTTTAAGAGCAGGGCAGGCAACCTTTACCGTGAGTCTGGCAAAAGTCTCACTCTCCTCACTTAGTCCAGTTAAGGGGATGCATCCGGGTGACCCTCCTTGGTCCCCATTCCACTTGGCCAGAGAAGTTGTCTTCCACATCTCCGCACTTGGACCAGGGGAAGGGACTGTGGGCCAGTGTAGGAAAGGACCAACTTCTCAGACCTCATCATTTAAGAAACAGAAAGGACGTGTTTGGATGCTAGTGCAGGATCATCATCTTCACCCTTCCAGATGGGCAGGAGAAGGAGCACCAGTAGAGTTCTTTCCTCCCTCTTTGGTTGGCAGGGTGGGCATTGCACAGGCAGATCTCAGGCCAGCTAATCTAGAAGAGTCTTAGTTAGCCCTGGTAACCATGGTGAGCCTTGCTAATAGTAGCAGACTTAGAGGTATGGGCCAGCCAATACCAGAGATACCAAACTGCTGCTGAAAATATGACCAACAGTTTCAAATTTATCACTTCATTTGCCCAGCCTCAGGGGACTAGTCATAGACTATGGAGTCTTTCACGTGTAGGTCCCCAGTTTGAATTCAGCTTATTAGTGATCAAAAATCATCACCGTGTGATGCTGGTATCTATGAAATAATTTGATGGCCTCAATCTTCTTACAACAAGTTAGATACGTACATCTAACTCTCCCACGCAATCCTCCCCCCAACAACTGGCACTGTTATTGGCAGCCATAGCCCAAACATCAAGGACTGTGCAGTCTACGGAAACAGCACTCCCCTTCCACACCAAGAGGTGGTCCTTTGAAAATAGGTCCAGGCACACTGACAGGGCATGACTGCTTCCCATGCTGTACCTGCTTCTTTGGATGAATAGAAAACTTCACTGTCCACTGCTGGCAGTCTAGCACCTGGCATCAACACCAAACTTGCTGTGCATTTAAGAATGCATGTGATGCTGCTAAATTCAGTTATCTACTTATAAACCTATGTTTGAGAATCTACTGTCTCCAAATTGTACATTCACTGTCATATTACAAAAATAGGCCAAGATTTTCCAAAGTGATTTGGGATGCTTCAGTTTTTGGGTACTCAACTTGAGATACTTTCAAGGAAACTGCTTTTTCAGAAAGTGCTGAGCACCCAGCCTCTTAAAATCAAGCCCCATTGAGGTGTCTTGTTTTGGGCACCCAAAAATATACAGCACCCCAAAACCTGAATCACTGTAAAATCTCAGCTATTCTGTCCACAGATGCTAAGAATACCCTGAGATTAAATAGCCAGTCTCCTGGTATTGTTCTCGGGATCTGTGTCTGTTGAGGGAAAGAGAACAATGGAATTATGAGGAGCTCTTACACAAGTAAAGTAAACATCTTTTGGCAATTTACTGCTACACATTGAAGCTTCACTAGGTCATACAAAGTAGTGGAATAGCAGGAACACCCTTATACTAAGCAGTTTGTTTAACAGTGAGTAGTGAGTTTCCTGAACACTCCACTCAGGAATGGAGTTCTTTTATGAGATTGCCAGCTAAAGGAGAGAAAGCATGGAAGAAGTAGGAGATGAATATTTAAGCAAGCTACAGCTGCTTAGAAACTATTCGAAGCTGCTGCCTCAGAGAGAGAGCTGTAGGATCTACTGTGGGAATCCTGCAGTATGTTACTGACTGCATCACCAGTAAATACCACTGCAAGAACTAGGACTGATCAGCCTTTGAGAAAGAAAAGCGGGAAGGAGGGGTAGAAAAGAGGTAGTGGAGAAGGGAAAAAACCAGTAAAAATATGGGGATTTTTTTTTGTGGAGAATAAAATCAATATGTAAAGATGTATGTTCCACTTTTCACATATATGCAGTATGTAAACGAGAAACTGAGAGAGAGGGAGGAAGAGCTAGAGAGAAAAGGAGAGACTACTAAAGAAATAAGCCCCCCTGTACAGACAGCCTGACGCCAGATGGCTTCTTCTAATAAATATTCAACCTTAACTCAGTTCCCATGTAACTTTGTTGTAAAGCTGCCAGCACACCCACACAGATCTGGGCCAGCAAAATGATTACAGTAGTACAAACAAAATAGTGCAATAGAGGAAACAGGCAGACAGGGTCCTGTATACAGAAAGACAGAGCTGTAAAGATGTGAGTTGATGAACCTTAAGATTTAACACTCAGAAACTCAAAATAATTACTTGGACAGGGGGAAGGGGAATTTAGGAAAATAACAGACTGATTTTCTCCCACTGCAGGTTTTATTGTTGGAAATATACAGAACATCAGACTGCAAATGGTACATTATAAATCAAAGATTACTCTGCATAATTTTTAGATTCAGCTGTAATTCACCTTGAGTGAAATAATAACCCAGATTAAATTTCCATTCTCAATTGTACCCACATGCAGTCCCAGTTAAAAAGAAGATTTTGTGCTGTGACATTTGCTATATTAATTGGGAGAAGAAAGGGGTGGCTTGCCATGTTTTCCTTCAGAAAATACTGGCTCAATGCTCAAAAACATGCAACTTCAGTGGTATGTATGTGTGTTTTTTTCAGGAGCTCTTTAATTTCAAAATTGCATTTGGAGACCTGAATAACAGAACATACCATGTTAGCAACCCCAAAAACTATTAAGATAGGCTCTTGACCAAATTTAGGATCCAGTGCTCAGATTTAAAAGAAAAAGAGAATAAGGGAAAGGACACTGCTTTGCAGACATGCCTTTATTAACACTTTGAAAAGGAATGAAACAAGGATAAGAACCAGATTACAAAAAAAAACAAAAAAACAAAAAAAACCAACAATGCTGGTGGTTTATGCTATTCATTTCTTGGCTTCCTTTCCAAAAGTTTTTCATGCTGAATTTCTCATAATTAGACATTGGAAAAATGTGGGTATCCTGTTCAAAATGCCTACCTACAGCTAAGGTGGTTATTTAACTACCATTTATGCCTCAGTGATGGATCAAGTAGCTAAGATTATGCATTCAGTTTGATTCTGGGAGTATTTAGCAAGAGGCAAAGCTTTCCTTTCCTGAGAATCCAGACTTTCAGTGCTATAAATTAGCTCACCACACTCATGGCAGGAAACTATTTAGGGTGATACCGGGAAGGTATAAATAGAAGTAATGGGATGGGATTAAGAAAAGGAAAAATGTAGGTTTAATATCAGGTAATATTTCCTTATTGTAAGAGTTCCTCTCTGAAAAATCAGACAGATGATGAGATGTTGTGGGTTGCGGAATCAGGCTTCCACCACTTCTCTTGGGAGCAGATCACTGAGAATGTTTTAAAAACAAATCTGAACTCAGCACTAGGAAATATTCTGCAGGGAATAATCCTGCTTTGGTCAAGGGATGGACTAGATCATTTAACAGGTCTCTCTCACCTCTAAATTTTCCATAATATTTTTTTTACTGTGACACTCACAATGTTGCATCTATGCTGATAGGAGGACAACCATGCCAAATAAAAGAATATAAAAAACTTTACCTGCCATATTACATTGAAAACTTATTTTAATTGCTAACCATTATTACCCCTAAATCTCCTTCAGCATTACTGCTTCCCATGTTTCCCCCTGTCATTGAATGTGGTTTGGATTATTTTTTTCCAGATGTATTAGCTTGTATTTTCCCAAGATGAATCTACCTGGCCTTCAGAAAAATACAGTTAGTAAAAAATGCAGTGTTTGGGGGCTTATTCCTTCACCCACTTACTTCCCTGGTCCTTCTCGCATGAACAGAGAGCAACAATACCCGAAGTCCAAAGGTGCAAACAATTCGATGTTTATTGGGGTGAACTTCCAGCAAGCATGATTCCAGTTTCCTTCCTTAGTATCCTCCTTCCCAGCTCTGACACCACAGAGCCTTACACCTGTGTCCCTGTTCCGATTCCTGACATGATTCCAACTTCCTTAGTCCCATTCCCTGTTCCCATTTCCCCCTTTAGCAAAACATGATTCCAATTTTCTTACCCCCATTCCCTGTTCCCATCTCCCCCTTTAGCAAAACATGATTCCAATTTTCTTACCCCCATTCCCTGTTCCCATCTCACACACCCACATGCCCACCCCCACCCACACCCCATCACTTCCTCATTGACTACAGATTATATAGTAAAACTTGAGTTCTGCTTAGCTATACCTTAACCAATCATTTTCCTGAAATTTAACTAACCAATCCTAACATATTGTAACATGATTATGTAACCAATTATATCCCACCACCTCAATTAGTTTACACCCAGCAAAATTAATTATACAGCAGACAGGAACAATCACAGAACCAGACAGAGATTATACAGACAAACAACAGCAAAGTGGGAACTATAATGACAAAACAATACAGAAGTGAGGATTTCACATCCCAGCTATTGATAAGTGAGTTCTTGCCAGACAGGATGCTATCAAACTAAGTTTCCTTTTACATTTTCTAGGCACTTCCCTTTCTCTGGAGGTGATAGGAATACAATCCTGTCCTGATAGTGCCTAACAGCCCAATAGCACCTTATTTCAATGTGACTAGTTTGGAATGTGAGGATGTGACCGTTCGCTTCCCAGCTTATGGCTGCCTCTGCTGCTTAGCCAAAGGCCTTAGCCTAAGAACAGGGCCTCAGACTGTCACAGTAAGAGAAGGCCCTTACACCAGCAGACAGTGATTTTGATTCTTTCTTTTATACCTCTATCACTAGCCAAGTGATAAGAATACACCTAAATTCTTAGAGTACAGGCCTTTGCAGACAGGCCTGAATATCTATATCCTAACATGCAGCAGTGCATCTTCTCAGCAAAACTTTTTTCTACTACAGCTGGGCAAAATAATTTTAAAAATGCAGTGATGGATCAACCAAACTTATTCACAAATTCGGGTTTAATTCAGTAAATAGATTTGTCAAAAAAGTGTATTTAAATGTTGAAATGAAACACTAACTTTTTGTTTTGAAACAACAAATTGCACTCTGAAAATTTACCTAGATTATGTAAAAAAACAAAAAGGGTAAAAAATATCCAAAAAAACCAAAATGAAAAAAAAAATCACTTTGGATCAAATGAAATGTGCTGTTCAACCTGAAACAAAATTTGGGGATGGGGGAGTTGTTTTGGAGAGAAAAACTGACAGGTTTCTATTTTTGGTTAACCCAAATGATTTTCTTTTCAGATTTTCCCATTTTGGCCACCAAACCAAACAAACAAACAAACAAAAAAATCAAAAAACGCCCAAACAGTTATTGACTCAGTTTTACTTACATCAGATTTGTCCTTCACTATGTTGGCTTGAACTTCAAGATATCCATCCTTAATAATCGGGGCCTGAAAGACTGCCTAATGCTCTGGGGTAAGGACTCATAGTCAACAGCTCTACTCTTCTGGCACAATGGAATTGACAACTGCAAAGGGAAAGCTTATTCATGAAGGTGTAGCCTAATTGATGGATTGGGGTATTGATTAATCTTTTAGACCGCATTGGTCGATAAGGGTTTGGTCTCCTGAGTGGCTACAGCATCAGGAAGATTGTTACTGATATTATTAGAATGAGAGACACCCCCGCTCCCCCAGGAGCACATGAGAAAATTGAAATTTATCGTAAGTCCCTTTATTAACAAATCCACTAAGCAGATAAACAATCCCACAAACCCTGAAATACAACAGTAGATAGAGAGATTGCACCATTGCCCTTTGCTCTGACTGTTCACTCCCATCTGCTGCTGGGGAATCCCAGAGTGTCAGTCATTATCTTCGTCATCATCATCATCCTCACCACCAGTGCGGCATCTCCCCAGGCACATAAGCTGGGATTCAACTTTTATAATGTCTTATGCTGATGCCCACTGGGGTTCATCCATATTTATGAATATTCAACCCCTTTTCCTCATCTATGCTTCCACATCCCACTAAATTTGGGGTGCCCCATTTTCCCCTTTGTTTTCCCCTTATACTCACTAACATTTTTGTGACTCACTCACCATAACAACTTGTGTTTAGCACATTGCTGACACCTTATGTCTTCAAAAATCCCCAAAATATTCCAACTAGCTTTAACTGATACATTGTAATAGATACTTCCGAATCAGCAGCAGTTAACTGTTTCATCTTGTGACACAGGCTGACATGGGTAGCTAATTGATGAGTGACCCTATCTTTAGGTCTGAAGTCTTGCTTGGCTAATCTAAATATGTTACAAGCCTGAAGGCCTTGTGTTACTACATTATTTGATATTTATATTTCACTTCTATATCCTAAATGTATCTGATATTTTTTATCCTTGGCTACACAGGAGACAGTTTTTCTCAGTGGCTGGGCCAAGACTGTAGAACAAACTCCAACAGGAGCTACGAACAAACTCAAGCCTCCCTGTGTTTCCATTGCTAACAGAAACATAACTCAACATTTAGAAAAAAATCCATACACAGTTTTTCTCCTGTGGAGAGGAAGAGGGAAAGAACCACAGGAAACAAATGATAGTCTTGTCACCTAATATGCTTCAGGAAAGGCCTCAGGTGCCATTGGGATGGACATAGGCAGCCTAAAGGACCTCAACAGAATAAAATGATTTTCCTTTGGTATATTGGTGTGATATGGGAGAGGGATAGCTCAGTGGTTTGAGCATTGGCCTGCTAAACTAAGGGTTATGAGTTCAATCCTTGAGGGGGCCATTTAGGGATCTGGGGCAAAAATTGGGGATTGGTCCTGCTTTGAGCAGGGGGTTAGACTAGATGACCTCCTGAGATCCCTTCCAACTCTGATATTCTATGATAAAAACTTAATTTTAAAGGGCCTTTTTTTTCGGTGAGAGTGAGGTGCAGGTAGGATTACCACCTTTGAAATGCAAAAAATAAAATAAAAAATCTCCCCCCACACACACACAACCCCATTTCAACCCCAACCACAAGGCAACTTCACAACCCCTCCAGCCACTTATAATATCTAGATGGACAACAAAGATAGATAAGACTAATATCACATGTCTCCTCATTCTCGTGTGACTCAAACCCTCTCACACACAAACCTAGATGAGAAGGTTCAGCCCAAGTTTTATGAAGTTTGACCTGTCCCTTACAGTATCCACTTGAAGGTAGATGCTTAATTTTAATATCTGGAAAGGAGTGCATACTTTCAAAAGTAACTTGGAGCCAATGGGAAACTCCTGTTGTTCCAACTGTAAAAAAAAGTGGTACAATAAGAGTGTGTGGAGATTTTAAGGTCACCATAAACTCTGTGCTGGAAGTTGAAAAATACTCCCTGAAGATATTTTTGCTAATGTAGCCGGGGGACAAAAATTCAGCCAAATTGATTTGTCACAGGTCTACCTACAGATGAAAGCTCAAAAAGAAGGCATATCTCACAATCAACACATAAGAGGGTCTGTAGCACTACAACAGGCTAACGTTTGGTATTATTTCAACTCCTGCTACATGGCAATGGACTAAGTTTTGCAACATATCCCAAGAATACAGTGTTATTTGGATGACATTATTGTGAGTGGTGGAACTGATGAAGAACATTTGGAAACACTGAAAAAAGGCTATTAAAATGTCTAGAAGAATACAGGTCACAAGGTAATCACATTAAATGTGAATTTTTCAAGGACTCGATGGCTTATTGTTGGCACATTATTGATGCACAAGGCCTCCATAAAACTCAGAAGATTTAAGGAGTCCTGGAAGCTCCACCACCAAAGGATATGCCGCAATTTATATCATTTCTGGGATTTATCAACTACTACTATAAGACCAGTTATAGTATATAACTGCTATAAGACCTAGCAACTGTATTGCATCTGCTGAACTGTTTACTGCAGACTGGTCAAAAGTGGGTTTGGTCACGTGAGTATCAAAAAACTTTCCTGGAAGTAAAACAATTGGTCACTTCAGACAGTGTACTTATACACTTTAACCCATCTTTGACTATCAAGTTAGCATGTGATGCTTCTTCACATGGTATTGGGGCAGTAACAATTGGCACAAACAATTCCACATGGCAGGGAGAGAGACCCATAGCATTTTCCTCAAGATCTCTCAGAGTGGCAGGATGTAACTAATAGACAAGGGAGCATCAAGTCTGGTATGGGGTGTCAAGAAATATGAAAGAAAATTCACCCTTGTGACAGACCACAAATTCTAGCAGCAATCCTTCATCAGAGGCAGGGTGTTTCTGTGACAACAGCAGTATGATTATACCAAGTAAACTGCACATAGGAGTATTAGAAGAACTCCACATAGGTCATCTAGGGGTAGTAAATATGAAGGAACTTGCCAGACATTTTGTCTGGTGGTCAGGCATGATACAGCAGCTTGCAAAGTAATGCTTGTGATGCCCACAGGAACAGCACATGCCTAAACCAGCACCATTAAACCCCTGGGAATCCATCAGCTCCCTGACAATTTCTGGATATTGATTTTGTAGAGCCATTTTTAGGAATGATGTATCTAGTAGTGTTGGATGCCCATTCCAAATTGCCAGAAGAAAAACTAAAGTTTGTTTGCAAGTACTGGGTTGCCAGAACAAGCTATGAGTGACAACAATCCTCAGTTTAGTTCAGAAGAGTTTCAATGATTCATGAAGAAAAATGGTATTAGACATATTACCTCTGCACCATATCACCCAGCCAAAAATGGCTTGGTTGAAAGGTTTTTACGTACTTTTAAGAAAGCCCTGCAATCCATGGCAGAAGAGAAGGAATCATTACAGGAGAAGTTATCACACTTCTTGCTAGAATATCAACACATGATACATGCCACGACAAACAAAACACCTGCAATGCTATTTATAGGCCAAAATCTCAGGTCATGCTTGGTGCCACCACACTGACCAATTACAAGATTCAGGGGTGATTCCAGGCTGACATTTCTGCAGGGACACCACTTCCTCAGGAGAGTGTTTAAAATGTTGGCAGACAATTCAGAAAGCAAATGCAAGCCACTTGAAAGGCTTGACTTATAACTGGACCTTGTTCCCCCACAAGTACTTCTGAAATTGTTGTTCCCATTTGAGGGGGGAGAACAGATGTGATGTATCTGAATATATTGAGCAGAGTGTGGAATCTGTTTTGTGAATTTGCAGTTACAGTTTCCTAAGCAGTTGCTTATGTCGAATCTGTGGTTACGAAGTTTTTCTAATTTCTCAATGCAATACAGAGTCATCCAGTCATCATGGCTCCAACTGTATGCATGTGTCTGTGTTTACAGTCAGGGATTTGTGCTATATCCACAATACATAACAATAGCTAACATAGGGAAGCACCTCCAAGGATATCTCTAAACTGCACTCCCTGCTACTGTTCCTCCCATGTGCAAAGGAGGAGGCTTTGGGGCTTAATGTCCCAGGACAGGTCTGTCTGAGTACAGTAGGCTCAAATAATAGCAAAAGCATTTATTCCACAATGCATGAATGACACTATTGTTAGCTCTCAAAATTGCACAACTAAACTGGAATTAACAGAGCTTGCTATCACCTCAAAATCTGGCCTCTTCCTTCCATGGGATTTTCCATAGAAGTAAGCACTACACTTGGCAATAAGGGTTGGCAGGTTCAACCTTTACCTTTAAGCAACTTTTTTTTAAAAAAGTTTGATAGCCAAAGAATTAGGTTTTATACTGTACTATAATTTTATTCGGAATAGATTCCTTCAGATAAAATCTATTTGACTGGAATTAGACTGAATCTCAATATAAGTAAATGAGCCAAAAAGAGAGAAACTCAATAAAGATGACCCAAAAAAAGTCTTCATCCAACACATTTGTGGTGAAACTGTGTTTTCTCTTCGGAGACGCCTACAGTGATTTTGGACATGAGACGGTAGAACACACAGTGTTGGTGCTCACAGCCATTACTTTGTAATTGAATAAGATAGATGTGTTCATTCATATGAACTAATGTAGTTTTTCTCATGAAGGTTTCATATTACACAAATCCATTAGCATATTTACAAATTAATCTTCCCTTAGGAAAAAAAGATCAGAGATTTACAGAAGGAAGTGCTTTATTACTTTTAAACTGTTTTTTCTTATTTAGGAAAAGTGAAAGGAAGAAAGATATGAAGGAGAATTATGTTGAACTATAAATGCTTTTATTATGGCTACTGTACAGCAGCTTTGTGGGAGACTGAAATGTACAAAAGTACATCAGGGAATTAAAGCAGTGTACACAAGTTCAGTATTAAAAAATATAACAGGTGCCCATATAAAAGTTCATACAGTGCAAACTATTTTATAACTGAACTCATTACTATGAATAATTTAGAAAGAGATTCTACACTGGGGGAAATATTTAGACTGTTTTATTCAGTTTACCTTTCACATGTTTTCTGTCATTTCTCTTACCTCTTTTGCTAGTTGCTGAAGATAGATGTAGTTAACCAAATGGTATTTTCACCTTGCCATTCCCCGTCCTACTTGATCCCAAAGTAAAGCCATACTGCAGAAGTGATTACATTATCTTTTCAATGGCTGCATCGCATAATGCCATAAATGCATAATTATGCCTTCACATAGACTCAAAGTGAAGCACAGTTAGGGTAGTCAGAAAGATAAAACTTTTATTTTGAACAAATACCTTCCATAATAAAGAGTATTACAGGTAAAATCAATTGATTTTTCTTTGTTTAAACTTTGCTCCATTATAAAGTCCTTCTTTATGGGGACTTTTAAAAGACTTTCTGCTATGGAAGAAAATACAGAATAACATAGCAGCAAGACTGCTAAATGAGATGCAAACCTTTAATGATTTATTAATAACTACTTTCTACAACATTTCTAACTACTGAAGACAAATCAGAACACTAAATATATTAAGCCCTTCTCTTCAGAGAAAAAAAATCTGTTGGAACATGGCAAGAATATCAGCAAATTCACAAGAAAAAAAATAGCTTTTGCCTGTCACTTGAGGTGCATTATGTTGAACAGTTTCTAAATCTTTTGTGGGCGGATATTGTAGTGGTTTGTTGTGGTTGTAAATGTTGAGACTATTCTGAAACAAAAATGTATGATTTTCCAAAGACTAAATTCAGAACATAATACATCAACAGTTACAATTCCCATTTTCTCATTATTATTGTGTTCGTTCAAGTGTACCTTCCCCCACCTCCATGAAATAGTAACTGGCTAATAAAATGCCTAATGGAAAACTTATTTTAGACTTACAGTGATAGCTGTACAGTGATAGCTCTTCCTTAGGTGTAAATCCTCTCTCTCCTTCCCTGCCCCCAACCCCACTGGTGTGTACACAAGGCCCATGGAGCAAAAGAACTGCTGTGGTTCCACTGCACTGAAAGAGCAAACCATGGAAAGGCCATGCAGCAAGACTCTGCACCTGCAGAGTGCACTGCTTTACAGCAACTCACTCCATGGCATGAATGGGAGTTTAGAGGGCAGACCAGGAGAGGGTGGAGATTACAGCCAATAGATCTAAACACTATGCAAATGCACTCTTCACAGCTCACTCCTAACCGGTGCACCACAGGCCTTGTCTGATACTACAGCCTGAAGGCTGCACTAGAAGCCAAAGTGTTTAAGCTCCACTCCCTAGCTCTTTTTTATATGGAGGATTCACCCATTTCCACATAAGTCCCCTACTTTTGCAGGCTTTGGGTGGGCTGAGATTTTGGCCCTTTGACTATAGAGCCGAAGGAATTTTATTGCAAAACACCTTCACTTATCCGTTTTTTCTTCACATATGCTTTCCTTAAGAATCAGACAGAGGATTCTCTACACCCACTTCCTCTACTTTTCCCGAACAGTCAGAGGGAAAAGTGTTCTCTAGTACAGCAGTTCTCAACCAGGGGTCTGGGCCCTACTAGGGGCTGCAAGCAGCTTTCAGGGGGTTTTCCAAGCAGGGCCAGTGTTAGACTTGCTGGGGCCCAGGGCAGAAAGTCAAAGTGCCTCTGTGCAGGGCTGAAGCCTGGGGCCCTGAGCCCTGCCACTGGGGGCTGAAGCCAAAGCCTGAGTGGCCGAATAACCACACAGCTGTGGCCCAGATGTGTGCAAAAAAAAATCTCACAACTTGTCTCTCCGGTCTGGCAGCAGGAGGGGCTAGCTGAGAGGGAGAGGCATCAGCAGCCTTGCTGGAGTGCTTCTGCCAGCAGTGAAGCCAGTGAGTGTGACGAGGGGCAGGGTATGGGAGAGTGGGTCTGTGAGGGTGGGAGGGGGGCGCTCTGGGTAGTGAAGAGGTGGAAAGTAAAGGGCAGCATAAGCCCAGGAACTAGAGGTTCTGCTCCTGGTCCTGTGTCCAGAGTCCCAGCTGCCTGCCCCACAGCTGTGGGGGTTCCACTCCTGACCCTGCGCTGCCTGGGGGCACTGAGCGTTAGAGTCTGTTTTGGGTTTTAGCTGGGAGGGCAGTGGGCCTGTGGGGGGGTCTCTGGGCAGGGGAACACTAGCTATAGGGAGTCAGGGGGGCGTTGGGCAGGGGGGTTGGTGGGGTGTCCCAGGGGGAAGGGCAGGCTGGCAGTGCAGGGCTGCGTGGACCAATGTGTGTCTGGCACAACGGTTCTCAACCTGTGGCCCACAAAACACATTGTGGACCACATATGGAGCCCACAATGGTAAGTAGATTGAGAACCACTGCTCTAATGCTAGCCCTGGCTTTGACCTGTAAAAAAACAATTGCTGTGACACTGGTGGGCTGTGGGGTTTTTATAGCTTATTGTGAAGGGTATCAGAAAGAAAAAGGTTATGAAACCCCACTCTAGTGGTTAGAGAAGGAGGCTGAGAGGCAAGATTCCTTAGTTATATTTCAGGCTTTGCAATTGACTAGGTTTGTAACTTTCAGCAAGTCACAACTTTTCTGTGAAAGGTTTACCCATCTGTTGAAATGGGTATAAATAATACTTACCTATCTGCCTATATAAAAATTTCTACAGCACCAATCACCAGTTTCTATGAACTACACAGAGTTGTTTTCAGGCATAGTAACCATTTGTAAAGTACTTTGAAATCCTTGAAGTAAAGGCCGGATACATTATTACAATAGTCATACTTTGCAGTTATATAGTGTCTTTCATTCAAGGATCTCAAAGTCCTTTACAAACAATTAACAGACCCTTGCTAATCACAATACCCCCATGAGATATATGTAAATAAAAATAATTCTATCTGGGGCCAGTTTCAAACTTATTCCCCAACATTTAGGTTTGTATGAAATACTTCAGCCTGATATTGCAATCCATCAATCATGTGAGCGGTGAGTCCTACTGAAGTCAATGAAACTTTTTGTTGAGAATGTGCTATTGACAAATTCTACTGTGGAGATTAATGCTAATAATCTTATGGTGGAAGTTTCAAGTTAAATGGAAATGTGATTAAAAAAGAATGGCTGGAATAGAGAATAAAGGCATAGTCTAGGGCCTGAATTTGATGATTGCAGTTCAGCTATAATTTTTAAAAAAACAAAACACAGGGCAACATGCTCTTCCAAAATCCAAGTTAGAAGTCAAGATTGATTCCCTGCTTTTCCCATTCATCCAGATCTCCAACTGTTACCAGCTTCTTGGGGATAGTTGAACATTGGATGTTGACTGACTTGCAGATCTGAGATGCAATTTTATACCCCAAGTCTTTCAGGTGATCAAAAATAGACAGCAACTATGTTTCCATTAATGAAAAATAACAATTAGTCACAGAGTTTAAGATCATCCAGTCTGACCTACATATCTCAGGCCACAAACATCACTCAGCACTCACACACTAAACCCAGCAACCAATATTAGACAAAAGTATTACAGTTCACAGGAGACTAAATTATTATGTGCCACAGATGGAGAATAGAAGGGATCAAGGTGCACCAAGGCCCTGCAATGGTAGGGAAATGATTAAGTGAGATGAACCCAGATGATCCCAGCAAGGGACCCACACCCCATGCCACAGAGATTCATAGATTCCAAGGCCAGAAGGGACCACTGTGATCATCTAGTCTGACCTCCTGTATAACAGAGGCCACAGAACTTTCCCCAAATAATTACTAGAGAAGATCTTTTGAATCAAGATTGGATGTTTCTCTAAAGATGGTCTGTGATGGAGAAGCCACCAGAATCCTTGGTAAAGGTGAAAAAAAAAAAAAAACCCGCCAAGGTCACTGCCAATCTGACCTGGAGGAAAATTCCTTCTCCAACCCACATATGGTGATCAGTTAGATCCTGAGCACATGAAGAAGACTCACCAGCAAAGCAAGTGAGAGAGAATGCTCAGTACCACCTCAGAGCATCGGCCCACCTCTTCCAGTGCCCCATCTCCAGCTGTGGCCTTCTCTGATGCTTCAGAAGAAGGAGACAAAAAAATCTAGAATATACAGGAGGGAAGGGCGTGAACCTTCCTGACTCCCGCAGGTGACTGGCTAAAGGTTCGAAGCATGAAATTTTATGAATATAGAAGAAACCAGAAGGGACCCCAAGAGAGAGAATCTAAACCATGGGTGTGCTGTGAATGACTGTGTCTGTCATTCAATATAAGGAATTAAAAAGTCAAGTGCATGTTACATTAAATATGAATGATGAGTATGTAGAATAAAATAACTAGGAGACAAATCTGTGTCTTAAATATAAACTAGCAGTGCCACAGGCAACTTTTGCATTATATGAAATAAAAAGGTCCAACCTGATCTAGTAGAGTGCAAGAAATAAAGATCGAGTATATTTAAGGGAAATGATTTAAGGTTTTTGTGAAATTAAGAAATAAAGTTTTATAAAGCTGGTTTCTATTTAGCAGAGTACTTTGCTTTAAAAACTTGAAGATGACTAGCGTAGTGCAGACTTGTTTTGTTCTTCTGTTGAGAATAGATACAAAAAGAACAGTTATTGTGAAAAAAAGAATAAGGCCAAATATAGAAAGAGTAGAAGTTGATAGAGGAAAGAACATGTCAGAAAGAACATGTTAGTTGAGTATTAATTGTGAGTCTGACTCCTTCATACAATATGAAGAATAAACAGCTTGAGCCACAAAGGCTCATTTGTGTGCCATAAAACACATTGCATGGGAAACCACTTCTCTAGCGCTCCAAAGGAAATGGTTTCTTTCATCTCTGATCAAATACCAGAGGTAAGCTTCTATTTTTCTTTCTTTTATTATTATTTTATATTTAATTTTGAAGGGCCAGCAGCCAAATTCTGCTCTCCATTACACCAAAGTCAATGGAGTTTATGCCCCTAGAGTGGAGAACAGAACTAAGCCTAAGGTGTTTTTTGATAATTCAGAAAATTATTTGACTTTGACTGAGTTGATGTTGGAGAGAGCAAGTATATTTTGCTGGACGTTTTCAAAAAAACAAGAGTGGAAACAGCATACCACCTGGTCACCACATGGAAACTTTGAAGGGAGGACAGGACAAATGGCTGCTCTCTCCAAGCTACTGGAGACGTTAGGAGAAGAAATCTGCACCATCCTCATCCTCACAAAATAGATTCAGATAAGGGGTGAAGGGATGCTAGGACCCACTGGAAAGGGGAGGGAGGCACAGTGGGAAGGAAAAGGGGTGAGGATCCCAAAGGTAGATAGACCTAATCAAATTCAGATGGTATGGGTCATCCAAATGTGGCCATCATTTGAATCAGTATTCCCTGTTACAGCCTGCTGAGCATGTAATGAAAACACCAGCTGTTTGGAGACCCTGCAAAGTCAATGTCCAACTGAGTCAATTTTTAAAACTCCCTTATTTGATTTGATCACAGCTCTTTTGGTTGGCTGGGAAATATTTTTTTTAAAGTGCAGTGGTTGACAGGGATAAGTAGGGGAAAGTACAAAGCAAAGGACAAAAAGAGTGTATAAGGATTTTACACACACACACACAAACACACATACATATCCCTACTTTTATCTTTTTTTCACTTCTTCCCCTATACCAAAAAGGGAATCCAAGCATCCCATTTTACATTTTTTAAAATAAATATGCAGTATTTTTAGTTCTCTATCTTTATGAATAATAGAGAGGTTGGTCACAGGATATTGAACATGATTCATAGATTGATAGATTCCTGGGCCAGAAGAGACCATTATTATCATCTAGTCTGACCTCCTGTATAACACAGCCCATAGAACTTCTCCAAAATAATTCCTAGTGCATAATTCCTACTACATATCTTTTAGAAAAACCATCTAATCTTGATTTTAAAATGGTCATTGATGGAGAATCCACCACAACCCTTGGTAAATTGTTCCAATGGTTAATTATCTTCACTGTAAAACATTTACACCTTGTTTCCAGTCTGAATTTGTCTAGTTTCAACTTCCAGCCATGGGATTGTTTTATAGTTTTCTCTGCTAGACTGAAGAGCCTAATATCAAATATTTGTTCCCCATGTAGATACTGATAGAATGTAATCAAGTCACCCCTTAACCTTCTCTTTGTTAAGCTAAATAAATTGAATTCTTTGAATCTATTACTGTAAGACATATTTTCTAATCCTTTAATTATTCTTGTGGCTCTTCTCCAAACCCTCTCCAATGTATCAATGTCCTTCTTAAGTTGTGAGCACTAGAACTAGACACAATATCTCACCCACGGTCGCACCAGGGCCGATTACAGAGGAAAAATATCCTTTACTTCTATTTGAGATTCCCTTGTTTATGCATCCCAGGATCACATTAGCTATTTTGGTCAGTGTCACATTCAGAGCTCCTATTCAGATGATTATCTGCAAAATCTTTTTCAGAGTCCCCACTTCCAGGACAGAGTCCCCCATCCTATAAGAGTGGCCTACATCCTTTATTCCTAGATATGTACATTTGCAATTAACCATATGAAAACTCACATTGTTTGCTTACGCCCAGTTTCCCAAGCAATCCAGATCCTGCTGAATTAGTGATCTGTCCTCTCTGTTATTGACCATAGGCTTGAATAGAGACTGGGAGTGGATGGGTCATTACACAAAGTAAAACTATTTCCCCATGTTTATTCTCCCCCTCACCCCTCCCACTGTTCCTCAGACGTTCTTGTCAACTGCTGGAAATGGACCACCTTGATTATCTCTACAAAAGGTTTCCCCCCCCCCTCTCCTGCTGGTATTAGCTCATCTTAAGTGATCACTCTCCTTACAGTGTGTATAACACTCATTGTTTCATGTTCTCTGTGTATATAAATCTCCCCACTGTATTTTCCACTGAATGCATCTGATGAAGTGAGCTGTAGCTCACAAAAGCTTATGCTCAAATAAATTTGTTAGTCTCTAAGGTGCCACAAATACTCCTTTTCTTTTTACCTCGAGTTTTGTGTCACCGCAAACTTTATCAGTGATGATTTTATATTTTCTTATAGATCATTGATAAAAATGTTAAATAATGTAGAGGCAAGTATTGATCCCTGCTGGACCAAACTGGAAATATACCCACTCAAAGATGATTCCCTGTTAACAATTACATTTTGAGAACCTATCATTTAGCCAGTTTTTAATCCATTCAATGTGTGCCATGTTAATTTTATATCTTTGTAGGGTTTGTTATTTTTTCTTCCAATCAAAAGGTTGTGTGGTACCAATCAAATGCCTTACCAGATGTCTATTACATCAACACAGTTACCTGTGTCAACCAAACTTGTAATCTCATTTAAAAAAAGTTATCAAGTGAGTTTGACAAGATGTATTTCCATAAACCCATGTTGATTTACATTAATTACATTACGTCCTTTAATTCTTTATTAATCAACTCCTATATCAGCCACTCCATTATCTTACCTGGGATTGATAATGTTGTTAATGACTGATAAGGAGCATTGTTCTTATTCTAATTCAGCTACTGGGGCTGTCCTGTATTGTTGTCTGGGATCAGTGCTCTCAACAAGAGAATCACTGATCACACAACATTTCAAGGCTGGAATAAATTACATGTGTGCCCTGCTATACAATGCCTGACTTATTTAAGCTTTGTGCAGGCACTGAATATGAAGTGAGGGGTACAGAATTCATCCCCCAACCTGCCGCCAACACATCCTTGTGCAGCCACTACTCTGCTCATAGGCTTATAGAGTAGTTGCTGCCATTTTACACATGGAGCATTAGGGGCACTGGAACAGTGTAGCAATGGAACCCATAGGCCCCAGGCCTATGTGCCAGCCTATTCAGTAAGGTTCAGCTGGCATGGAGACTTCTCTGCCTAGTCAGTCCATTTGTTCTTAAATGCCCATCCAAGTCCTAGCTAACTATTTCAAGTAGTGCAGAGGGACTTGTGAATTTCACTTTGTATTATTTTTGTCAAAATAGGACAAGCTTTTTCCCTGTGCCACAATCTAAAATGATATAAGTGCAAAGTCTCTGTAGCGAATTAACAATAAAAGAATAAAACAGTTAAACGAATATATTTTTCATGCTCAAGGGCTATGTGTTTAACAGTTTTCTAACTGTTCATTCATTTATATAAAAATACTTCAGTTATTATCTACTTGCGTTGAAATTAGATATTTAATTGACTGGAGGGAATAGAATTCACTCACTTTTAAATAAGGCAATGATTTAAAAATATTCCTGTAAAGTGATTTGTAAGACCACCACCAGCACTAGTTTTTGGCACACGGCCTTGCGTGTGTATATATTTTATAAGCTTGGTTGTTTTTAGTACTGTGAGAGCTAACTTCTTCAGAAACATGTTTATCTTAATTAGGAAAGTCAACAGATTTCTAATGGGAAGAAATGGGTATTTTTCTCTATGGTATCTAAAGCATCAAAGGCCTAGTTCTTGTGCCAAACCAATCTTCCTTCCTGCCTGCCTTTCAAACCCAGGTGATTGCAGACAGATGAACAGACATTTTCCCAAAAGCTTCTATTGACCTGGCTCCAGTCCTTTCCCTTTCCCTTTCTCTGTCTCCCTCTCTATCTGCATGTCACTTTTCTTTCTCTTTATGTGTATTTTTTGTATTTTTGCCTCAGGAAACCAAGGGATATTCATGGCACTGAGGCAAATAATGTGGAATTAAAAACTAAATTCTTCAGGCCTTATCCTAGCAACAGGACCATCACCATCTGTTCAGAGGACAGGGCTGCCATTATCTACAACATTCTTTGTACATACTCCATCACCTGTGAGGGGGAAAACATTGCCCCTTACCCTGGGTTCTTTGTCTAAAAACAAAGTAGTCTGCTTCCTTCTAATGCCATACATTTCATAAATGTGATATACAGTTCATTTAAAGGGATTAGACATGAATAAAGGCCTAAAACCGAATTTAAAAAAGAAAAAAAATCTAAGAAATCACATCTGCATGTTAAACAGCAGAGGCAAATATTGCTTACTTTAAATAATCATTAGAGAGATATTATTTTAAAAGTTTGTGCAAATTTTACAGTTGAATGCAAGCTTCAGCAATGCAAGCACAATACATTTGACTTTTTCTAGGTTTATTTTATAACATCAACAGTTCTGTTATTAATTTTTAAATTTAAACACCTAATTAAAAATCTGCATTCCCTCATGTGCTATAAAAGGCCATTTCAGCTGTTTGGAGCCAGCATTATCCAAGCTGAGGCCCCAATGCACAGGGACAGTGTATGAGGACAGCACATCTTTTACTCAGGAAAAATGTGGGACTGGATACAAAGTTTTAATAATACCTGCTAACTTAGTTCAAAGTCCCTTTCCTGTACTCTTTAAACACCACATTATATATTCCTAACTTTCTTGCTCTCTGTATATTTGAACAGAGTTAGAAAATAAGTGAAAAGGCATATGATAAATGTAGTTAGTAGTCAATAATAAATAGTCTTAGAAATTCATCAACAGTCCAGAGTTCAAATTATATCCATGATATAAATAAATAAATAAATCAACCTGTAAAGGTTGGCTGTCTGGTGTCAGGTCAATTATTACTATAGTTATATTTATTTCCCCACATTAAAAACATGTTTGTGGCATGCAACTTGGTCATATAAATTGGCCAGATCTGCCTGCTTTTACCAAATCTGCAAGGAGCTCATCCACTGTACGGTTATGAACCAGAGAAAAACAGCAATGGTAACATTGGACAACATCAGTACTATCATCTCCTTCACTGAACAAAATGTCAGTGGGCCCAAACTTGCAGAAATGAGAGAGAAAGGTAATTAGTGTCCGGTGGCACTATCTGTGCCTGCCCCAATTCTAGCCTAAACAAGCGCTTCCCCAGGTGGGGAGAAAGGGTAGACTATCTGCCAGTGTCTCAGAGGCAGAGGGAGTGTGAACAAAAAGTAATGCATCTACCTCAGGCACAGAAGTAGTGATGGAAATTTGTATTGTGGGGGAACAACTTCTTCTAGTTCCCATACCTCCCACCCTGTTCCCTACCAACTCACATGGACACTGGCTACTACTGGCACAGTGATTCTGTTGACTATCTTGAACCATTTGCCCATGCTCTATCACTTTTGGGGAAAATATTCCAAATTATGACAGTCTTGGTGCTGAATCACTGGCACAGACACAGGACTGTTTAAAGAAGCAAGCTTCTTCCATATCTACAACATGACAACCGTGGTCCACATGCTAGATCAAATGTTCAATTACTTTAAGATTACCTGTATAACTACTGAAATGAATAACCATTTATTTACATTTGTTTAGTTCATAAGGTTCCATTGGAGAAAAGCATATGCTAAGTCACCACCGTCAAACTCATTTCCTAGATGTTAATTTGCAGTGACATAACCCTCATTCCTCAAGCAAGCAGAGGCTCAGAATTCAGCTTGAGTGGAATGGGTGTCCAATTTTTTGCGGGTGAGATGTGCAGAAGCAGATACAAAAATGAAGGTAAAATGTATTAAAAACTGCTGGATACTGATCCCACTCAATCTATGAATGGTATTGGTTGTGTCAGAAGGAAGTCCCCCATTTCAAAGGATGTGGGGAGAGTTAAAGTCTGGAATGGGTGGGTGAACTGACTCAGGAATCTATACTGGACAATAATTCCCATGAAAGCTAAGTAAGTGGTTACCATTAAAAAATCAACATTTGCCAACATATACTAGACATCTACCTCAGTTTAATCATTATTAGTACAGTACTCATAAACATGGTGTATGGTAAATGCTGAGGTTTTACAACCATTGTAGTGTTAAGTATATGATTTTTTTTTAAAAAAATAAAAGTCATCCAATTTTGCTGGAAGCAAGAAAATTGGAAACTACTTTAAAATGAATGGGCCAGATTCTCAAAGGAAGTTATGGCCTCTCTGTGTCATGTGGTACAAAGAAACTTATCTGGCTGCAAATGCCCAGCACACCATTCCCCTGACATATGGGGAACTCCTTGCTGATGCATCTGGCTTTGTGACTCTGACTTCTCAAAGCTTGGGTGGAATTTTGGGTGAAGAGGAGGCATGATGGAGCTCTGCTCTGCTTCATGACACCAATTGTCCCCTGGTGTAGGGTTCATTAAGGGTCCTATGTTACTCAAACAATTTAGGGGTTCTCTACACTTGCAATGCCACAGTAGCACAGTTGCACTACAGCACTTCAGTGCAGATGCTATCTAAGCCAACAGGAGGGGTTCTCTCATCAGTGTAGGTCATTCACGTCCCCAAGAGGAGGTAGCTAGGTCGATGGAAAAATTCATTTGCCAAACTGGCACTGTCTACACAGGGAGTTAGGTCAGCTTAACTAAGCCAAATTAATTTTCTTGTGTAGACCAAGCCTTAGAGAGCAACAGCTCTAAGCAGCAGAGTTACCCATAGGGCCAAATTGGGTCACTAAGCACACTGTGTCATGGGCCCCATACATGGCTCTGCCTCTTCAGCTGCCCCCACCCCCCACGCACTCTCAGTTGGAGGACCGTCCGACTTTCTTCCTCTCTATTCCCAGAAGGGCAGAGGCAGCAGCATGAAGCCCTCTTCCCCCGCCCCCCAGGATTGATAACAGAGGGCTCCCTTCTCCTCAGTAACAGCATGGGCCCTCTCTGCCTTCCACAGAGCCAGGGGGTCCCACCTTACTTTTCCCAGCAGCAGGGGTCTGTCTGTATGGACTGGTGGGCCAAGACCACAGCTTCTTTCTTCTTCAATACACAGAGCCTTTTTCTAGCAGCGTGTTTGCGGGGGAGCAGACTAGTGGGTCTTGGAGTTAATATACTTTTGAGATGAATGAGGCAGTTCACACCTCTCAGATTTTCTTCCAGGCTGTCTGCTGACTCAGGTAAAATTCAGTGCTTTGGCTACACTCAATTAACCTTTCAAGTTTTTCTTCAGAACCATGAGGTCTAGAAATATAATTTCTTAAAATAATGAAAGCTGAGATTCTGATATAATCACATGATTCCAGGAGCTGGGAGTCTGGGGCTTAATCCAGCCATTGCTTTCCACCCCTCCACCTCTCTCTGCTCTGAGTAGAGTAGAGTTCATATGCTGGCGAGATTCTGGCCACGTATCAGCAATAATGTGTATAATAGATACACGTACATGTGTGTATGTATACATATCTTTTTTTGGAAAATTTCTTCTAAACAGAAAACCTGTTCAAATGGCATAATTTCAGCTAAAAGGAATTCTTTCTTTCCATATTATAAACCCCAGTGTAAAGAATTCTTATGGAATCACTTAAGTATAATGAAGCTTTATTTTGATTTTGACTTTGACTTTCTTTTACTTAAAGAATTGTGGTGCTATTCTTCTTTTCACCCCTGAGGTATTTCATAAGAATAAAGAGTTACTGGGCATCCCTCCATTACAAAGTGATTTGGTCTTCACTAAAATGATTCTGGAAGAATATATTAGTATTCATATGGGTTTTGTGAATTGCCATAGGTCTATCATTGTTATACAGTATCACTTAAGCAGAAAAGAAAGGGCGCCTAAAGGAGGCTTATTTAAGAAGTTATTTGTTTCCCCCCCCAAAATTTGGTATTTAAATGTATAGCACTGAAAAAGAAATGTGTTCATTTCAATAAAGAACAAATCTTTCTAAAGTCACCCTTACACGCAATACAAAGCAATTTTATGGAGCAGGCTAATGAGTTCTTACATATATTTTCAGTTTCAAGGTGGAAATCATTAGAAACTTAGAAATAAAGAAATCATCTAATTAACATGTTCTGAGATTAATCTTAACGTCCAATTAGTCTCTTAATTTGAAACAGTCTGGTAAGAACATAACATAGTCAGAAATATCTTATGCACTATTGAGGGAATTGAGAGAAAATAAGCAGTGTTCAAGTGTTGGGTTTTTGTTTTGGTTTGGTTTTTTGCTGTTCTTACTCACCATACACCAGTGTGCTGCCTAGGTTTATCACACTCAAAAATCTAAACAAACAGAGAACTAAACCAAGAGAAGGGCCGGAAATTCTAAATTCTGGCAGGATTAAAGGTTACAAGTAAGAATTTTAACAGCTGTCTGACCATTACTTCCATTCTATGGATATGTTAGAACAGGCAGAGACCACGTTTGCTCTGAGCTTTGCACTCACTTTCAGAGGTGTTGTCCTTTAAACCAATGCCTCATTTTTTGTTTTTTTGTTCCTAAATGATATATATCCATAGGCTTTGGACAGCAAACAAATTCCTAACATGGAGCTTGAGCCTGTTCCCACTGAAATCCATGACAGTTCAATGGGAGAGGGGGGCAACATTGTAACTGAAAATTTAAGGTCAGCAAGCCAAAGAAGACTGTAAAGCTCACTGGATCTTGAGTTTAACCTGGTTCAGAATGCAAACATTGAGATGTATTCTCTCTGTACCTATGTTCAGCTTCCTCCACATGATGAAGAAGGATCCCTCAGGTGAAAATTACACCAGGCCTATCCACATTTGGAAGTCATAGCCAACAGGAGTTGATTACCCAGTTTAAGGAGGGAAGGATAGTCTTGTAATTAAAGCACAGGACTTGGAACCAGAAGAGCTGGATTCTAACTTGTTCAACTTTGGGCAAGCCATTTAATCATTCTAGGCCCCACTTTTACCATCAGTAAAATAGAAACAAACATTTGCGTACTTCATGACATTAATGTATGTAGAAAAGCTTTGAGATCATTGAACAGAAGGCATTAGAAAAATGCTAGCTATTATTAAGGTTCCCAAACCACTACCTAGCTATGATTGCATATATATAAAATATGCCAGCAATAACAGACAATGGGGAAGGCTTTTTTGATAGCTAATTACTGGTGCAATAAGTTGACAGTTTCAAGCTTGACTCAAAACTTCAACTACTCTAGCCAATCACTATGAGCAAAAAAAAAATTGTTATTAATTCTATAATATTATTGCAGATGGACCTGATAGCCCAACAGATTTATAATCCTCATATTACAGAAGCAGTAAAAGTGAGAAGGGGGCAAATAGGTGTACAAATCAATTAACTCAAGCAAGCAGTGGCATGAGTTTGATAGTGATGACAACAGTAAAGAAATCATTCTTTTTACTGTTTGTTGAAGGGGGAAAGGAGCATAGCATTGGAAAGGTGTAGGTGATTCCTAACAGAGGCATGGCAGGAAAGGTGAAAGATTTTAATAACGTACGTAGACAGAATGGACAAATGTTCATACATATAACCAGAAGGTTGTTAAGAGCTAACAAAATGAAGAAGGAATAATTAGATACATTTAGTATAGATCCTCAGCAAACAGATCATGAAAGATATTGGAATAAAACTACATCAAGAAGATCAAGGGAAATAAATGGTAGTAGGCAGAGAGGACTCAGATAGATGGTTCCAGTCTTTCACATCCTATGTTAAATAGCCAGTGAAGTGATGGTACATTTTTTGATACCAACAAGAATGTAGAAAGCCCCGCATAGCAGTGTGTATTAGAAGCTGAAGTGGTATCTTCCAGCAGTGGCCTGACAGAGGCTGCTTCTGTTGCTGCTGCTGCTAATGATGAATACCATATGCTTGGCTCTTATTATTACAAAGTGGAGCTACATTGCTAGTACAGATGAGTGAATGTAGTATTTTCACTTTTTTTAAATGTAAAGGTTTATGTTAAAGTATAATTCCCTGAAACTAAGTAGTAGGCAATATTGTTTTTAAAAATGAAATATTCCCTGACAATTTCCTTTTTCAGCTTTTCATAATCTTATCACACTTTGCTCAGCCATTGTTGTTTCTAAATATTGTGCTTTTCCTTTCCTACAATAGCTATATCTTCTCTTCCCCGCTTAGCTCTTAACAGTTAACTTGATTATTTTGATACTACTTTAGTTTACTTCCCATTATTTTGATCCAACTAAAGTTATTGTAGTTAAAGTAAGAGACATAGTTGGCTGCATGGATTTTGGGAGTTATTCAGAGGCAGTAAAGAGATGGATACATGTATGAATCTCATGCATGCATCACCTTAGTCAGTTTACTTTTGCTGTTATATATTTATTCCATTGTTACAAGAAAAACTTGTTTTGTTAAAACCACATTACTTTCTCTTGTTAATATCCAGTAGGAAATTTACCTAATAGTTCTATGTATCTATTTATCTATTTACAGCTACAATTTCATGTTAAAATAGTTACTGGACAGCTTACTTTTGGGTGGTGGGGTTTTGCCATCAAAGTTGATCACATTTATGAATGTGCAGTCAATTAAGGTAATTTGCATATTGCCATTCTTTTGGTTCAAATACTGTACAAGTGATTTCAGAATGTCTTATTTGCCAATTGACATCACAGCTGTGAAATCGGAGGTTTGTTTTTCTGCGATCATCAACATTTCTGCTCTATTTCTTCAATAAGTTAACATAAATAAATACTGTGAGAGGGATTAGCTGAATGTTACACATGCTACAGATTCTGAAACATAAATCAATGCTGATTTCAGGTTTTGCTGTGACTGCTGCTACCTCTGCTGATCCAGTAATGTTCAGTTTTACTGGGCTACTAGCAAATAGAACCATACCCTGGAGGAAAGGTATCATGTCAGTGCAAGTAAAAGGGCAGTGACACAATAGAATACCAAGACCACCCCCCCCCTTTTCACTTTCCTTCTAACAAGACCTTCAGGCTTGCTGCAAAGAAAAGAAAAACTGGAACATTAACCACAGGCCCTAAACACAAAGAGAACCCGTTATGGTACCTGTACCCATTTATTTCAAGCCACAACAATTTCCCAGCCACCTGTGAATAAAAATAGCACTAGAAAGATCCAGTTATTGTGAATTAGAGTCCTGGGGGGAAAGTAAAGCTAATGTCGCAGGCACTTAGCCTGCGGGGAAGGAGTAGTGTACTACTTTCTCTATATGTTCAAAAAGTACAGGGGATCATCTTCACACGTTTGTGTAGGCCACTGTCAGCTGTCACTGGGCCAGATTAATTCCTGGTGTAACTCCTCTGAAATTAATCGTTACATCAGGGATACATTTGGCTCACAGAGTTAAACAAATGCATTGCAGATAAGAAGTGGTACAGTATTTTCATTGTTGCCCCTGCAATTAACTCCTCATACAAATTGTTTACCTTGTGGTGCTTTTGGAGAAATTTCTCACTATTTTCCTATTAGATTCCTTTTAGATTTTCTACCAGTTCATCCTCTTTTGCTGTGATGTTACCTCTTGATCCAACTCCAGCCTATCATTTTAATGAAATATATTTAAGTACTATACATGAAACCTTAACCAGATGAGCATCATATTTGTGTAGCTGTAGACATTCTCAGATGTACAAGCCTATGTATTTACCAGGAATGTATGATTAAAACTAAGCTGTCCCGAAGGATGATCCCTCACTCTCACAGATCTTGGGAGACAGCACAGTCCTTGCTTACAGACAGCCCGCCACCCTGAAGCAAATATTCACCAGCAACCACACACCACACAACAAAAACACTAACCCAGGAACCTATCCTTGCAACAAAGCCCATTGCCAACTCTGTCCACATATCTATTCAGGGGACACCGTCATAAGACCTAATCACATCAGCCACATGATCAGAGGCTCGTTCACCTGCACATCTACCAATGTGATATATGCCATCATGTGCCAGTAATGCCCCTCTGCCATGTACATTGGCCAAACCGGACAGACTCTATGTAAAAAGAATAAATGGACACAAATCAGATGTCAAGAATTATAACATTCAAAAACCAGTCAGAGAACACTTCAATCTCTCTGGTCACTAAATTACAGATCTAAAAGTCACGATACTACAACAAAAAAACTTCAAAAACAGACTCAAATGAGAGACTGCTGAATTGGAATTAATTTTCAAACTGGACACCATTAAATTAGGCTTGACTAGAGACTGGGAGTGGATGGGTCATTACACAAAGTAAAACTATTTCCCCATGCTTATTTTTTCCCCCTACTGTTACTCAAACCTTCTTGTCAACTGGTTGGAAATGGGCCATCCTGATTATCACTACAAAAGTTTTTTTTTCTCCTGCTGATAATAACTCACCTTAATTGATTACTCTCGTTATAGTTGGTACGACAACACCCATTTTTTCATGTTCTCTGTGTATATACATATCTTCCTACTGTATTTTCCACTGCATGCATCCGATGAAGTGGGTTTTAGCCCAGGAAAGCTTATGCTCAAATAAATTTGTTAGTCTCTAAGGTGCTACAAGTACTCCTCGTTCTTTTTGCTGATACAGACTAACACAGCTACCACTCTGAAACCTGTCAAGATGGATGAACGCTGGTTACCTTATTTAGATATTACAGGGCATTCTGTGAAGCTCAAAAGCTTGTCCCTACCACCAACAGTAGTTGCTCCAATAAAAGATATTACCTCACTTACCTAGTCCCTTTCATATTCTGAGACCAACGTGGCTACAGCAACATTGCAAACAAGTATATATTTATACAATCACCAATGTATTTATAAATATATATCTTTGTGTTTGTTTTGGAAAGAGATAACAAGAAGCATTAGCTCAAATATTGCTCTTTAAATACATTTGGTCATAACTAAGTTTGGAGCAGTAATAATTTATTGCAACCCAGTGTGGGAATGGCTTACAAGCCTTTTTATCTACAAAGCAATTTTTTTCAAAATGGAAGACTATTGAGTCAACCCTTCAAGACTGCTATTTTCCACTGACAATAGTTTTGGGCTACGAGAGAACTCCCTTATGTCATAAAATGATGACTGTAATAATCCATTTATTCTTCATTCCTTTGCTGTGGAGTATGTTGCAACAGGAAAAAAAATAAGAGTGTAAATGGAAAAGCTATCTTAACATAGGATATTGGAACAAGCACTCTATTTTCTTGTTTTTCCCTTTCTACTCCTTTTTCTACTTCTCTTTCAACACTCTGCTACTTTTGCACAGAATTTACTTTCATGGTTTATAAATCATACAGTGATAACATAAATTTGTATTAAATCTAAGGCTTAAAAGACAGAATACAAACCCCACTGAGAGTTATTTGCATTTTCTTTGTTCTCTTTTTCATTCTTACTAATGTATTTCATAATAAATATACTGTGGGTATTTTATTTATATTCTCCATTTCTGTTGTATAATATAATCCAATAAAAATAATTTAAACAAACCCGCTTAGTGTATGTATATACTATTTCGTCCACCACTAAAGTGCATCCACCTCTGGATCGAAAACTTGTCAACTGTTTGACAGCGCTTACCTGCATTATATAATTGTTTAAGACAGGAAACATCCTATCTATTTGAAAGTGCAAAGGAAAGTTAGGCGGGCAGAATGTATTGATCCAAACTAGAATTTAGCCAACACACCACAATTAATATTCTTTTGCCAAAAAAAGAAACCACAAGTACAGTAGTGAGGAACTTAGTTTTACGTGTCATTCAATTGATGGCATCTGAGGTATTCTCTCTAACTAGAAGAGGGACTCTCTCTTACCTAAATAAAATAGTCCAAAAGAAAACAAACAAACTAACAAACCCCTTACAGGGAATCGTCTCTATGAGGTTCCCTTAAGAAATGGTCACTTGCAGACAAACAGAATGGGCAGACTGGTTTGGAAAAAGTATGAACAGCCCACCCTCGTTTCCAGAAACAAACTCCATTTGTATTTTTAATGTTCTAAACTGGCCAGAAACCTTATTTTCCTTTCCATTTTCAAGCTGGGAATGCTTCATGAAAGACTCTTCTTAAAACATTTGTAGGTATACCCAGAAGCGGATATTATGGTAAACTTATGAGAAATCCTGTTTGCAAGTGATTTCCATCCCAAGAGCCACAGGTGAGCTATTTGTATGTATACTACTGGAGACAATAACAAAATGCCTCACCGGTACACTACTTTACTCAGAGAATTAGAAGCAAGATCTGTCACAGAGAATGTGCTGGTGACATAGATCCATAGACTTTTAAGGTCAGAAGGGACCACCATGACCATCTAGTCCGTCCTCCTGTACACTGCAGGCCACAGAACCTCACCCACCCACTCCAGTGATGGACACCTAACCTCTGCTGAGTTACTGAAGTCCTCAAATTATGATCTAAAGACTTCAAGTTACAGAGAATCCACCATGAGTGAATTTGTTTCTCTGTAACTGAATGGAGGGGCGGGGTAAGGATGGAGGAGGCAACTGCATATCTGATGGCACAGGGCCAGGCGCCAGAGGAAAAAGTGAGGCTGTGGAAAAGCCATGAGTTAAACAAGAGGCAAAAGAGGTAATGGCTAGAGGAAGAAGGAAAAGAATATGACAAAATGGAGGAGAACCTCATGCTGGACTAATTGAATTCTGGATAAGATTTTCAAAATTCTTTAGGGGATTCGCACACACAATTAAAATTAAAGGGAATTGGGTGTCCAAGTCCTCTAGGCAGTTTTGAAAATCCCATGCTCCCTTTTTAAAGAAATCGCCATGATCTTGACTTGAGATAGAGAATTGGGCAGATGGAGAGATTACAGATGTAGGAGGAGGAAATCAGGGAAAGAGGGTTGAGAAAAGAATTAAATTTGGCAATAAATTATTGGAGCAGGATTCATTAAGGCCCTGATTCAGCCAGGTACTTAATCTTGTGCCTAGCTTTAGCACTTGAATAGTCCCAATGTCTTCTGTGGAAATACGCATGTGTCAACAGTTAGGGACATATTTAAGAAACTTGTTGAATAAGGGCCGAAGGGGGAAAGCAGAGATGTTTGGTAAGGAAAATTCTTGTGAGGAAGGACGAGAACAATTTTTATAGTGAAGGAAGTCCATGATCCCTGGATTTATTATATACATAATAATTAATGATGACCTATTTTTCCCACCCTGGATTTTAAAATGCTTTATTCACTTTAATTAAGTTCACACTAAAAATAGGATGCTGGAGAATAAAGAACTTTTTTTCTCTGTTAAAAATGCGAGCTTACTCAATAGCCGGGGTTTCCCCAGCTCTGTGCTTTAGTACAAAGAGCTATTATGACACAATAAGAAATGAACGATCAATGGCAGACATTTTTAGATAAAAACTTAATCATGTAATATTTACTAATTCCATCAGTCAAGACAGATTATGAGAACAAGACTTTATAGTGAGAAATATACCCAAGAAACTTACAGCAACAACAAAAACAGAAGTACAGCTCGTGTAGGCACCATTTGTTGACCTAAAATCTATATTCATTTAATTCTATGCAGTAGACATGGAACTTATTTTCTTTACTGATATGGCCTTTAGGATCTCTAATTTCAATGGTAAAATTACATTTACTTGACAGCATTCAGGACTTATTTACATTGTATATTTTAAACCACCTAAATCTGTCTCCTGTACACAATTTTAACGATGTAGAGTAATAGGGAGCTGCCTAGCTGCCTAAACGTGCAGCCAGTCTGATGAGATATCCCCCTGCTGAGGCACTGTGCACAGATCAAGCCTATCAATAATGCTTGGCTCACAATCATAGCCCAGAAGCCTTCCTTTTCCATCTGCGTCATGAATCTGATTTAAATTCAAAGCAAAGATTTGCATCCCTAGTGAAGAAGAGCAATTGCTCTTTAAATAACTTTCGTAAATACTTCCTGTACTAACAAGGGAGCTTAGCGTTTACTTAGGTAAAATAAAGAAGACAGACAGACCTCCCCACACCCCAGTTTGGTCCCAAGATTAAACAATGAACAAGAGCCTGAAAAGAAATTAGAATGTTGGAAGTGCCAAAGGTAACCCTTGGAGATGCGTATAATGTGTTGTCATGTAAAAGATCTCGAGTGATAAAGGAACTGAACCCACTTATTACTGGTTTCATACTAATCTGAACCGATGACTAACTGATAGACTTTGATGACTTTGGATGGTATCATGTCACCAGCAATAATTAATTCACCTCTTACTTCCCTAAACATGCTAGGAGATTAATTTCAAATACTAAAATTAATTTGGCAGTAGGAGATATGGAAATGTGCTGAGTTACCTAGCAATCATTTTGAGGTCTTATCTTGGCTGCAGTATACTGTACTTTGTGTGCTGTCCCCCAGAGGCAGAGCCACTGGCTCAGAAACTGTGTCAACTGTGCAAAAATTTAAGTTGCTCTGTGTCCTACTGGAAACGTTTTCATAACACACTGTCTTTATTTTGGGGAAGCAGCAGTCAGACATGCAAGAATGTGAAAGTGAATACCTTGCTGGCATCCTAAATAAAAAAAATTAAATGTGTGAAGTATTTTAAAGTGGAGCCTAATCAAAGTCCAGTCCGTTTCGTAATGAAAGTGAATTCTGTTTTGTGTTTTTTTTATTAAAATTTTCACATATTTGGACATTGCTATCCTTCTAAAACTATGTGCACTGAAGCCTAAATTGCAATTAATATGAAAAATGGTTTATACACAAACAACTGTAGCGTGTTTAAAAGTATCCTTAGTGGTTTTCCTTTTCACTAATGTGGCCAACATTCATATGATTATATTTTCTGCTCCTTTCACAATTGTGGGCCTGCACTTTATTTAACTTATTTATTTATTTTAGGCCAATGGCCTGCGCTCATCCTGACGGTTGAAACCGACACATTTTTAAGTCAGGGAATTTGGCTCAGGGCTTCAGATATTGGATGGGTGTTAAATGGGAAAAAAAAAATTATGATTTTAAACTGCTCCATTTAGTAAATAATACTCCCATTGCACAATCCTAGAGGGACTAAATCTTTATAGATCGACACAAAAAGAATTTGATTCTTGTATAAGGATGTTCCCAGGCCCTTTGCAGTAATTCACTAAAGGCTGAGACAGGTTTTAAGCGAATTTATTTATTTAAGTAAAAACAAGAAATTACTCATTAAATGAACACAGTACTGATGCTGCCATAACTAGAGAATATTTTCAGCTAGTGTACTTCTAAGTAGGCCAGAACATTTTGCAGATACATATTGATTTTGGTGAAGTCTGACGGGAAGGTTTGTGAAGTCCAGGTTGGTCGATGGACACTTCTGACCAGACAGAGAGAGACCCCTGAAATCAACAATCTGACCTTTGCAATTTGAAAATGGATGTTTCAACACAATTCCATTTTGTGAAAGTAATTGGAAGTTTTTGTTTTCTTTCCAATGTGGAATTAAAATTTTCAAAAACTCAGAAGTTGCCACAAAAATGGAGTTTTTTTCCTCTGGCCAGCTCTATCTGTAATTTAGCCTGGCTGCAATCTCAGTCTCTGCAACTGGTTCTTGTCTGCAAGTTTTGGACAGTCACCAGGAAGTGGGACATTGCATAGTGAGTTGCAGGATAGGTGGTAACTTTAACTTCCTAGTGAAGCTTAGGGCCAAGATTCTTTGGTACACTGGAGTAGTACAAAGCTGCGGTCTTAATTGGTCACAGGATGATGAGTCCAGCGTAAGAAAATCCTTGGGAGTCATAAAGCTGCCATGGTATCACTTACACCACCACCTCTTTCTAGATCTCTTGTATCACAGGTGTAAAGGTTCCATTGATTCATGATGAATTCCTGTGGTTCAGTTAATTAGTTGTAAAGCATCTTTCTGATGCTATGCTGGATGTTTTGGTGACATTAACAGCTGGGTCATTTCAGAGCAGTCTTCAAGCCACTCTGAAGGGACCGGACTGGGGACTGGGACCGGACTGATGTCCGACCAGAACTGAAAGGATGGAAGCTGCAAAGGTAAGTTTTTCATGCTCCCTCTTGAGCTGAACCATAAGGTATTCAGCCATAACTAACTATCAAGTCCTCACTCTATACAGCATTGACTTCAGTCATTTAGAAATTGATCTATAACTACTCAAGGAATTGTGCATTGGAGTAAAGCAGAACTCGGATATAGTTATCCTCCCATTTGGCAAAGGGCTTTAATGGTGTTACCGCCCTGTTTATGGTAATATGTAAATAACTTTATTTAGAGAGATTCACTGTTATCATTTTTTAAAGGATGTTCTCACCAGACAGTCCAGAAAAACCACTCCACGAACTGAACTTGATTTTGTGAATTAGAGCCTTTTCCCTTAAGGAAAAATGCCAGACCCTTCAAGGAATGGAATTTTGCACATGGCCTGGTTATTATGGATCAAGTTTCTGGTGGGTTTACAACCTGCTCCAGTGAAAACATACTTTTTAATTTGCTTTTCGGGTTATTTATTTATTTTATTATTACACTAAGGGTTTATAATTTAACGTCAAACATAATTTTGCACAAATTATGGGACTGCACTGTGATGCTGCAGATAAGCTGTGTGCGCCTAGTTGGCATTGCCTCAACCAGGTTTTTGAGAAATGGATCACTGATTGGCAAGCTGCCGTAACATAAACTGTTCTGTGTAACTTAAAAAAGAATAAGCTATGTTTCACAAGAGTTCAACATTCTGCAAAGAATCCCCTCAAATACAGTAAAGAAAAATAGACATCTGTTTAATTTAGCTACATTTACTATTACATATAATACAAACTGCATTTGATGTTAGTTCTGTGAGTTAGTTCTGTGGCTCCATGCTTCTCTTTAAAATTGCTGTTTCCAAATGTTTATGATTTCAGAAAAAGTGTTACAGGTACTAATTAGAATTCTAATTTACTGGTCATACCACTTCATAAAAATCACACCAATTTTGATTAATTGTAGTTCAGCCATTTCAGAGCTGAAAAAGCATGACATTTCAATATGAGGTCATTTTCCCATTCATTCCAGTGGTAAAAGTCCTTCACCACAGCTACAGAAAGAATAATATAAAATTAAAGCATGGCAATGATCAGAGGAAATAATTTTGACAATGAAGTAATTTCCTAGATTGGTTTTAAGTATAACTTCTTTGTCAGTTTTAAATAAAATAAAAGATGCCGTGATTTTATTGAATTTGCATGGTGAATGAGTAATGTGCATATGTAAGAAATGGTGTCAGTTAACTTAAAAATCAAACCATATGCTAAAGCCCAAATCGAACAGAACACTACACAAGTAAACCCAAATCAAAACATATAAAAGGGAATTCCAAGCCAAAATGTGTGTCTTGAAAGCCAACTGATCTGAGTGAATGAAAGAGGCACAGACAGGTAAATGAGATCAAAGACAATACGACTGATAAATTAAAAATGTGGCCTATATTTAATTTTTTTACATTTACTTTATGTTTAAAAATCATTAACAATATCCTGAATTCCTGATCAGACAAAACTTCCTATGACTTCAAAAGTGATTTTTCCCTGTGTAACAACTGAACCCCCCCGCCCACCATTCAGAATTTGTCCCCAAGATATTTTTTTAAAGCACATTTACTTGGTTAAGGTCTGAACTTTCTTATAAACTTTAAAATACATTTACTGTTTGTAGTGTTAAAGGTACCAAATTGACAGGTACTTCAATTAAACTTGTAACGTTCTTAAGTACCATGATCCTTAGAGCCCACTTCTTCAGTGATGCCTATATGAACTGAGTCAACAAGATTTTAATTTAAGTTTCTTTATATCAGCAATTCTTTTATCACACCACGTGGTGCATTAATTCTTGCTGAGTCACTTATTTTATTGATGTTGCTCCATCAGTCCCACCATACGGTCTTATTACCTCCCCCATCTCCTGGTTTTTTAGTAATATTTGAAATTACTTAGGAATAAGGATCATGTCTTGTTTCCACTTGAGACACCTAGCCTACTTTTTGCCACTATGAAATAAGAATATGTAGAGGTCCATGCACTTTATGACCAAAACTTCAATAATTAATACAGAGACCACACAAGCCTTATTCCATCCCCTTTGTGAACTTTTGCTGAAACTTAAGAACAACTATAATGCATCTCGCACCTGATTTGCATTATGGCTTCTACGTAGCAGAGTCTACAATTGTTTTCATATTAAAATCTTTGGAAACAGAAGATCTGTTGCATAGGTTGGTAAAGTGGCGTCTCCATCTTGTTAAGGTCATGCATGACTGCCTCATTAAGAAATTGTAAATAGTAGTCTTAATATACCCATGTTTTCAGGAGGTCTGACTGTGCACGTACACACACATACCCACACACTCTCCCCGCCGGACAATATTCCATAATCAGGGCTGTACATTCAAGTCCACACACTGTTTCCCCTCCATCTCAGTGTAATAAAGAAGCTTCAGTGACCTCCCATAAAGAGTCAGAAATTCTTGTTGGTGTCATTTCTTGCAGGTTACAGTGTGAGGAATCTTAACATTCGATTTTGGTATAGTATCAACTGTCTTCTCTACTTTCTATTACGTACTAGTTTAATAACAAAATGGCAAATGACATTCCTATAGTGAATCTTTCAAGTCAGTCCACAGTTTGAATTGAACTCCTTGCACAGGTGTTTTCTGTGAGTGTTTTTCTTGAAGTTGCTGGAATCATGTGAATGTGAGAATCCATTTTCATGGGGGTGGAGGGAACTTTGTAAATTTCTAGCCCTTGAGATTGTGAAGGAAATGTTGACAATGTGAACCCCGAAGACTTAAAAACTAGAAGGCAAATAAACTTAACCCAGATTTTGTTTTTAAACCAAACCAGTCACAATTTATGTTTCTGGCCTCACTCATGATTTTTTAAATGTGTTGGGTTAGTGACTGAGAAGGGCAGCAGGATACGGAAGGTATAGTAGTCCAGTGCCCAAGAGACCTTGGTTGTAAGTCCTAGCTGTGCCGCTGACCTGATGTGTGACCTCAGGCAAGTGTCTTTTCTTTCTGTGGGTCACTCTTTCCCCTTCCACCTTTTCTCTGTCTTATCTATTTAGATTGCAAGCTCTTTGGGGCAGAGACTGTCTCTAAGTGGTTATTCATACATTCCTAGTCAGAAGGGACCATTGTGATCATCTAGTCTGACCTCCTCCATAACACAGGCCACTGAATTTTCCCAGTGCATGTCCTTCAGAAAACATCCAATTTTGATTTAAAAATTCCCAATAATGGAGAATCCATCATGACCCTTGGTAAATTGTTACTATGGTTAATTACTCTCATCTTTTTTAAAAAAAATGCATACCTTATTTCCCGTCTGAATTTGTCTAGTTTCAATTTCCAGCCATTAAGTCGTGTTACACTTTTCTGTGCTAGATTGAAGAGCCTATTATTAAATATTTGTTCCCCATGTAGGTACTTATAGGCTAGCTAGTCACCCCTTAACCTTCACTTTGTTAATAAGAGCTAAATAGATTGAGCTCCTGGAGTCTATTACTACAAAACAGATTTTCTAATCCTTTAATCAGTTTTGGGGCTCTTCTATGAGCCCTCTCCAATTAACATCCTCCTTGAATTTTGGACTGGACACAGTATCGAACTGAACACAGTATACTAGCAGTGGTCATACCAGTGCCAAATAGAAAGGTAAAATAACCTCTTTACTGCTATTTAAGAGTCATCTGTTTGTGCATCCAAGGATTAGATTATCCCTTTTGGCCACAGCGTTGGACTGGGAGCTCATGTTGCACTGGGAGCTTAGCTGATTATCCACCACAACCCCCAAATCTTTTTTCAGAGTCACTGCTTCCCAGGATAGAGTTGCCCATCTTCTGAGGGTGGCCTATGTTCTTTGTTCCTAGATTTACATTTATTTATATTAAAAACATATTGTTTCCTTGTACCCAGCTCATTAAGCAATCCAGATAACACTGTACCAGTGATTCGTCCTCTTCATTATTTACCCCTCCCCCAATTTGTGTCACCTGCAACCTTTATCAGTGATGATTGTATGTTTTCTTCCAAGTTTTAATAAAAATGTTAAATAGCACAGGACCAAGAAACTATCCCTGTGGGAAGGCACTGGAAACACACCTGATCAATGATGATTCTCTGTTAACAATTACATTTTGAGACCAGTCAGTTAGCCAGCTTTTAATGCATTTGATGAGGGTGCTCTTAATTTTATATCATTCGAGTTTTTTTAATCAAAATGTCATGTGGTTATGTCATGCATAGCACAATGGGGCCATCATCTCAGATACGGGGCTTCCAGACACTACTATAATATAAATAATAATAATGAGGACAGTGTTATTTTCCTACGTGGCCCAATGTTCCACACATAATCTGCAAGTCACATCATGGAGCTGTAATGCTTAACAACTTTTGTTTTCTTTCATTTTATTGCCTTTTTAAAATAAAAAACAGTGAGAGGCTGTAATATACATATATTTTATATAAAATATTAGAAAAATATTTACACACATTATTTCCTCTCCAAATCAAACATGTGCAAAAGTTTCTTTCAGAAGATGCAAAGAATTCCAGTGAAATACAAAGTATTTCCCACAGCATCCTTTTCCTTTTAAACAAAAGAAATACGAGTATAACTAGACACAAACTTGATGTGAATCATTAGTGCATGATCTCTGTGACCCTAGGGCTCCTGTAACTTACATACATGCCCTCCTTCCTATTTCAGGAGCTTTGAATTTATTTTTTTCAGACACATATAAAGGCATGTATGGTTGAAATAAAAATAAAGCAGACACAGATGATACATGAAAGTGCAGCAGACTCAAATATGGCAAAGGCATATTTTGTTAGGGCAAAAATATACTGTTTCTCTGTCGCCAGTATCTGTTTGAAAATGGGGAAATGCTTAGCAGTTCTTGCAGACTGACTAACTTTTCTTTTCACATCAGGGTCTTCATCCCGCACTCTACATGCAGGCTAAAATCTACTTCAATGGGACTTTGCCTTCTTAAGTAAGAGTTGGCCTACCATTCCTGTTATTTCATTTGCACCTATCCATTATTTTTATTTTGAAGATGGATAGGTGGAGTATGGACCAGTCAGTCTCAAAATACAACATTTCTGTTAAAAATACATATCCCCCTGTTAATAAATAATCTCTTTTAGAAAAAGGCAGAAACTTCATTTCATCTATACACTGACTTGAGCCCGCATCGCTACAACACATTAGCCTAGATATAATTTAGTACCATTTCATTTTACAGCTCATTCTCACTAAGCAGTGCAAATGCTATTTCAAATGACTAAAAGCAGTTTTAACATTTGTCTCTTTACCCAAAATGAAAACTACACCTCTCGGGTGCGCTCTCAAATTATTTCAAGGACAAGAACAATCAATTTAAGTGGAACCAACTTCAAGATGAAATGCACTTGCTACAACTGAAACTGCTGAGAGTAGGACTAAGGAGAGGTGAACTTGTTATTAGTTTAATCTAGTCATATTTGAAATAAAGTAGTTCACATTTTCGGAACCGAAGAAGCAAAATTATAATTGTTTTTGTCATTTGCACAGCAATTTTACTCCTGAATGCATTGTTTTAGGCAGGAATTAATAAAAATTGCATGCGCTTCAGGTGCTGTGTAGCTCACCCTTTTCCACGCAGCCCAGCCTCAAGCTGTGAATGCTCCTTTTCTTATTATCAGTTAATAATTCTCTCTCATTGAGGCAAATTAGGAACTTGACTGTGTTAGAGAGTCCAGAATGCTGCTAGAGGCAAAAAGGGGCTAAATGGCAGAAATTCCTCTCTGAGCAAGATGCATGAAGCACAACATTGTGTCCACCACAAAAGCCGCTCTGTATTTTTGATCCTTTCTAATTTAATTAGCCCAAGAGGTAGCGCATTAATTTGCCAAGAATTCTTCTGATGCGAAAGCTGCCCTCGCTGCAGTGAAGGGAAAAAATAACCTGCGTGCTACAGTGGCATGCCAGTAATGAAAGGGGGTTATTTTTGTGTTACAAATGGCATTGCAGAGTTACAAGAGACCTTTAAATCTTTTTATCTCTGGTTGGGTCATATGTAACACAGTGTAACACAAAGCAATAGTTAACCAATTCTTGTCCAGAAATCTTTTTTAAATGTTTAGAGTTAAACTGTTAGAATAGAAGTCAAAGACATTACTTTTTTATTTAAAAATATCATACACTTTACATTATAAATAGAATTTTTAAAAAAAATCAAATCAGTAGCAGAAGTCCTGTTACATGGGACTCCACATTCTAGACGTTTATCCTGGCTTTGTTTTCCTTATGTTTAGCGATATTCTTTATGTGGGCAAGCTGGAGCCTTGAATTCCCTTAGACTGTCTCTTGGCTCTTAATGCTGTATTTGTTTGGTAAATTGTCTCCATGTTAATCTTCTTCATCAAATACTTGGGGTCAGATTTGAAAATCTTTGATCAAATCTACCACCACCAAGCTCCTTCGCTGCCATGTGCTTCTGATATGTTCTTATGCACATTAATGGGTCATTTACTCATTAAAGAACAATGAGAAACATGCACAGTATGAGAAGTTCTCTAGGATACTTTGAACTGTTTATTAAATCTATGAAATCATTTCTTTCATGCACAAGTTTAAGGGCTTATGGGAATGCTTTTAGGGGGTTCCAACAGCTCTCCCCAAACCTGCTTCCTGACTTTATCATTAGCTTTAATATTTACCCAATGGAACCAAACATTTTTTGAGTTAGATTTACTCTGTAGCCTCAAAAGCCAGCTAGTGGGGAGGTAAAGTAGCCAATCCTATGTCCCTTATCCATCTAGCAAGCAGTGGGCTAACAGGGGTATGTTTTTGATTGTGCATGCTGATTACTGAGGGCTGGATTGTGACCCTGACTCCTTGTGGAGTCCCATTGAAATTAAAATGGGGATGCTTTCATTGAAAGGCACTACAAACTTAAGTAAGGATGACAGAATCTGGTGCAGAGGTATTAGTAAATACCCTGTTCATGTGGCTATCATAGGAGAGTAGTGTTGTATGTAGAGAGGAGCAAATAATTTACATCAAATAATGCAAAAAAACATTTCATATGCATCTATTTCCATTTGAGGACATTTGTGTGCCAGTAAAAGTTTACTGCTCAGACATTCAGAGAAAACAACCACAAAGGGCAGAAGCAAACTGAAAGCAAAATATTTCCAAAAAATATCATGCAGCATTTTCCCAGCTCAAGTTGTATGGTTGTGGGAAAGGAATTAGCTTGGTCAAGTCGGCTGGGAGTTTTTGGAGAGAGGACCTGAAAGAAGGAATGTGGAAAGGACCAAAGAAGGAGAGCTCAGTAAATCAGGGTGCCTAATTCATAGGATTTAGTCCTTAACTATTACTAGCCAAGTGTAGTATTTGCTTTTTAGTGGTTTTCAATAATGTACTTCTGTCATATTTGAGGTTAGAGGGACCACAGAACTAGCCACTTCTAAATCAAGTCTAAAAACTTTGTTTCAGAATTCTACAGTACCGCACATGAATTTGTTTTATGCTTTTATTTGCTTTTATTTTTTTTCATAAGATGCCCAGCACATCAGTGGATGGGTGGTGGTCTAATAAATAAAATTAATAGCCTCTTTATTTATAAATATATTAGTCACTCAAGTCACACCATTCTATTTAAAGTTCTCCATTATAAAAAACACATATTATGAGCTGCTCACAACTGGCTTCTTTACTGGGAGAGATTTTGCTTCCACGTCTCCAAATACACACACACACACACACACACACACCCCTATCTTCTTTTACAGGATTCTGGATGGCACTTCTGTTCTGTTCAACAGCCATTTTCCAGGACTACCAGGAGGACATTCAATACACTGTGGACCAAAATCTTTCCTCAGATGCTTTTGTACTACCAGCACTGAATCTCACACGTATGTCCTAGGGCAGAATTTGTGCACATATTACTACGTTACAGAAAGAATGCTCAGGAATTGCCTAGCAACTGCACACTAGAAGGAGAATTTTCACATTTCCAAGCACATACTTGTAGGGAATTCCTGAGGGGTTCGTTAGCTATTCTGCCAAGACTAATAAGGTGATACCTGCTTATGGGCTTCGTGTGGAGCTGGCTGCAGCAAGAGAAGGAGGGTTTCACTTTTCTTCAGCTTTTTGTGTGACAATCAAACCTCTTCTTATGCACCACTCTAGAAAAATCATTGGACCAATCCAAGAAGACATTGTCTGACGACACATTGGGTGATATCCTTGAATCAATGGGATGTTTGACATTGACTTTAATTAGGCCAGGATTTCAGACAGTAAGTTTTGAGCTGAGAAGCTCAAACGTGACCATTGGGAGAGAGGTCAATTATGGAAAATGTAGAACCTGTTGGAGGGAGAAAGTTCATGGATTTCACTTCTGTGTAGTCTTTCTTTTCCCCATTCACAGAAGGTTACAAATCTCACATTTGTGATCAATATTAACAGGGTCAGGCTTCGCTGTCAACTGTCCACACAGCTCTATAATCAGAATAAGGAAAATACAGCAAGAAAGTGCAGTCCTCCACTTGACTGCCAGATTGAGAAGTCCACATAATAGCTTCAGTGAAAGGAGTGCCTTGCCAGATTTTGATGCAAAAACTCATAATGGAAACAATAAGGTACATGTGAAAATATTTATACATCATTTGTCTTTGCTGAGAAACTACTTCCATTGCTACTATGAAAGAAACAGCATTTGTCACAGACATCCCACAGTTATCATTTATTTCTTAAGTATAGGGAAAATTATTGTGTTAATCCCAGATGCTAACGTGCAATAAATATTGACAAATGCTGACTTTTTAATGGCAACCATGAATTAGGTCATTTTTAAAGAGTTATAAGCATTTTCATTCCAAAAAGATTGCAATACATAAATGTCTGCCCACTTCTCTGACACCCCTTTACTTCCCCTCAGCTCCCATGAATAGGGTTGCCAATACTGTATTTCAAAAATAAGGGCCTGTCTTCTTAGCACCCCTGCCCCAGATCTCCTCCAAATATTATTAATAATAATTAATAATAATAATAATAATAAAATAAGCAGCAGCACTCACCTACATTCACTGGGTTATTTCTTGCTGCTTTCTGCAGCACTCAGCAACTCCTGATCTTGTTGTACAGAGATGAAAAAATAAGAGACGTCTCATGTACTAAGGGACTGTTGGCAATGCTACTCATGAGATACCAGATGGATAAACTCAATGTTGTGGAGAGGGAATGGAATGGGGAATGTATCCAGAAGTTTGGGGGGGTGGGAGGGGAAGTGTAACTAGAACTGCAAATAGGAGGTTTCCTGTCAAAAGGACAAGGGGAGCAACTTGTGATATGAACTGGACAGGACCACTATTGAGGAAGACACACTGATTCACTGAGGCCTTCAGTTACTATCTTGGAACTCAGTTTTCATGAAGCAGTTTTCTCCAGACAATGTGGCCCTGGAGCTCTTTAAGCATCCTACTAGCATTGCTAAGATCCCCCTGCAGCTGCAGATTTGACAGCGTTGTTTAAACCATCCTCGATAATGGAAAGATACCTCTTCCTCTCTATGGAAGATACAGGGCCTAATTCTCCTCTCCTTTTGCACCATTTTAACACTATTGTCTTCAGTAGAGTTACTCCTGATTTATATTGGTGTGACAGATGAGAAAACCAGGTCTTGTAAATCTCCAGCTTAACTACTGGAGTGGGTAGATATAGACAGAAGTTTCTGGCAAATTCCACTCCACTTATGCTAACAATATTTACATTATTCAGCAGATATTGTTTCTGCTGTCTTTCATTTGACATTGAACTATTTCTGAGACACCTGTAAAGGAACAAGGTTCTGTAAGGCCTGGACACAGCATAGGTTTTTATGGATCATATTTTAGTCTAGTTAACAGAAGAGTCCATGATTCCACTGGTAATTGAGATGACAACTAAAGTTAAACAGTAGAATATTTCCTTCTCAGCAAAGCCAGCTATACTTTCCATGTAACACAATCGATAAAGAGGAAGCAAAGGTAGCTCAAGAATACATTGAAGCAATGGCATGTCTGAACCTATATATAAAGTTCTGAACCTATATAGCAGCTATGCTTTTAATTTTACATTAATGCTCCAGAATACCTATTTAGCAAATATTACTCTAACCATTTCAGAGAGGGATGAATTGGCACGCACATTTTTAATTGCCTGGTCTTCAGAGAAGCTGGGCACCTGCAGCTGCATTTCCCTTCAGTGGGAGTTGAAGGTGTTCTGCACCTCTGAAAAGTTAGGCCATATGTGAGACGTGAAAGTGAATAGAGTAGCAGAGCTGAGCAGGGAACTCAAGAGACTCACCTCACATTTCCTTGACCTAATCCCAAGATCAGAATCCATCCTTCTGCAGATGGAATAAAACAAAACAAAACAAAAACACGAGCCAAAGAGCATGTTTTGATGTCATCTCCACTATTGACATTTTCTGATGGTGAAAATTGTCTTAAGTAAGCACTCAAGAGGTTGGTTTAAAATGGTTGGATTAAGGTGTCATTCTAATAAAAGTAAACATTTGTAATCAGGACATTTTTGGATACTTTTCTTAACATAATAGGTTGAGTAATAAATACTTCCCCTTGTACAGGTTTAATTGAAATTTAAAACCTACAGTTTTCTTCAAGCACCATTAACTAGTCTTGAATACATGAGCATGTGATAACTTTTTCAATGAGATACCTTATATTGCAATTACAAGGCTCTAGCTGAAGTAACTAAAACATCAGTGAACTTCAAAACATTTCTTTTTCTTCTACACTTAGCCAAACAATATTTTTTTTCAGGTGACATGGTAAATGGGTGAAATGCCATGCACACAATGGATGGGCTGGATCAAACACCTATGGGCAAGATCAATGCAGATTTGAACACAAAAAAAGCTTTCACAAAGTGGTCAAGGACTTTCAACAGGAGTAGCAAATGGTAAATATCACAGAATAACAAAAAAAATTAACCCTAATTGATGGACACTTCTGGACTAATATAGAAAACCCTGTCGGTAGCTACTTTTGAGGTAGAAGGGCACAAACTTTTTTCCCCTCTCTTTTTCTTTTTTTAAATGAGAACTTATATTTAATACAGTTTGCCTGTTTTGATGGTGCATCTTCCCTGATCAAAGACAAATTACAAATACAAATATTGTAACTTCTTTCCTCTGTGGGATTAAGGTACGTACTTAGATTTTCTAGTAATAGCTGTGATTCACACAAACCTCAGCTGTCATTTCCTTTTGCGGTTCATAGGACATCCAAAAAACCCAAGAAGTTGTAATAATTTAACTGAATGTGTCTAATTTATTAATTTTCTAGGTTAGCACAGTCACTGAAAATCATGATGTTCATAGCACGCAGACATGCACACACACACACAAAATTATTTAGAAACCATTAAATCCATTTTGTGTAGTTACAATGATTTTTATTCCAAGGTATATCAGCAATGATCAACTTCAGCAGATAATTTATCAACAATTTTCTTCAGCCTAACTCTATAAATAGTTCAATATTCCCCCTAAAGCTACAATGTTCACTGTATTTCGGTCAGTTTTCAAAGTTAAAATAGATATAATAAAGTATGCAGTGACAATATGGATTATGGCACCTGTGTATGAGCTGCTTGCATGAACTGCCATTGGCCATCTGTTAGATACTAATAACCACTGACCATAATAATAAGTATTTTAGTAACCATTACAGCGCATTAATGATCATTTATGACTGTATAGAGAGAAGAGGTGGCCTTATGGTTGAGGCATTTAACTGGAACAAAACTGGTCCTCACAAAATTTGGGTTCAATTAGGCCCGAACCGTAAACCAGGCTCTTCCGCAGATTTTCTGCATGACTAGTATTAATCTCACTGTGCACCAGTTCCCGGTCTATCAAATGCGGAAAATAATGCTTCCTTTCTCCCACCCTCTGTCTTGTCTTTTTCGACTGGGCAGGGACTATGGATAGGTCTACACTCGGAACTGGGAGTGGGATTTCCAGTTCAAGGCTATATATGCACACTAGCTCTGATTGAGGTAGCACACTAAAAATGGAGTGTAGCTGTGGTGGTGTGAGTAGCAGGAGGGGCTAGCCTCCCCAAGTACCTACTCATCCAAGACCATAGGCACAGACTCAGGGTGGCTACCCCCTCCCAGTGCTTGTACCAATGTGGCTACACTCTATTTTTAACAAGCTAGCTTGATCAGAGCTAGTGCAAGTACGCCTCAAGTTGGGAAACGTATCCCCAGCTCAAAGTGTAGACTGACCCGATCTCTTATCTGTTTGTACAGTACCTAGCACAAGGGGGCCCTGATCTCAGGTGGGTCCTCTAGATACTACTGTAATAACTGATCATCTTCTGCACAATATACTCCAGTATCTGGGACAGGAATCTCTATAAAGTTCCCCTAGCAGTATCCTGAAACAACAACTCCCTAAGATGCTAGGATTTCCTTCCCATGGAAAAAGTAAGGGCTGTCTTACTCTTCACATTCTATAACTAATAGATGTCAAGGGATCCAGAGAAACCTATTGGTTTAAACAATATTTTCTGTGGATCCCTGAAAGTCTATTGGCTTCAGTTTCTACCCTGGCAGTATTGCTCCTTCAGGAGTCACTCTACAAGGAGTTTTCTGCTGCCTGCTGCCCAGAACATCCCCAAGGGCCTGGGGGAAAATTCATTCTACAGCACAGATGGAGAAGAGAAGGTAGGCTAATACTGACAGGTACAGCAGGTTTGGGTGTGGAACATGAAGCTGTGGAAGATACAAAACTGTGATAAACAGCCATCCTTCCTCATCTCTACCCCACCCTAGCCACAGCCCTTCCCACTCCTGGTCTCAACCCCACCCTTTCACATACATACCCAAACTCTGCAAACAAGTTTCCATTAGGTCTGTGGAAGGGAGAAACCAGGCTGTGGAGGTGGCACTTCCCTCCTCTTCCAGATAAGCTGAGTTCTTATCCCCTCTGTGCATAGAGGTAGAAGGGATGAAAAAGCCCTACATTGACGATCTAAGGGTTTTATATTAAAACACCCATCACTGTAGAGCTTGAGGAAGAAAAATTGCTGGAAAAGACCACCAGAAACTCAGCCACCAGGAGCAGAAGACAAGCAAATGCAGCAAGGGACCTTCAGATACAGATGAGGTCATCAATACCTGACTGCTTTTTACAGTTGTTACTCTGAATATTCTTTCCTATCTATTGATCTGCTGTTTGCTCCAAATGTCACCTCCCATCCTGTCTGTTCACTTCAGCCTCACTTCACCTGCCCTCTATCTTCCCTGCCTTCTCTTTCTTCCACCCCTTCTCTTCTTCAGTATCCCCCCTCCCTTTATTGTCTCTCTGGTTAGCTAATTCCATCCCAGCAAAACCCTTCCCAGTATTTTTAAACAACAAAGCAACAGAGGAATTGTGGCTATTACTAACATGACATTTGCAGAACACCACATTGTTCATCCTGTGCATATATCATAACACCTCCCGCAAGCCCTTTGGCGGACTTTTCTAATTAGACTATAAACTTTTCAGAGCGGGGACTGTCTTTTACTCTATGCTTGTATAGTACTTAGCACAATGGGGTGCTCATCTCAGTTGGGGTCTATTGACTGTATTATAATCTTACTAATGTAGTAATGAGAGTTCTTCAGGTTAAAAAGATCGGCATGGTTAGGTACATATCGGGTATATCTACACTGCAATCAGAAGGTGCAACTGCAGCACACCTAGACGTACCTAAGCTAGTTCTGATCGAGCGAGCTCAATAAAATTAGCAGTAAAGCCACAGCAGCACTGGCAGTGGGACAAACACACACAGGTACGTGCCCAGGCTCCCAGGCAGGCTTGTACTCTGGCAGCTAATCCATGCTGCAGTGTTTTCTTGCTCCTTTTAGCAAGCTAACATGACCAAAGCTACCTCAGGTATGCCTTCACTTGCTGCAGTCACGCCTCCTGAGTGCAGGGTGGACATGCCCATGAAATTTTCTGCTCAACTCTGGTTACAGAAAACTGCTTAGAGTGAAAGTTTTGTTTTGTTTTTTTTGGTTTTATTTTGTGTGGAGAGGTGGTGGTTGGAAATATTATCAGCAAGATTAATTCTGTCTGCACAAATACAGATCCATCCCAAACTATACTAAGTAACTCATAACAGGACTGGTTTATGGGAAATGCAAGTATTTCAGTACATCATACTTGTGTATGAAAAAAATTATTGTCTTGTCATTTTTCCCCTTCAGGTGTTTTTCACATTTTTTGTCATACTGCATTAGACAAGAGTACAGTACATCTTGCTATATCATAAACTATGACAATGTAACAAAATTACAATAATGTACATGATTAAAAAAATTGTTGTGTGTTAAAAATAAACCTAAAAACAACAATAGAAGCAGATCAGGTATTGCTAATTTGCACTCATGTAAATCCATATCCGTATATCTTTAATATTGATAGCACATACTGAAAAGATTTAACATATGTAGTGATTTTCACCAAGTAACTCCATACTCATCCTGAATACAAAGATGCAAGTTGTCACCATTTATACAACCTGCTAAAACTCCAGCTAGTAATTCATGTGAATGAGTTTTTCCTCTAAAATTTTAATTAAAACACAAATGCCTTGCACACTTCAAACTGTAACATCCTGTACATGTATTTAACTACAGACTGATCAGCGGAGGTCTTTGTAAATAAGATGCATTCTCACACCCAAGGAAGTGCTACATAACTGGCTGTTTGTGACAAAATATGTTTTTAAAAAACAAAAACTATATCTAAAATAGCTATAAGGTAAAGTTTGCAAATGGAAATAAAAAAAAACCCCACACAAATTAAATGTATTCAGTCCATCTTCAACAAAACCAGGAATAAAGGAAGAAATAAAGATTACAATAGAATAGCTAATAAAAGGGCATTGATTTTATATGTTTTAAGAAAAAGTATTATTTTAAGAATACCCCAAGGAATTTTTCAGAAAGGAATCCATAAAACAGGAAATTTACTGTAAAATCGAAACTCTCTCATATGGGATCTAGTGGTTGTTTTACAGTGACTATATGTGCTTGTTGGTTCAGTGAAGAAAATATAACAAATATAAGTTATGATTATCATGCATGGGGGGAAGCCTCAAAATATATTTTTCTCAATAGTTCCAACTAATGTGCCCCTGCTGCCTTAGGAGCCTTTCAAGTTAATGAGAGGGTAAAGCAGTCACTTTTGGATACTTGCATTTGTATATCTACACATATTGACACTGCATACTAGCTACATAAAGACATGCATCAAAAGCTAATTTCTGCCCTTGGATACACACGTAGGGTTCCAATTAAAATCAATAGGAGTTGTGTGCACATATCTGAGGAATAGCTGGCCCCAGTATGTATTTCTTAAAGTTCCTGCAATGTATTTCTCAAGTTGCAGAAAATCTCCCTGGAACACAAATGACAGCGATAATAGGAATACAGTATAATAAAATAACTGTACTTTCCAGAGTCCTTATGATCACATCCTTTGTTTCTCAGAAACATTCTTTGGTAACTTTTCAGCTCTGTCACTTTTATTGCCTAAATTATGCTATGGTATTTTTTTTCCCCATCATAATGTCTTAGCACAAGTCAGTAATTTGTCAGTAATCATGGGATCTTAAAAAGCAGATGCTCTAAGATTTCTCCAAACCAGTCTTCAAAAAATGAAAACCTTTCCCTGAAAAGGATGAAATAAGACCACATTTGACTAACTGATACTCAGTGATCATCCCTGGGAAATATGTTAGGATTCTTTTCTTCTTCTTTAGGGTGTTTTCTGTTTTACGTTATCAAGAACTAGGATTCATAATTTCTGTAAACTCAGACCAAATGGGGTGAAAGAGACTATTAATATCCTAAAAATATGCATGCTTTAGTGTTGTCAGAGATATACACTAAGCATTGCTCTTAAAACAGCTCTTCTCAGAGATATTTCACATTTTCCCAGCCAAGCAAAATGACATTAGCTAAGGCCCTGCCAGGAATATTTGCTTATTTCAGTTAGTTTAAGAATACAATTCCTAGCACAAAAAAACTGCTACTCTGCTTCACATAAGTTATCTGTTGAGACTCTGGCTTTGCTATGGCTTGTTAATATCAGATGATAGGTGTCTCATAATTCTAAACTTCTGCCTATTTAAAAAGCAATCCATAGTGATCTTGGAATTAATCCTTTCTAGAACAGTGGACTTTTTCTTCTCTGTTTTAGCATAAGGTTAGATTAAATTTGGCTTGAAATAGGAATGTTAGGGAATGGTTACAAAGTCAAATCTGGTTGTGTAATCTGGCTGCATTAGAGGCTTCTAGGTTTCTGGGAAGGAGGTCTTGAGTGATGTTCATATATTTCTTGTATTCTCTAGTCCTGAGGGAATGTTGACCCTGTTTTCATTTTCCCACTAATTCTTTGGCTTACTGCAGAATTCCAGGAAGAACTTCCTGCAGAACAGTAATATCTGGCACCCATTTACCTGACTAAGTAAATACAGAGAATACCAAAGAGTAGGTCAGACTCTAGTAAATAAGGTACATCATTGTTATCATAAACATTACACCTTTTAGGCAAAGGCCCAACACTTTTCAGGAAGAAGGGAAGCAGCGAGTTGAAGGGTATTATTTTGCTAGTAAAAATAAATGGACATAGGGTCACTCATATATAGGACTATATTGCATTGTCCCCACACATTTTTGTTTTTTAATAAAGAACATATTTTAATATATTGATTGAACTGTCCTCTACCCCTTGTACACTTACAATTAACTAAATCAAATATTTTAAAATGGTAACTTTCCCCCACCAAAAAAATCTAATTTTATTTATTATTTTAAATATCTAAGATATAAATAGATATATAGTTATATATATGAATGAAACATAAGCTGCTTATAAGCACACACTAATTACACAGGAAATAGACTGATGCAGAGATTTCAATATAATTAGCCAGTTTCGTTGTTAAGAAAATGCCTTTTTTGAGTTGACATTGGCAGTCAGATTAAAAATCATAGCTCCACTGCAGCAATTATCCCCAGCCTTGTTTGGGATGGTACAAGTGTTCCGCAGAGAGCAGTTGCTCTCAAGAAAAAGGAAGAAATGCAACCCACCTGCCACAATGGGTGGAGGAACTTGATGCAGCCAGCAGTGAGAGAGGGGACACTTGCTGAGGTTCACCAGGTAGCTCCTCCCCTATTAGGAGTCTCTGGCAGCCATTGGCCAGCTGTATGGGATGGGGTATTGATTGGACAGCATTCCCCAACTTCCCCAAATTAACTGAAATGTGGGCTATGCAGAGCCTCTTTCCACTCCGTTCAGCAACCCCAGCTCCTTCCCATCCACCCCAAACCAGAAATGTGAACTCAGACTGCCAGATGCTGTTGGTCTAGCTGATTACCTGTTTGAGGGTCAGGAAGGAATTTTCTCTCCCATGGGCCAAACTGGTAGCGGACCAGGGATTTTTTTTACCTTCCTTCCAGTACCTCCAAGCCACAGTGGGTTAGACAGGAATATGCTAGTTACTGAGTACTTAGGTTGTGGTATTAATTTGTCTCAATTTGCAGCTGGTTTCCAGTGTGGCTAAAAAGGATAAAATGAGCAGTTCCCAGAGGTAAAAGACCTGAGATATGGTGATAGTCTTGGGCTCATGGGATAGGGGAAAACCTTGTGGCTTTCTCAGGCCCAGGTCAGACCCTGTGGCCCTCACAGCTCAAGGTCCCCATTCTTCAGCACCCTCTCTCCCCCTCATGGTGGGGAGGGTGCTAGAAGTCAGAGAGAAATGAGTCTTGGGAGTAAGCTAACAAGAGGTACACCTTGAGTTATGGGTTATATGCTAAGAAACCCTGTAACCCTTGTACTAGGGTAGGGTCATATGGTAAGAGGCCTATAACCCCTACACTGGAACCAATTAAATACCTGATATCGGAGAGTATGGGTGATGGGCAGGTAGCATCCCTCCCCTGTGATAAAGTTTAATAAAAGTTGCAGCCTGCCGCTTAATTCCATGCATGTGTCTGGCCTCATTTTCATTGCTCATTTTCATCAAGCAAGGAATAGATACACTGCTTATAGTAACCACATGCTTGTTGGAGGAAAAGTTAATGCTGGCCCAGCTCCAGTGGAGGTAAGTAGGCAGCTGAGCCTCACTTTGAAAATGGAGCAGCCACCTTCTACAGAAGGATAATAAAGCACTGTCCATCTGTGAATAATTTTTGCTGATCTGTAACTATTTCTTCAGTGGAACTTTGCACGAATGTACTATTTGTTTCTTGTTAGGTAGCAGAGACATTCTGTAAACATAATAAAGCAGCATATGCTTTAATTTATCCTAATACTTTCACCAATTAAATCATCTAAGAAGCTCCCTTTGTAATTGAAGCATTAAAGAATGGCAATGGTTTAAGAACTGCCACTTTAGGGAATTGACAAGCTGAGGTAAAACTACAGGCATTTCTGTTCATCGGCAAAACAGCCACATCACCTAGTATACATGCATTATACTTTACTAAACACGTATATCTGTGTTTTTCACACCAGTGGAAAGTAACATGTATAAACACATACCAAATTTTTAGTATTTTCCCAAAAGCATGGAGGCAGAAAAATGTCCATTCCATAGTGCAATATTTTTAAAAGTACTAAAATGTATTTTCCCCACATTCGTGGGAAACAGTGGATCAAACTTCTACATCACCACTCCCCAGGCAGGAAAAATCATTTCCTGGTTCTTTTCCCATGAATTTTGCTGCAATTTGCAGAACAGTGGGGGAATTTTGTCAGAATTTGTGGGATGTTTTGATCCTACTATGGAAGTTTGCAGTTGTGCACAGAATTATGACATGATCAAGATATACTTTTCATATGGTGTGCTCTAAAACACAGCCTTTCATGTAGGGATAGAGAATGAGCTTGTTTGTTCCAACTCGTTAGGAATGACGTACTTCAATACACTCATGAAGTTATCTCTAAACGCAGAATATAAAGCGTCCTCCTTCTACACATTGCTCCCTGTGCAGTCTACAGTAGCACGTATTTATACTTAAATGCGAGAGCTTGTAAGAGATCATCAGCTGCCCCATTTCCGAGCGATAGGTCAGAGATAATTAGTGAGCAGGAAAAGTGAACCTCCTCCATGAGTGACATTAGGGGTCAGATAGAAGAGAGCTTCACCAAAAAAGAAGTTAACTTTCTTCACATCCATCTCAATTTTTCCTCCTACAGTAAAGTCAGTGAAATTCTGTCTCCCAGCTCCTGGCTGGATGAACCTGACAGCATAGAAAATACCATGCAGGCACTTCAGGTGAATGGGATAGTACAGTCTCAAAGACAACAGCATATGCCTATTGAGAGAAAAAGAGCAAAATAACTAAAAGAAAATAAAATGAAATGGATGGTGAACTGTAAAGAATAAAAAAAGTTCTTGTTCACATGAGAATATTGCTAGTCATATGACGAACAGACTTCACCAAGAACTTGTATGAACATAAACCAACATGTGTAAATGTTTGTAAATAAGAATAAGCGGCAATAAAAATATCATTTAGAACTCAAATGAACATTCATGAAAGTCTGGGGTCTTCTACCAGCTCTAGTGTTCTGAATTACATACATACCTGTGCAATAAATTAATGTATCAGCATCTTGCTTCTTGTTTATTGTTCATTTTTTAAAAGAGCTGGAAATATATCACACTTTTGTTCTGTTAGCTCAAAGACTGACTAATCTCAAAACAAGAAGAATCATATTTGGGATGCCATACTTTTGCTCTAACTTGAGGTAGTAATTTGGCTTTTTATGCATTGTCTTGGTGTTGAAATCTTATTTACACCTAACTGGAGAGGATCAGTTTACCCTGTTGTACAAGCTACACTACTGCAACCACAATGGGACCGTAACGAAATTATGAACAGAGCTGGGTTCTGTCTTTCTTCCATTAGCAATGACTACTCTTCTGGAGTGAGATTACGGTCCTATTACTGGCCTTAGTCACACGTGGAATTCTGCATTCATGTCTTGGCACCTTGACACAAGACAGACACAAATTGGGAGTAGAGAGAGAAAACAAAAAGGTCTTGGCTACCTAGTGGATGTCAAAGATTTTGCCAACAGTGATCAACAGTATCACCATACTCTCAGCACAAGAATAGATTTCCCTAGTTTGGGCAGGCATGTTATGATGGGTATACAAATTGTACTTGTTTGTTTTAAGATTACAAATTCAAGGTTGCCTATGAAGGATGTTAATTATAGTGTGTGTGTCCATTTGTTCTTTGTATATTGGATGTTTTGTGTGTGTGTTTGGTTTTTTTGTTTCTTCAAACTGAAAAGCCATAAAACTACAGTACAGAGCACATAGGTCCAATTTTTCTGCAGATCTTTTCAAGTAGGATTTTTTCACCCACTCCCATAAAAGGGAGACCCTTCACCACACATTTCTCAGTCATTGCTGCCATAAGGTGAGGTAGAGTAAATTGAACCCATTGCTACCTAAAAGAAACATGTGACGATCACTAGGCCTGTAGCTAATAGCAGAGGTAATTCTAACCAGTGTTAATGGCCCATGCTCATGTTAAATTATTTCTACAGATAGATCTGTGCACAATTTTTTTGACCTTCAGAGCATTTGTTATATATAAATTATTCAACATAAATTTCTCATCTGTCAACTAAATTTTAGAACATGCAACTTTCTGTAAATTCTATTTTGATAAACCCTGTGAAAATGACAGCAGATCCTGTTTTAGGAAACTTGTCAGTCTGCCTCACAGGAAACCATGCAATGCCCAAACTTAATGATGTTTTTTTTACAACTGTTTGCCAGCATATTTTTACATTGCATGCATTTTCACTTACAGCAAAAGCCATGAGTCTAGTACTTCACAAGACAGAAAATTAATAATTCAGTTGAACATGTTAAAACAGGTAATTCAATAACATTACAGAACCTGCTTTTTATTCAATCTTTAAATGGGATTTTTGAGTGATAAAGTGACCACAACCATCCCAACATTATGTAATATTAACACACACAAAAAGCTACATTTATGTGAGAGAAATCAACTAAGCACAGAAATTCAAAGGCTGAAACTTCATCCCATAGCTTGTTCCATAGCACCCACTTAACTCCAGAACCTACAGTACGTAACAGCTTAAAGAGATACCTGCAGCACACAAAGCATAATGGGATGATTGAAGAAGCTGTTGGCTTTATCCTTGAGTTTCTCTGCATTTACTGATTTGTGATAGATTCAATATCTAATACTTGTTACTTGTTTTCTAAATGGATGGTTTATTTTAAAAGCTGCCATTATACATACATAAAATTAACAGGAGTCCAAGAACTTGGCCCTGCAATCAGGGATATGTGGAAGGACTCCTAATCCCATTATAGTCAATGGAGCTACGTATGGGCACAGGGAATCCAAATATGGACAAGATTGGAGGATCAGGGCTTAAAGGTGTATAATTTCATATTTATACTAGATGTTTTGATATCTGGATTGTACAAAAACGTATTCATGGAATGTTAAACATGTAATATAAATCCAGAAGATGGTATTACTTGACTTGAGTTTGTAGTTGATGCTTCTAAAATGCCTATATGACCTTCTGCATAAGGTACTACCAAGCACCACTACAATAAAGCATCATTCAATGGATGGTAAATTTACACAGCATACTAATGCATGGTATTACATGTAATATAACTCAGTAGAAGGCTGAATGAGATGAAGCAATTTCCTTGGTTTGGGACTGCCCAGATGAGTGTGTTTTTATCATCACACAAACTTTAATGTCTCCCTTTAACCGTATTAGGAGAACAATAAAGACAGTTCACCCTAATGTGACCTCCTTCTTTCATAACATTTAACACAGTCAAACTAAAAGTGCAAGTCTGTTACCGTTTCTTGTAAAAAAAAATTACCTCATGCTATTTTTGCAAAGCACCAAATTGAAATGGCTGAGCAATGCATACTTTCACTTGGAAAAAAAAATCATATGAAATCTTGGTACTGACAGAAATACCATATATTGGAATATATAAGGTTTGTCAACTTTTAATACAAGCAACTTAATTAAGGATGCAGAGTTTTAACATACCCATACTGGATCACTTTATTCTGTGGCCATCTATCACTTTTGAATATGCTCCTTAAAAAAAAACCACACTATAATTTTACACATATTACATAATCGGAACAAAGTTTCTATTTCTTTTTTTAAAAAGGATGCTTGCAAAACACTCTCTGGCATTTTAAAACTCTTCATGCAGCATTCACAGGCAAGGTATATATTAAAAAGCATAAGGTATCCACAGCTTTAGATGCCCTGACAGAATCACAATGCAACAGGGTTACCACCCAGCAGGATAACAGCGTTCACACATAACAAAAGAAAATTAACGTAACCAGCCAGTAATTTCAAATTCTAACAAATAAATGGTCTTGGCAGCAATTCCTTAAGGACAACAGAAGGTCATTAAACAGAGCTACATTCTCTGATGGTGTAAATCAATATAGTTTCATTGACTCATTTACACCACCTGAGAATCTGGCCCACAATGAATTTGAGAGATAACATTGACAGAGATACAGATGATAGATATCTAACTCACGTAAGTGGCAATCCTATCTCTGAGCCATTATATCCCAGCATGTAGTGTTATAGGGTTCTGTGTTGCTCCGAGGTGCCATGTTTCAGATGAGAAGCAAGATCAAGATACTAACAAGGACACTTTTTGTAAGAGTGAGGAATTTAGTAATCCAACCAGGTCAGTGTTTGAAGACACTTGTATTTTCTCTAGTATCTTTTGCATTAAACTATTACTATGTTCAATAATATGAAGAAATCCTAAGAAAGTGATAAAAATGAAGGGTTTTTTCTCCCCTTAAATTTAAGGAATGAAATGCTTACAATAATGATAGCTAGTTAAAGCATGTACTGTATAATCATTCCTCTAAAACTCTACAATTACAGTTCCATTCTACAGTTTCAACTTCGAGTGACTTTTTTATCAGAGGCTTTCAATTTTGTAGAACTGTACCAAGGCATTCATTGGTTTTTAACACTGTCAAATATTCCCCCTACACATCTCCCCAAACACAAACAAGAGAATGAGAAAGCACTGAACTTATTTCACAAAACTAGATTTACCCCAAATCTGTAGAAGTAACAAATTGGAAAACTAAGCCTCACCTCCCAGCCTAATGAGGTGGAAAGCACACTGCCCAAAATGGGGCCTATAGTTCAGCCTATAGTTCAGTTCCTAATGCCATATTTATGCCTAATTGATCTGACTTTCTCAGCTGTTGAGAACCTATGAGAACTGCAGGCACTCAGCACCTCTGAAAATCAGACCATTTAGTTAGGCGCCTAAACATGGTTTCAGACATCTAGGGACAGATTTTCAACACACAAAGGGGCACTTTGAAAATCAATGGGAATTGAATACCTATGGGAGGAAGGTGCCACACTAATATTTGTGCCTTTAAACATCCCCCCCCCCCGGCCCCGATTAGAAAATAATGACCATTGTTCCTGGTTCCAGTATTGAAACAGCAATGTCAAAACAAAAGGGCCTTCAAAAAAATTAACACAGACAAAAAGGTTAAACTTTTTATTATTATTGAGATAAAAGTCAAATTTTCCACGAAGCATAGACTATAGGCTGGTGTTGAGCTTTAGGTCATGATGTTAATGGTGTTAAAACAAGTCCTGGGGCTAAGGGTTAATGATGGTATGCTCCATCATAATCCTAAATGTAAAATGCTTGCTATTATTAGAATCTTTTATTCCTAATCCTGTTAAATTTCTACTCGAACAGTGACTTGGAAAGTCAGAGAAACAGAGCACAGGTCAGGTAGTTTCTATGTGCCAGAGCGTTTCCAACTCAAACGCTTGTTCTCCACACAAAAAAGGACAAGCTAATCTTCAGCCAATTTATCCTAATTTTTATCAAAATGAAAATATTTGCTGAGAAAGAAAAGTGAGTGGGAAAAATGTTGGAATTTCACCTTAGTGACCATAGTTTTAAATCAAATCAGATGATATTCAGATGGTTTGCAAAGGTGCAGAGTGGGATATATAACGTTTAGCGAGCCCTTAGGAGGCATATAGCTGGAGGAAAGTCACAGAATTTTTATTAACTGCACAAGCACTGAACTCAGACTGAGCCTGCCCAGATTTCTGAAAACATCTATTGCATGCTGGGCACTTTCCGGGTAAGTCTACATAGCAAAGAGAAAAAAACGGCATCAGGCCCAAGCCAGCCGACTCGGGCACATGGAGCTGGCTTGTTTCATTGCTATGTATACTTCCGGGCTTGGACTGGAGTCCTGGCTTTAGAACCCTCTGGGGTTAGAAAGGATAACTGAGGCTCAGGAATTGGAATCTATTCCCAGCTCTGCCATAGTTTTCTTCTGACTTTGGGCAAGGCACTTAGACCAATCATGTGTCCACTGATTTGGTGTACCTGGTTGTTTTGCCTGTAGCTAGAGTAGCCTAGTGCCTTTAATTCAAAGGAGCAGAGCACCTACAACTCCAGGAGATATCAGTACAAAATGGAGACGTTGAGAACCCATGAAAATAAGACCCTCCATCACTCAAGATGAGTGGCCAAAACCAGCAGCACCTAAAAGTAATGGACACTTAAATATATGGCCCTTTCTCAATTGTCCATCTACAGACATCTCAAATAGGGGACGGAGAAAATGTCAATGTATATGTCAGATGTGTATGGGGGCTGGACTAGATGACCTCTCGATGACCTCCCTTCCAGTACTATGATTCTATGCCCCTTCATCAAGGCTGATAGGGGAACCAGGCCCACCCACTGCTTTGAGTTTAAGCCCAGGGACTCTGGGTTAAGCAACTAGGTCTGCTCTTTCAGACACCTTCTCTCTGCTTTCCTGGACACCTTCCTACCATTAGCCTTTCTTCAGGCCCTTTCTGGGCTCTTTATAACAAGCAACATCTCCCAGGAGTTCTCCTCAGAGGTCCAGATCCTGCCCTTGTGTCAAGGTCATCCACAGGTATTCCCTCCAATCCTATGTCTTCCAAGTGTCTTCCCTCCTTAGGGTTCCTCCTTGCCTAGCAGGAGCCTTCCTTTTCCCTATCAAGAGAGCAACTGAAGAATTCTTATCTTTCTGTGCAGGCCCTTCTGTTCCAAACTTTCTCTCTTTATAACCACGATGCAGCTCCTCCCCAGCTGGGCTACATCTTTAATTAGGGCTGGCCCACCCTCCAGGTGCAGCCAGATGGGTTAACTGAGCTCTTGGACTGCTGCTAACCTTCTGTATACCTGTGTGGAGTAGACACCCCTTCACAGAGGTGTTCAGATATTACAGCAATGGTGGGGGGGGCAGGCGTGTCATGAAAAAGCTTATAAAATATATAAATAAAGGTATGTAGAAAGAACAGAAACCCAGTCCTTGACTGGGGCTGCTACACACTACCACAAGACAGCTATTAAAAAACAAATAGGTATCCCTCAACAAAATTAGTAGAAAAATATTAGTTCTGAGAATTTAACCAAACCACAGGCCTCCAGCTTCAGGTATATTCAGGAAGATGGATTGATATTATTTAAAAAAAAACCCACCCCACCTTTAAAAGAATAAAATTACACTATTTCTGAGTATTAACTTTGGCCCTGATCCTTCAAATGCTTAAGAATGTGCTCATTGAGCTCAATGAAACTATTCAATAGGACTATTCATACAATATATGCAAGTGTTTGCATGATTGAGATCTTAGTAAAAAATGTTAATATCTGTAAATGTATGTTTTGCATTATAGTTTGTACGTTCTTTTTAAAAAAAGATTAAACAAATAAAAAAAGACCCTTAAAGAGATTTAAAATATTTAAAGGAGAATTCTCAAAGATACCCCAGTTGTCCCTATAAATGCCAGAAAATGGACATATGCGCACACAAACTGGCCAATTATGCCTATTACCCATTTGCTATTACATGCTATTACCCCATTTGTGCATGCAGGGATTGAACTGCACTCCTTATTAGTTATACTCAAGAAGAGTTTTGTAGGAGGCAGCATCAGGCCTTCAAATGCAAGATTTGTACAGTGCATACAATGGACAGTCATACATTTTAAAGATGTGGTCATGAGCATCCACATATGAAAGTTTGATCCTTAAAATCACAGAGCAGATTGCAACCAAACTGCAATAGTTTCAGTTATCACTTCAAAGTGCAAAATATTCAATTAAAATCATGCTATTTGCAGCATAATGTATTTTAAAATTATTAAAGATGTTTGACTTCTCAAGAAAACCAGTTTGGAAAATATCAAACTGCTTCAATGATTTTAAAGTGATATGCTACACATTGCCATAGTCCAGAACGAAGATCAATTCCAAATTAAAGCACCTATAAAACATCTGTAGTGCTCTGATCATTTTAAATCATTTTGCACTGCTGAAGTCCAGATTCCCTATCACTTTCAAGCTGAAACACTTAGGATAAATTTGAAGAGCTCTAATAATTTTAAATCATCGTGTACTGCACATGCTCAGAACCTTGATCACTTCCAAATTCAAGGGCATATAAAAATTTGAAGAGCTTCAATTATTTTAAATCACCATGTGCCGTGCATAGAGTGATTTAACATTGTTGTAGTGCTTCACATTTTTTGTAAGCACTTCAGTTTGGAAGTGAGTCAAGCAGCATTCCAGCATAACAGTTCAAGACATATTGGACTGATTTAAAAATGTAACACTCATCAGAACTGGAAATTAAACAAAAAAGGACTATTTTTTTTAAAGGAAGGAGGGGTGATTGAAAAAGTAATCCCATCCCTTAAAAAGGGGGGAGAATATCCTCAAATATTATTTGAAAAGAAGGAGGGAAGGTTTTCCTTAAAGGTATAGCAATGTACCATATGAAAGGGACCCCGAGAGGCAGGAAAAAGGGGGAAGGATTTGGGGGGGGGGGAAAGCGGACAAACTCATATTCTCTTGCAGCTGAATTGTAAGAGCAGCGACATTTCACTGATTATGGTTCTGTTCTTTGCCTCAGTTCGCCCAGTGAGGATAACTCTCAGATGTCCTTTCTTTACACTGTATGGTATGTTACTGGCTGCTAGTCCCCTTGCTCCTATTTAATATTTCGCTCCAGTTGGGGAGGAGGAAAAAGCACTGTACAGACAGTGATAGTTAAGAGAACCCAGCATTAATTATCTAGTACCATATCTTCATAGGCTGTAAAGATTTTCAAAAATGCTTAACACCCAGCCACTCCTCTATTAGTACAATTGGAGTGTTTTGAATTATTCTTTACAGAGACATTTTTAAATGTCCCATTTTATTCAGCACTGTATAAAAACTGGATTTTGGGAGGAGGGGACATTTTAAACTTTATCATCTTCTTTGTTGCCTTTGGGTTTCACGTGGAGCTGGCCTGGCAATGCCCAGGAAGCAGGGCATTCTTCATAATTCTGCTTCAGTGAAAACATACTGTCCTGCAGTTAGTAGGAAAAAAGGAAAAAGAGCCTGAAGGCACTGGAATAATTAAGCGGATGCAGTGACAGCTGTGGCAGGTCCTGGGCAGGACTGGCTCCACTGAGCTGAATTAATGGCATCAACAGCCCAGCATCTCCATTAACATTTGATCATTAATTATTACCCTCTGACAGTAAGATCTGAAACCTTCTTATGAGTGGTCTGTTATTAATCTACCTTACCTGCCCTGTAAATCAGGCATATCTCCCACCTAAACAGAATTCTTCGCATTTTTTTCATTAGCAATTGATTTTTAGAATTGGTTTGGTAAATATACACAGTGCTACTTTTAAATTAATCAGGTGTACTTTTTAAACAGCAGCAACCTTCCTAGAATGTTTACTTAAAATAAAACGGTTACCTTCTATATTCTACTAGCTGGATGTAGTTACAATTCTCAGAAAAAACAAATATTCATTCTTCTTTCTGAGCCGCTCATCATAACCAAATAAACTTGTCAAAATAATATTCTTCTTACCAAGCACAGCTGAGAATAAGAACTTTACTTTCACACCAAACACAGTGACTTATTTATTACCATTTAATTCAGAAAATATAGATGAACTATCATGGTGTTTACCAGCATGTTAAATGCTAAATAATTATCACCTGCATCCTTCACTCAAAAATGGCAAATAGCAAAACGTAAAAAACCCATGCTTTTTAAAAATGGTAAACAATAGTGAAGAACTAATTATATCACTAAATTTACATTTAGCAACCTTTGCACAGTCATTTGGTTCACTTTCTTTTTAGAGGGAAATTACTGCCTATTAACCTTTTATTTTTCTTAAACAGCATAAGTAGCTATTCCTATGGGTACCAATCAAGAGCAAAGATGAGCCTGATTCTCTGCTCACTGATGTAAATCAGAAGTCACTCCATTGACATTAAGAGGAGAATCAGGCCCTTTGTTCCTTCATCTGGACTATGGATATTCCTTCAATCACTCCACATGCAATCAACAGGATTTTGTAATCAACAGGAATTTTGAGTATTGATTGCAGGCAAGATCAGGTTGGTAGCCTAGTTAATACTTAAAAAAAAAAAAAGCAAATTACAATGTACAATTCATGTGATAGGTTTTCCTACAATGAAGAAACTTTTTATGACATGGTAACATAGCCAAATTAGCGCAGCCAATTAAAACACTGGTAGCTAATCTAGCTGCTTGTCCTTTTTCAGAAGAGGAGAAAGAAGAGGGATTGATTATATGTGCTAAGGATCCTAATAATCAATCTGCTCACTAAACAATATAGCCCAAATCTCCACTGTGCCAGTATCCATTCAGCACAGAAGGAAAGCGCAGGGGCTTGTCAGGAAGCCAATTATAGCCATCTAATACTTAGGCCAACTTGGACCCAGCAGAATTAAAAGCAGCCTATTGGCTGCTCTAACTTACAACGGCTCGATATGGTCCCCAAAGGCCTATATGCCAGTTGAGAATTGACAGAATGTAGGCACTCTTCATCTGAGCCCCAACTTGACTCCAACACCTGGATGAGTTGGAGGCAGTTGATATAAGAAATAGCTATGCTACTTTATGCTAGCAGAAAGCTACACTATACCAGGGGGATTCTCAGTTTGTCATTTCGTATCAGATTCCTACACTTTGTGCCACCAAGCAGTACAAAGTGGCCAAAACGTAAGGGGAGAATCTGACTCTATATTTTCATTGAAGACCCAATTCTGCGCCCATTGAAGTGAACGGAATAATTCACTTGAATTCATTGTATGAGGATTGGACCCTAATTGTAACCCTAGTTTACAATTATTTCTCTTACAAGCCATTAACAAATAGACTTCAGACAAACAAAATGTACTAAAGTTACTGTCTCCCCACCCTGCAGACAGACACACCCCATTTAGGAGAAATATGTACGAGATAGTGTCTGCTATTGAATACCATTAACCATCTTCTCCAGCATAGTTGCCTACATTGTTTTAAAGCTAACATAATGGGATATATATTTTCAAAGGGGGCTGTGTTTCATGCCAGATGGTTTATCTCTTGAAACAATTCTCCCAGTAGAGAAACAGTGGCTACACAGTTGCAGCAGTGTTCAGCCGCATAGCGCAGTAGTCATTTGGCACTCACATTTTGGAGTCAGACAAAAGTATGGTTTGTGTGGATTTCAGACTCAAAAACTCATGACTTAAAAGGACTTTTCTATAAATGGGTATTATGAATTGCTGTAAAATTGGTATTCAATTTTCAACTGGAGTGAAATGTGCAAGTACATTTTGGTTTTACATACAAATGTATCAGTCAGTACAATATTGAGGGGATATATCATGATTAATCAGATAATCATATCACTGGAGGGGTCTCAGCCTTGAAATTTTAGGATCTGAAAAGCCAGTTTGCAAATGTTTTACAGTTATACGGTCCCGTTTAACTGAGAATTGCAAAAGTGGGTTTTATCATTTCCCCTTTTACGGGCTAGGAAAGACAGAAAATTAAGGCCTAAATTTTCTTTTAATTTTGGATACCTAACTTTTTGACACCTATAGGATAATTTTAATAAATGATGAGCTCCTCCCGCTCCCATGGACTTCAATGGAGATTTAGGCATTCAGCATCTCAGAATATCAGGCTATTAGTAAGTGTCAGGTTGGGTGCTCAAAATTATCTGATATTTTTGAAAATGTAGCCTTAAGAGACTTGTCAAAATTAACACAAGTATGAGACAAGAGCTAGGAATAGAACTATGGCTTTCTGAGTCCCTGCCTATTGTTCTAGCCACTGGAACACACCACATCACCACCACCCAGATTTTGGGTGGAAATGAATTGAGGTAAAATCATATTGAAATATGTATAATACACAAATATCCATTATATATGTTTGCAAATATTAATGTGTATGGACTGCAAGTCCTTCAGCCTTCTCTTCTACTGAACAGTGATGTTGACTTCTGGGAAAAGCTGAAGAACCAGATTTTCTATTTCAACAATGGTTGAAAACTTGTCTAATTCTGTTACAGAACTTCAGTTGAAAACACAGGTCTTGTTATGCAGTAGTGGCCACTTTATAAAAATAAAACTGAAGAGGTACAGGTATCCATTCCAAGAAGTTTTACCACCCTCTGAAACTTTCCAGGCATCTAGAGGGAAGGAAGGATCTTCTAGATTCCAGAGATTTAAAAAAAAAAAAAAAAAAAAAAACAAAGCAAACCCACCGCACACGTATACAGGAGGTTCCAAATTAAGAAATTCATGGGGAACGTGGGGCAGTTGAAAAGACTAGCAAAAGTCTTGCTGGTGTACCAACAAGTTCTTCTTAACTGAGCCTTGTTAGTGAGTAACGTCTCTTCTACAATGAATAATATTCCTTTTAACAAGAACAGGAATATTTTCCGAGGAACAAGTGCCATTTTACACCAATGTACACTTCTCCCTAATGCTTCAAGCATTTCCATACTGCCACAAATACAAGCACTTTTTCCTCCCAAGTATTCAGGTATTTCTTTAGTATAGAAAAAAGCTGATTGATCCATAACTTCTATTAATTTGATTTTGTGGCTATAACTTGTTCTTTGCAAAACAAGTTAAGCAAGCTCCATCCCTTTCAAAACTCTCATACCATAAAAAGAATCATGGAAAGCCAAGGAGGAATGGTAGTAAAAAGTAAACAAATATTGGAACCACAGATGTGCTTAACTATCCTGAAATAATCTGGTTAGCTAGAGGACCGCAGTATTCATTGTCTTAGATGCTGCAGACACTCATCCATTAGCTTTGGTTGCTATCTACCAGAATAAATTCAGATTTAAAAAAAAACCACACTGCCCACATTAATGTGGGTATCATATCCAAAGAAATGTTTGAGCCATAGTCCAAGATTAAAATATATGAAGTACTTGCTACCATATATGTCGTAAAAAATTGTGGCTAGCCATCAATAAAAATAAAATAATAATAATACCCCACATATACCTGTAAGTTACTTGAATGATCCTGGGGGAGGGGGAGAAGCCACAGTAATTCTGGAGATTCTATGGACAGTGTCTAAAAAATAAAATCAGCACCCAAGTCATCCTAAGCTATTAGTCAGTTCTAAGAATCCTTTCTTCCCAGTGATTTAGTAAAACAGACATCTGGCACAGTGTCAAAACCAGGGTTCAAAGGTCATATAAAATCCAAATATTTCATAAAGTATCTGCTACCCTAAAAAAACCCACAACCATGTCAGTTGTTCATTGCTCTGTAATATTTGAGAGTAATGAACGCCACATACAACTTAAAATACTCAGATGTTCTGAATGCCAGGAGGTCTGCCAAGGTATTCAGCACATCACTAGAATTATTTTCCTGCTGGCTTTATATAGTATATAAAATATGTTATGTCACTTTGCATTGATATTAAAACACAAGGATCAGGTTTACTTCTAGGTAATATTGAATTGCATCGTCAAAGTTATAGATCTGAAAATTGCAGGGTTGGGGGAAGGGACCCTCTTGATGGGCATCTTGAATCCAGTTCAAATATTTGTTGCATTTAGACCAAAGTGGGTATTTCCTGAAAGTGAGTAACCTGAATAATTCATAAGTCCATAGCTAAGTCAATATCCACACATCTCTCTCTCTCTCTCTCTGAAACCAGAACCTTTTTAATAGTTTGTATGGTAACAATATAAAGCACAATTAAGATTTACAAATACAGTGTGCAAACAGAAAAGAAAGTTGGTTTTGCAAAATTATCTAATGCAGATAGACTTCAGACAAAATCATATTTGTAAAGAGGATCTGATTGAATCAAAAAAGTGTTTAAATTATGTTAAGGGGTTGACAAATTCAAGAAACTGATAAAATCTGGGGAAATTAATTTCCAATCTGTTACTGCACTAATTTACTCTGATGGGCAAGAATAGCTGAACAAATAATCTGTAACAAAGTTTATTAGACAACACGCAGTTTTAGTTTGGCCAATTATATTAGACAGGTCCTAGCTTCAATCATCAGGGCTAACCTGAATATCCTCCAAGTTCAGATGGTGAAATCTTGGCCTCAGCGAAGGCAAAACTCTCATTAACGTACTTCAGTGGGGCCAGGATTTCCCTCAAGGAGTTTTGGATATTTGATTTTATTTTAGGTCCATCGTTAATTAAATGAAATTAGTAATTCAAACCATGTCTGCATCACCAAACCGTTATGATATCCATCATAAATGGATGTATTGCTCAAAAGAGCAGCAAGGCTGGAACAGCAGTGGTGTTTCAGAACGGACTGATTTGCATTGCCAAAGCTATGGGGAGGGAGGGTGGAGGGGGGGCACGCGAAATCCTGAAATGAAACAGACTGCACTACGGAACTGATCCAGAGTCCAAGTCAACAACAAGGCTCACATTGATTTTTTTTTTAAGACGTTGGATAAAGCTCATGTCTGGCTCTAGGTCACTCATTTTCATGAGCCCTGAAATGCACCCAAAAATCCTAAACAAAATTGTATTCATAAACAAGGATTAAACTTTGTGTAGCACCTAATGTATCTGCCAATAGCCTTCTTGACACTTAACACCAAGCAATAAAATACAGATTAAACAGACTAAAATTCATGTAAAATTGAAAGCAAAGAGACAATTAAAATAAACTTAAAAACAGTGTGCCATGCGTGCTGAAGGCCTTCTGAGAAAGGGGGTGAAGCCTGGATTCAGGATTATATTAGCACTCTGAGGTGAGTCCTAATAAAGTGTGGGAGGCCTAAGCATGTGCTGCTCCCCTCATAATTCTTCTCTGATACAAATCGGTCTAATTTGTGTCCTGTTTTGTCCTGAATCCAATGTTCTATTGGGAACATCACAGAAACATAAGCTACAATTTAAATATTTTTTTTTAAATGGATGCTGGTGGTGGATTGGGCAAGGAAGTGGATGGGAACTAGGGTGAAGCTTTTCATCACTAGGTCACATAGAGTAAAAGGGTGCACCACCCATTCCCCATCTTTTGACCTATCCACTTCCTCATGGATAGTGATTCATTAAAATGACTGTGCAGCTAGTACAGCATCAACACAAGTCAGTAATAAGTGGAACGCGACAAAACCAAAACTTTTCTCCAGTCCAAAAATGTTAAAACCAGAGAAAGAGACTAGTTCTATAGCTCCATGATGAGCCCATGCTTCAAATCAGGCAGAGAAGAGACTTGAATCTGGGGGTCCCACATCATAGGTGAGTGACCACCAATCATACTCTAGAATAGCCAAGCAGGGGTTCTCTTTTCTACACACAAATTTTAAAGGTCTCATTCTGCATCAGAATGAAAAGTTTCAAAACCTTGAGTTTTGTTTCTTTTTGAAGTGGGTGGGAGGGCATTTGTTTTGTTTTAAAAAAGATTGCATTCCAGCCAACCCCAGAAATAAGTGGGGGCAAAAGTTGTTGCCACTTAAATTTGATAGCCTCTGGGGGGCAGAAGGAGAGGGCAAATGGTGATCTCAGGACATTTCTTTTCAGCCAAGGATTCAAACCACAAAAATGTCCACCCAATTAGCATTAATTAGCACCCTTGTTTCAATGCTCTGCAGTAAAACCACAGACTGAATAAGCCTAGAGACTGAACTATTCTCTGGGCTATTCTGTTACTCCAATTTTGTTTCTTTTGATCTGGGTTGGACTTGAACCAATGACCTACAGCAAAAGGGACCACAGCCCTCTGAGTGTCCTGTCCCTCATTAATACTGTAGCATGAGGAAAATAATATAACAAAGACAAATGAATATCTGCTGTGCCTCTGAGATTGCTAACATTTCCAGTCCAGTTTGTTTATCGAAGCTTGTTTGTTAATTTAAAAATTATTATTTTTTAGATTTGTTTAGCAAAAAAAGAAAAAAAAAACTTCCAGTACTAGGCCCAGTTCATCCCTGGACTAATTCCATTGAGATCAGTAAATCTACAGCCGGAAAGAATCTATCCAAATGATCTGCTTGCCCAACTTCAACATACAGAAGCTCTCTAGGCTATGCCAATCTCTTGATTTCAATCCAGTCTTCTGCAGCTCTTGTTAGCTCCTTCATTAAGAAACTCCTTCATTAAAGGAAAAGAAAACTTTTGATACTTTCTTTCTTTTAGATTACATACAAGCTAATACAACCTCAGCCTGAATCATACCTAAGCTACCCAAAGCAACTAGTTAATCAAGTCAATGGGAAGCAATCTTTCACGACTTATCTTGTGGCTGATCTGTCACTGAACTATAGAAGGCAAAGGAATTTTATATATATCAGGCTTTTTCTTCGTTTGTTATTTAATAAACTGTTTATAGTATGCCCTAATTACACACATTTGTTATAGATATCAAACCCAGAAATGGGTGAGAAAATGCTAGATAGTTTTCCACCTAAAGTTTTAATGAGATAATAATACCTCCAGCCCATATGCTTCAAAAACGTTATCCTCAATTATGTAACAAGGGGTATGCTGCTGATATCTGTTAACAGCTAGAACAGCTGTGGTTTTCTGCTTTTTTGCACCGCTCAGGAGAAGCGGCAAGTTCAGCTTCCCTTTTTTTTTTTTTTTTTTTTGTTGTTGTTGCAAAACCTCTGAGCTGAACAGGTGTGTGCAATCACGAACCACAGTGATGAACCCAAACTGCTGCCTTTCTAAAAATTCCACCAGCCAGTGACACATTCTGGTCAAGGTTTCACAACCTTGTTTGCCACTGGTTGTTTCTGATGATTCATTACCCTCATGGAGGTGAATTTCAATTATCGTTAATATGCTACTTTTCTGGTACTGTACTAAGGGGTTCCTCATTTTCATTTCTTACTCTTCTCCCCACCCACCTTAAATGAATTTAACACCCTTGATAAGTGCTGGATTCACAGCCCAGGGGACAGAGCCAGGTACAGAGCCTGCTACAACAGCAGTGCAAACTTCCGCACATTGCTCCATCCATGTGCGTCAGCATGAAGGGGACCCTCTCTTGATAGTCCATTTTCCATGTCCATTCTGACCTTTGCCTCTCTCAAGATTGCCAACAATTAGTGCAACTAGCTCATTGGTGAAGTTATAGAACTGCTCTTTGTAGGTGGACGCTTGCCCACAGCCACTGAACTCATTCCATATAGGCCACCAGTCACTCATCTGATAATATATTGGCTGAATCTTTCTTTGCGTGAGAGATTTGCCACTGACTTCAAAGCAGCAGCATCTGGCCTCTATTCCCTACCTACTGTAATTCTGATGTATTGGAACTGTGGGGCAGTAACCTGGAGGTGAAAGCTGTGCTATCCTATTGCACCCTCAGTCTCAAGCTATCTTGTGTATTCTCCCCATTTTTTCCTTCACTTCTTCCTCAATTTCCCCCCCTCCATAAAAATGAAAATGTTGTTTTTACTGTAGCTTTAGGATCTATTAACTTGCTAGTTTCTTCATGTCATTAGCCTTTATTTCTATTTCCTTTCCCTTCTCTTCACCTCCACCCAAGATCCAGTGTACTTTTAAGAAACAGGAAGTGTATAGAAAAACTGTGTCCTCAGAAGGTCAGATGATGTGGATTTCAAGAACAGCAGCATTGTGAAAGCTTTCCCCAAACTTATCACTCTTATGTCTTTGTAAGCTCTGTCTGCAAATAAGTCAGGCATTTTATTATGCAAAAGGTAAGGATAACTCTGTGATGCCCTGAGGGAGAAATATAATCTCATGCCTAGAACTCAAACCCTAACTCTGCACAGGCAGCAAGGGAGGAAGTACCTCATGCATGCTTTCAGTCAACCCTCATCATATATATTACCCCTACACCCAGAGCGGCACCAATGGGTTGCTTAAACAGACACATCCACGATTCCTTGCAAGGGGAAGAGTTATTGCGATGTAGATCCTTTTTTAAAAAAGCACAAAGGACAAATAAGATGATGCTGTTGGATCTACTTTTTCTCCTACGTACTTTTAATACCCCATTACCCTAGTATCTGAGTGCCTTGCCATCTTTATCCTCACAACACTCTTGTGAGCTCAGGCAGTATTATTAACCCCATTTTACAGATAGGGAGCTGAGGCTCAGAGAGATTATGATTACAATGGGAGGCACGTGATTAGGCACTTATTAAAAATCCCACTAGGTACCTATCTGCATTTTTAGGCACCTAAACATCTTTAAAAATTCTGCCCTATGTAACTTGCCACAGGTCTCACAGAAAGTCTTTGTCAGGGTGGAGAACTGAACCCATTGCTCCCAAGTCCCAAGTTAGGGCCCTAACCATTGGACTGACCTTCCTCTCATTCCCTTCCCCCCACCCCCACCAAGCCTTGTATGTCCCAGGTTCAAGACAATGGGTACCCTACAAATCGTATAGGTTGCATTCCTCACACAAGCAAGTCTTCACTCCCACTGAACTAGCAAGAGTACAAGTCCAGTTTTCAAGAGAAGTTGGATGGCAAAGTTCAGTACATTTACAAACAAGGAACAGAAACTTTTTCCCCCCTAAACTTTTCAGTTGGAACCTCATGACCTTAGATTTTGCAAGTGCTGAAGGAAAGATACGTGCGACTGTGTGCACAGGCAGAGAACCTGTGATTCACTGGCTTGTGGTCTGTGTATTCAACTCCTGAATCACAGAAGGAAAGTGACTCTTCAATTAATGTGCCCATCAGTACACAGGCACATAAATTGCTAAAGAATAAATTGTTTGACCCTAAAATTATGACCTTATAGAAAAGTTGCACTTATGTAAACGTCATTACAGCAACTGAGGCATGGTCTACACTTAAAACGTACACTGGCATAGCTATATTGTTTAGGGGTGATTTTTTTTAAAAAAAAATCAACATAGCTATGCTGGCATAAACGCTGTTATACAGGGATATGTTTTTTTGCTGGTGTGACTTATTTTGCATAAGCTATATTGGCAAAAGCATTCTTTGCCGGTATAAACGTTGTCTACACTTGGCAGGCTTACTGGTATAGCTATACTGGCAAACTTTTTCTAGTATAGACAAGACCTTAGATGCTCATTCACAGTCTGTGCCTGTAATGTTATTCATGAAACGCACCACAGTTGTTATTGTTGTAGAAGTGGAATACTCACACTTCTGAGACATTTGTATTATGGGGGAAAATAAATAATTCTTTGTATTTGCACAGCACTTTTCATCTGATAATCTTAAAGCATTTTACTAGCCTGGGAACATAGGAACTACCATACTGGACCTGACCCAAAGCCCATCTACTCCAGTATCCTGAATCAGATGCTTCAGATGAAGTGCAAGAACTAGAGCTGAGTGAAATGTTTTAAACAAAAAGTTTATTTGCTGAAACATGCAGTTTTAGATAGACCTGAAACGATTTGTGAATTTAGGTCAAATTCAGCAAATAGTTTTGGCCCCCGCAAAAAGCAAAAATAATGAAAGTCTAGACATTTTGTTTTGACATTTTCATGACACATTTCAACTTCTTATTATGAGATGACTTTTTGTTTCAAAATTTAGCTAGATGTATTAAAAAACAAAAATTTAAAAAAAGAGTAAGACACAAACTAAATGAAAAAAACAAACAAAAAAACCTATTTTGGGTTGACCCCATACAATTTTTCCCCTGATTTTTCAGTTTAGACACCAAACTAAAAGAATTAATTATTTGCTCTTCTCTAATAAGAGCTTCAATGTGGGCAGATGTGCTCTCCCAAACACACACAGTGGGTCTCATCCTGATCTCTAATAGTTAGAGATTGGCTTAAAGTCTGAAGCTTGAGGGTTACATTTTGCTAACCTTAATTAATCCCCTGCAAAATTGGTATTGTATCCATTTTACAGGTGAATACAATTAAATCAAATAGGAAAGTTGCATGACTTTCCTAAGGTCCATGACAAACCATTGTCAGAGCCAGGAGGAGGAGAACCTAAGCATCCTGATTCCCATGTCCTTGCAGTAATCCCTGGAAACAATACAATATTTCCTCCCAAAATACAAATACAAAATACAAATAGAGCCCTGTCGGGACAGTTGGAGGGCAATAGGCTCAAATCTATTACAGAAGAGAATTTCCTTCCATTCAGATCTACTTGAGGCTGCTATTCAGTGCACATTCCCATTCCAGCCAAGCCTGGTTTTATTGCTGTTTTCCCCCCTGAGAAACAACATTGATTTTTAGTTATCTTTTCTAGTGCATGTCAGTACCATTCAGTATACTACATAATATTTTCTCAAAGTGTTTTGAAGTATTGTACTGCCATGGAGATTTTAAAAGACAACAAAACAACAAGTCTTGTGATCAGACAGTCATGATCATTTGGGGTAGTAAGTTGCCAAGTCAGTTTTCTGGCAACAGACAAGAGAAAGGAACCTCAAACAATTGGTGTGTATTTGGAACATGGCAAACACAGCAGGTTGGTGACTATCCAAATTACATTCAGGTAGCTTGGTTAATTCCTAAATTGTATTCCACTGCACTGTGCATATAGGAATCCATGGACACACATGCTATTGTGGAAGGTCAGAGCTAGGATATTTTTAAAGAATAAGGGTGATTTTGGAGGACAAAGACATGTCTTTTCTTCATCTTTAGATGATAGAGTAAGTGTCAGTAAGGTATATTTGCTCACAATCTTTCATAGAGAGAGTACTTTGAGTCAATTTGGCTACATCTGTAGTGATGTGTAAGAGTTTGTACTGCTGGTTAAATTCTTTGATTACTTCTCATTAGGGATCAGTGAGTCGTGATTTGGTATTTCAAACACTTCAAGTTCAGGCCAAAATCAGATTTATGTCAGTCCAATGTAGGATTTGTAATTTAATTTAAGGCCATGACTATTCACAAAATGAGAGGTGTGATCAGATTGCATATTGGACACTGAATTGTGGAAATGAAGTTTGCTCTGCTTGCAGAAAAGAGGAATCTACTTAAACTACCAATTTTAGATTTTGATACAAGAATTACAGAATAAATATATTTAAGGATCAAACACCTAGGTAGCTACATAGCTTGTATTAACATTTTATATTTTGCATGTGCATTATTTAAAGCAGATATGCTGTAGTAAGTACTACCGAGAAAGAGAGATCATCATGTACTTCAGAAATCTGCTGTCTCCGCTTGCATTGAACCTTAATTACAAACCAGAGTATTGGTCCAAAACACCTTTAGTTCTCTTGTAAAAACTGCCTCATGTTGGAATTACAGTTTGTGTCATTTTTCAGTCTTCACAGAGATGCATCTGTGTCTTTGTTCCATCCTGTCAAGCAAATACCAGGGTCTATCATTTTTTAAATGACATCACAGTAAACTGGCTAATAGTGCACATCTGGTCAGAGGGAACACAGAAATTATTTATGGGCATCAGAAAATAAAGTAAACTAAAATTCAAAAACACTCTGAGGGAGTTGTAAAAGCGGACAATGTAATGAATGGAGCACAGGAATGATACGGCAACATGGAACGCACTCATGGCGCAGCTACGCAATTGTGAAAATAGTTCTACTACATCCAAACACGTTATGTATCTTGGAAGAGCCACGGGGCAGGAATTGTCCCATGAATGTGTTTGTACAGAGTCTAGCACAATGAGCCCTGATCTGCTGGAGGTCTCCACAACACAGAGACTAGTGTAATACCTATTATTTGGAAGGTTTCAGAGTAGCAGCCATGTTAGTCTGTATTCGCAAAAAGAAAAGGAGGACTTATGGCACCTTAGAGACTAAGGAATTTATTTGAGCATAAGCTTTCGTGAGCTACAGCTTCAGTGGAAGAATTTTTTTCCACTGCATGCATCCGATGAAGTGAGCTGTAGCTCACGAAAGCTTATACTCAAATAAATTTGTTAGTCTCTAAGGTGCCACAAGTACTTCTTTTCTTTTTATTATTTGGAAGTGTTTCCAAATCTACCAGTATCTCAAATTACAAGTGTATCGGGAAGCTGGTTTTTGGCTAAGAGATGGGTGCATAATAGTTGCTTAAAGAGTAGATATCAATGGTTCATTGTCAAACTGGGGCAATGAATCTAGTGGGGTCCTGCAGGGGTCTGTCCAGGGTCTGGTACTATCTAACATTTTCATTAATGGCTGATAATGGACTGAAGAGTATGCTTATAAAATGTGCAGCTGACATCAAGCTGAGAGGGGTTGCTAGCACTTCGGAGTGTAGGATTAGAATTCAAAATGACCTTGACAAATTGGAGAATGGGTCTGAAATCAGTAAAATGAAATTCAATAAAAACAAACGCAAAGTATTATGCTTAGGAAAGAACAATCAAATGCACAAACTACAAAATGGGGAATAACTAGCTAAGCAGTAATACTGCTGAAAAGGATTTGATGGGTACAATGAGTCACAAACTGAATGAGTGAACAATGTGAGGCAGATGCAAAAAATACTAATATTCTGTGGCTTATTAACAGGAGTGTCATATGACAAGTGATAATTGTTCCTCTCTACTCAGCACCGGTGAGACTTCAGCTGGAGTATTGTGTCCAATTCTGGGTACACTTTAAGAAAGATACAGACAAACTGGAGGGAGTCCAGAGGAGAGCACCAACACTGATAAAAAGTTTTCAAAAACCTGACCTATGAGGAAAGATTTTTTTAAAATTGTTATGTTTAGTGTTGAGGAAATATGACAGGAGGGGAGGGGGGAAGGACCCTGAGAACAGCCTTCAAATAGGTTAAGGCTGCTATAAAGATGACTGTGATTAATTCTTCTCCATGTCCACTGAGGCAGGTCAAGACACAATCAGCTTAATCTGCAGCAAGGGAGATTTAGGTTAGATATTGGGGGGGAAAAAAAAAACTTTCTAAACTCTAAAGATAGCTATGCACTGGAATAGGCTTCCAAGAGAGGTTGGAGGTTTTTAAGAACAGGATAGACCAGGGATCGGCAACCTTTGACATGTGGCCCATCAGGGAAATCCGCTGGCAGGCCAGGACGGTTTGTTTACGCACAGCATCCGCAGGTTCGGCCGATCGCAGCTCCCACTGGCCGCGGTTCGCCAGGCCAATGGGGGCTGTGGGAAGCAGCTCGGGCCGAGAGATGTGCTGGCCGCCACAGAAATAGGTTTTCATGTTCCCGCCAGCTGTACTAGGCAAATTACATAGGTTCTAACCCGTACCTTAGTAAGACTTATCTGACAACAAAGGCAGTTTAACTCCTGCAGATCATGGATATACCCCTGTAGTAGGATTAGAGGTAGCAGGATTTCCTTCCCAGAGTCAGTTAGTGGTAGGCTGCTATCACACCACCATAGTCCCCAAACTCCTTGCTGGGGCACAGCTTCAAAGTGAATCCAATGGAATCATAAACCTCACTTCCCACAGGAGTCCAAATTTTGCACCATAGTCCCCAAACTCCTTGCTGGGGCACAGCTTCAAAGTGAATCCAATGGAATCATAAACCTCACTTCCCACAGGAGTCCAAATTTTGCACCATAGTCCCCAAACTCCTTGCTGGGGCACAGCTTCAAAGTGAATCCAATGGAATCATAAACCTCACTTCCCACAGGAGTCCAAATTTTGCACCATAGTCCCCAAACTCCTTGCTGGGGCACAGCTTCAAAGTGAATCCAATGGAATCATAAACCTCACTTCCCACAGGAGTCCAAATTTTGCATGGACATTAGTGTCAGCACCATATAGGACTCCCTGGTGGAAGCAGGCTTAAAACTTGGTTACTTTTTCACAGTTTTATGGAGGAATTGTTCACTGATGGTCTTCTATGGCCTCAGGCCAGCTCTGCTTGGACATCTCTCTTCAAAACAATAAGTACACCTAACTGTACCCTGCTCATTTTGTGACAAAAACACCTTTTGTCACTCTGTTTAAACTAAAATTAAGATGGTCTATGAATATAAAGTTCACATATGGTTACCTTCAGATAACAAGTAATATTTCAGTTAGGCTCAACATTCCTGGTGTTGTTAATATCCTCCTTACTCCAAATTCAAAGGTAATGGGTTTTTTTATTAAAATTTCATCAGGATGTTTATAAATGTAGCAGTTTTCTCTAGACTACATCACACAATCATAGGGAAGAAAGAGAGAATGAAAAATCTTAAGGAGTATATTATTAATACAAAGAGAATTTACTTGGTTGTGATGTGTTTTATTGGTATACTCATTGCACTTCAATTTAGATTAAGAAGTAGGAAGATTATTATTTCCCAGAAGACAAGTATCATAAACACACACACACACGGAATCTTGTATTTATATCCCACAGAGATGTGCCAAACTCTCTACAAATATCCAGGCTCATGGGAAAATTGGAATACCTGGAGCTTCCTGGAGAGCCAGTCTGTATTTTACCGTCCTTGACAATGTACAACTGCTGGGTTCTCTGGATCTCTGATCCTGGCACTGCACTGTGTCAGGTTACATTGGATCATATCTCATCTGTGATGTGACATAATATGACATAACTCAATGTGATGTGATGCACAGAACAGTCAGGTGCCCACAGGAAGCATATATTCTATGACTGGGAGCAAGTTGTTCACCACAGCAAGTACAGCATTCTGAACCCACTCACACATCCATTGATGTAGATAATTAGTATACAAAGCAACACTTTGTGCTATGCTCATTCCAGCTCAGTAGTTTCCTATAAAACACACTCTTAAAATATACTTTATGGTGAGGGTTAGCTAAGATTATTTCACATTTGGGTATTATGGTATCATAAAGAGCAGTGAAATCGTCTCCATCAATAAGCAGCATTACATCTCCATTTAGAACCCATTGTTCAAGCACCAGTATAACAAGGGGATGGGATTGAAGTGCTCGATTTATTCAGGGAAGTAAACCTTTTGAAACATTTTCATGTTCTGAAAACTTGGCACATTTATGCCCTCAGTGGCACCCATGTTTGGAGAGAATGCTGTTATGAGATACTAATGTCACCAATCATCTCCTCACTACTGCAGTCACTGCTGAAGGTGTCACACAACCTCCTTCCCTGGACTAACTGCAAGAAGGTGGTATGTCCATGACCACATCATCAACTGAAAGGAGCACAGAAGTGGTCTGTGGGAGAAGAGTAGCAATAAAAAATGGAGAGGGGGAGGGGGGGGAGGAGGAGGAAAGGATCTGAGAAAAGAGGTGGTGGGGAGGGGAAAAGGGCTTGCTGGATAAAGGAGAGGCATGTAGAGAAATAAGAAGTCTAGACAATAACGGGGTTTGCATTTTGTCATTGTTTTGAAGTCACCAGTGAAACCACACTCCAGGAAGGGGACAAGTTTGAACACAAGCTCAGGGTACGTGCTCTGCTGAGGACAGGATAGGCACTCAACCCATTCAGAACGATCTGGATAGAGAGGTGAAATGGGCTGTTAGAAAAGGAGTGCTAAAGCTCAGCTATTCCACTGCAGGGAAGTAATTATCCAGGTCTGAAGGTCCAGAGGAAGCCATGGGCCACCTATGTACACACACACACACACACTCAATAACTGGATGAATTCCCCTTCATACCGAATTTCCCCTGTGAATGTAGTCGATCAATGAGCTTCCTAATCCCAATTAAAATTTTGGAAATATAGCCACTACCTCCCTTCTGCTCCCTCTTTCTAGCTACTGCCCCCTTTGAAAGGACTCTTTGAAAGATGGGGATCTTAGAAGGTGCTCATGTATGCTGGTGACAGGAACCCTACAACTACTGAAGCAGTAGTTTCATTGTATGTGGACAGTTGTTCTCTACTCAATATCAGTTTCAGATTCTTGTCCCCCCCCCCCCATCAACATTACCCAATATGCAGGGCACTCTCAGGAAAATATTTATTTGCTTTAAATATCATTTTAATTGGGATTAAAAGAAAAATCATGGACACATCTCTGTAGACTTTGGTGAAACCAGAGTGCTTTCTATAAATCTAAATTTGGAGGCAAATGTAACTTAACTTTAAGCCAGAATGAAACAACTATGGTCTAACTCATTACTACAGAAGCATATGAATGAGGAGTAACAAAATTAAAAGAATAACCAGTTCCAGAAAACAGCATGAAACAGATTACCCCTCCCAGGCAAACAACTGAAATGTATAGTTGATATCAACAAAGAACCTGATTTTAAATCATCACCATTTTGGAATGTCAATTTGTAAAATTTTACAGTGCTGCAAATTTCCAGAGCTGTATCATTTCCTTAGATTTTTCATATAATAAAAAAGCTGAGTTGATTAATTTTCATACAAGCTCCCTAAACTAGTATTTGCTCTCCCTCTTAATATTTTTGTTAAGATCTCCGTGACAGATATCTAAGTCAGAGCATATCAGAACCCTGTCCATGCCACACTTTAGAGGCTGTTACCACCACCTTTCACTTTTTTTGGTTAATTTTTGTTTTACTGAAATTGCTATGACATCAAGGATAGTGAGGCACATTCTACTATATGTAATAAACAGACCGCCCTTTTAAAAGGCACACAAGTCTCCCCCTAGTTACATCACATTGGGCCTCCACAAAGGTATTTAAACACATGTAGTTCTGTACATGTGATTTACTGAGAAAATCCAGTGTTCACTGACCCTCAAACTCACACCACCACCATGTGTAATGGGCTAAGGTTAGAGCACTGGGCTATAAAACAAGAGCCTGGGTGACACCCACTTAAAGGTGATTGTTTTTTTCATACTGCATGGGTTCTGTTTGCCAGTGTAGGTGTGATGCTTTGTTTCTGTATTTAGAGAGCAATTCCCGAGAATGAGAGCACACCGTTTTTTAATAACATTAGCTACGAATCTGGGCAGCTCGCACATATGATCAAGTGTATTGTCAACAAGCTACAGGTGTACATAAAAAAAGGCAGGGGAAGTGCAAGTGTGATTATGAGCTCAGCCTGTTATCAGCTCCCTTATAAAGCATTCATCCCAAGGTGCCCTTGTTTTATATTTAGGTATTTCTTGCCTATAGTTTTAGAAGTGTGTGCGCAAAACTAGCAGCTTTATTTTCCCTTACAGGGGAGATGTTCACAACCGGCCAACGGGGATGATGATATACTGTAGCATGACAAAGGTTGCTAGGGTTGATCGCTACAAGGGAGGAAAATTGTAGGAGGTGTTTTTACATACACATACACAGAAACCTTTATTTTTAAAAAGGCTGGAAAGTCACCATGCTATTTGCCTCCTCCCAGTCACTCGCAGAAATATTTAGGGTTTGCTATTCCAATCCAAGACTTTAGCAAATCCCAAAGCTGGGCTACAGGTGACTAGAGCTGTGAGAATAACCACTTTTCCCATTTTCTGGACAATCTGAAAATTTGAAAAAATGATTCAGTTTGATCCAAACCAATTCCAAGAAATTTCAGGCAATCTTAACTCTGGCATTTCCTTACTTTATCTTAACTAGCTTAATTTTGCAACCTGGATAATGTTCTTTTAACATTGTGTGTGTGTGTGTGTGTAAGTGTAATATTTACATCCACAGACCCCAATTCTGTAACTGCATTTGTGCAAGCAGACCTCTGTGCCAGCAGAGGCCCACTGAAATCCATGGGAGCTGCTGGGTGCTCAGCACTTTCCAAAAGTAGGCCATTTAAGCTATAAGTTTTGCAGCCTAAATTTAGGCTGCTGTTTTCAAAAAATATTGGCCTAAGTGCCTATCTGAGCTTCCAAATTTAGAGCTGGGTACCTCATTTCAGTGATAGAGGCCTAAGTTTTGGGGCTTGTACTTCTGCCTACATTCCTACGGAGTTAGTTTCCAAAAAGGGAACTGATCACTCATGAAATTTAAAAAGGAAAATAATAATTCAAAGCTTTCCAGTGTGAGTTTCTTGCAATAATACTTTATTTCTAGATACCAATCACTCTATTCAGATCTCACTTGCACTGTTTTTATACCCGAGTATTTCCACTGGCCTGAACAGAGTTGCTCCTGGCATACATCAGTGAATGCAAGATAACTTGTCACAGGTGACATTTTAAAATGTCTCTATGGGTATGTCTACCCTGCCCAAAAACCCCACACCTAACAGCAGTGAATCTCAGAGCATGCAGGTCACCGGACTTGGGCTTGCACTGTAGGGCTAAAAATAGCAATGTATGTGTCTTCCCCCCCACCCCCTGCGCGCCGGTCCTTGCCGGGCCACAGAACCAGAGTTCCAGCCCAAGTGGGATTTAAGCTATTAAGTAATTTAGGGACTTTTGAAAATTTTATCCCATCTGTAATTTTCTGTTTTGGAAGTTTTATATACTCTAATTTTTGCTGGTAGGAAATATCACTGGCTAAGTATCTTCCATCTACAGAAATCACCTGCTCCTAAGGTTCTCAGACATTTTTTTAAAATGTGCAATACAATACAAACATGTGTGCTGCATTAAATTGGGTTATACCAGATCATGACACAGTATATCCCAATATAATCTAATGCAAAGCAAATCACTCACTACAACATAAATTTAGAGAAAAGCTTCCCTCCCCCACAATTTAGACAACAGCTGCTGTAGATAAAGTGTCCACACTATGCCATACGGACAGGTAGGTATGCATGGCTTAATAGTAGCTGAATTACAAGGCAGCTAGATACATCTGTATTCATATGCAACTGTAAATATTTATATCCTGAGCTTAGTGGGCACAGCTAGAGGAAAAAGTTATTTTTATTGAAACAGTGTCATTTGCAGAAGTATTCTCTATATTTTCTTGAATACCATGGTAAATAAACATCATGGTGCAGTAAATGTGGATCCTTCAGAAATAACCATGGTACTCATTCAGAGTAAGATTAAGTTCAGTCACAAAACCCAGCATACTCTAGCTTAATGAGAATGAAGTACAGGTGGTAAGGTTCAGGAGATGAAATCTACCATCCTTGGGTGAGAATCCAGGGCTACAATCCCTTTGCCCTTGCAGAGCCTTAGAAATAATGACTAGCTACTCTGCACCTCATGAGATGTGGACCTAGTGGCTAGAACACAATTGGAGGTCCTGTAAACTCTCCCCACCTCTCATTTCCACTCTCTGCATAATATGTGGCAAGAGTGCATGGAGTCCTCCTGTCCGCTAATTCACTGGTGACCCCAACCCTATGCATTCTACTACATAACTTAAGTGGTACAGAAGTGTTTGTGTAGACCCTCTGCATCAGGCTAGATTTCATCTATATGGAATTCTTAGAGCTGGGTAAATCATTCTTGGAGTTATTGCAACTGGCATTCAAAATTGGTAGCACTGATGCATACCAGACTATCATGATCGTAATGATGTAAAGGCATCTTCTGTAGATGGAATATTTGTATGTACATCCACCTCTCACTTGCAGATAGAACAAAGTTATGTTAAGAACATGGGTGTAGTATACACACATGTATCATTTGATAAAGTATAAATTTATCTGAATTGTATATTTTAATTTTATTAATCATAACTGCAGTATACTTCTGAGGTCTTCTGCATTTACGCTATTTTAATGTTATCTACCATATCTAATAGATATGCCAACAGATTTGTGGTTGTATTAATAAGAGCATCTTGTGAAGTGGCAGCAACTGGATGCTGCAGGACAAGTAGAAAAACATATCCAGCACTGAAACAAACAATTACTGATTATGTAAATCTATATCCAGTCCCACAAGCTGACATGAACCCTGCTTACAATTTAGATTATTTCAGTTGAACTGTCTTCAAACTCAAATTCATGCTAATGCAGGTACTGTAAATACTGCTTGAGCCTTAATTCAATAATGAGCCTTAATTCAATAATAATGTAATTCAACAATTACACTTAAAGATAACTTACCATTTCAGCAGTGCTAGCAAAATCCTTTTGATCACACCTGTATTGTGCTATTCATTATTTTCTTTGATGATTAAGAACACTGAAATATGCTTGTTAAAAAGAACAAAATGAAGTGCAATATTTATACCATCTGATGAAGTGCATTAGCAAATCAGAGGGCTTAGAGCACCTAAATTAAAAAGAAAATTGTATCAATATTTGATATTTCTCTTCTTTAGCATCTTGTGGTGTATATATACACACACAAACATCAATAAAACTCCTGACCTTGAATTTATTGCATTACCTAGAAATGTGATCTTTTGCCTACAAAATCCTCTTCCTGCTCATTTTCTTTCAAATCTTTGTTTCCTTCATCTTATTGCCTTCAGAAAACAGGAATTCACTATTTGCAAAATGCAAGACATGGATGTTGGGAGACATTTTTAGTAGGGGTGGGGGAAAGCAATTATTTGACCATGGGTTTTCACTATTATTCTAAGTTGGAAAAAATGGCATGAAGACATTGTTCTCGGCAACAGATCATGTAAACATTTCCTGTGACAGTCTTTCATCATATATGGGAACATTTACACTGCCAGATCTTGTCTTCTCTAAAAATGTCAGCTCTGTAAGTTTGATGCACATGTGCTCCTTCTGTAAGTGTCTGGTCAGGCAGACAGTTTACTAATTTGTGGCTCAGTAAACCTTTCACTGCACTGAGCACCTTGAGGTTAGCACATCTCTAATCATTATTTGATAACAGAAGTCTGTAAGCATCAAAACCCTAGTAACAAGAACATTGTATCTTAGCAACCAGCTTTGATATTCAAACAATTTCATTAAAGCGTAGCACCTCTTAGCAGGTGGGTGAGTGCGGGTGTTGATAAACATTTATAACATGATCAACCATTGTGTTTGCCAACACTATAATCAACATGACAAATTTATGGATTTGTTTACAAGCTCGTAGGTATCCAACCTAAGTAGGTAAACTACCTTGTATCTCTAGATACAGATATAGTCAGAGACTTGATGCTTCTTTATATTGTACATACTGAATACAAGGTTGGCAGATAAATACATTTCACCATAAAAATCATCATTTAAATTAAACCACAAAAAGCGTGTTAGAGTGAAGGCAAGGATTAAGTTTTATCCCCAAGAGATCAAGGAAATTTGAAGTCAAAACTGTCCTTAATTTATCCTACTGTTACTAATACATAGATCACATTCCATAGTGTCATAAAGATCCCACAACACATAAGCAATGACATTTTGGCCCTGAACCATAACTCCTTTATTTTATGTCTTGAGTTAAATTCTAGTGATTAGAGCAGAAGACAGAGAATCAGAACCCCAGGACTGTATCACCCTATGCGCTGCTACTTCACTGTGTGATCTTGGGTTTGCCATTCCAATTTATTAGTATCTCCGTTTTCCCAGTTGTAAAACAACTATATGACAATGAATTGTTCTATTAATCATCACATTATTTCAACACAGGAGATATAAACTGGTACATAGAGCAGGTGCAAAATATAATTTTTAGTGTGTGTGGTTTTGAATAGTGGTGTTCAAGAAACCAAAACTATTACAGTCCTCCTAAAATGGAGGGCCAGGCATCATGGTTCAGACACAGGTGCACAGGCAGGCTGGCTGCATGTCTACACACAGGATGTCTACTCAAAAAGACAGAATAGCATATTATTATTGTGATGGTAATACAGTGATTTTAGGTTTCAGAGTAGCAGCTGTGTTAGTCTGTATCCACAAAAAGAACAGGAGGACTTGTGGCACCTTAGAGACTAACAAATTTATTTGAGCAAAAGCTTTTGTGAGCTACAGCCCACTTCATCGGATGCATGCAGTGGAAAATACAGTGATTTGAGACACCTTGGGTACCTCTGAAGTCAACAGGGGTTTTACCATTGGCTTCAATACATACAGAGTGGGGCCAATGTTGAGCACCTTTAAAAATCCCACACTTTGGGGCCTGATTCGCCTCACACACTGATTTCAAAGAGATGATTCTCACCAATGAATATAGATCATTGTAAAACTTGTGTAAGCCAGTGGAGAGTCAGGTGTGGTGTTGGATTATTTTTGGGTGGGGAGGGGAGTGCGGGGGTAAGGTTAGCATTGCTCCAAAAGTTTGTAATAGCTACTCTAACACTGTTAAGATCAAACCATGCGACTGCTGCAATTACGGTGGTTTGCAAAGCAACAATTTACTAATTTACTGAATAGCTTTGTTATGATCCAGCTGTTGTAAAAATAATTTGATAGTTTCAATCCAGTCCTAGGCAGATAACAAGTAACAACACACACTCCAAACCAGTACAATTCTGAAAAATTAATTGATTCTAGAAAGAATGCAGATTAATCTAATCCAGATAAATTCGCTCCCCATTTTTGAGAGACAAAGTGTACAACAAAATGAGGCTTCGTTTACTGATAAATCCCCATATCTTACATTCAGTACTTTACTTCTTGATACTACTTATGTAATTAGACCAATTATTATTACATATGCATTTCTATAATATCTATGCTATGGTGGCCAAACTTCTGTCTATACAAGTTCATATCTGCCTACATTATGAAAAATTGACATCACTCCATTTTATTATCATTTTCTTCTATTCTTTGAATGTTGCAGATTTGATGGGCCAAATTCTCCTCAGAGTTACACCAATGTAACTGTATTGAGGACAATGTGTTTACTCTTGTGTAACCAAAACAGCATTTGGCCTCACATGGTCTAAAGCTGACAGACTCGCTATCCTTCTGAAAATATCTGTTTTGACTAGTTTCCAGTCTCCACTCTGATGTTCAAAGAAAAAGGGGGAAGGGGAAAATCTGACAAAAAGAATGTTTCAGTGGTTAGGGTGTTAGCTGAGAACTCAGAAGACTGGGGTTCAGTTTCTTCTTTGCTTACAGATTTCCTGTATGACCATGGCCAAGTCCCTTAGCCTCTTTAAAATGGGGATAATAGAACTTCCCTACCTTACAGGGGTGTTGCAAAGACTGTGAAGTGCTAAGATACTATGGCAATAGAGGCCACATACCTTACATAGACAGGTGAAATATACACAGTACTTTGTCTTCTATTTGTATTTGATGAATTACTACTTTAAAAAACATTCCGAATTTTTTAGTATATGTTAAGATAAATGTGCATGGCACTTCACTACAAAAAGTTTCCAAAATATAAATGTTTCCCATTTTCAGTATTTTACAGGAAGTTTGCAGTTGTATTAGAAATCCCAGATTTGCTAAGGGTGTTTAAAATTTACCAAAGGTATGAATTAAAATGCAAGGAAGAGATAAACAAGAAACTTTTGCTAACTGAAGTTTGTACCTTGTACCTATTGCATCCAAGGTAACATACCGCATCACTGATTTTACACGGGACATACTACAGCATGCTATTAATCTACCTGAAATACCTGAGGTTAAGTGAAGCATTATAGAATAGGTAACTGAAACTCCCCTTTTGAAATTAAAACCAGCCACCATGAAAAACACTTTTATTGTTTTAGCTTGTTCCCATGTGTTTAGTTTGCCTCCCAATGCAAAACTCTGACAGATAATAAAACAGAGTACAGTAGGGCTGGGAAAGAAAACCCAGCTGGCAGACAAGAGCAATGTTTTCATAAAAGACCCAGGATTGTAAGAGGAGGCTGAGTTTAATATCTTGAGTGATTTCAATTAAGAAATTGACAAACAGAACTGAGGAAAAGAGTAACTAAAGGCAAAATATCAGGCCCCAGCTTCTCTCGGGATCAGTCCCTTGAAAGGGGAGAATGATCTTGCACTGAAGCACAGAACAATGAATTGCACAATCTGGATTCTTTCCCTGGCTTTGCTATAGACTCCCTGGGCAAGTGACCTTCAGCAAGTCATTTAACTAGAGACAGTCAAGAGACAAAGTCTTTTCCAGAAAAAGATTTCCCACCAAGTTTATACTCTCTGTGCCTTCTGTAAAATGGGGATAATACGTACTTAAACTCACCAGGCAGTTGGGAGGATTAATGTTTGGAAAGTGTTTTGGAATGCACAACATGAAGGGGCTGTATTAGTGCACAGAACTGATTTTTAATGACACTAAAGACTCCCTCTGATGTCGCCTTACCCAAACCCAACACAACCAGCATGTGGAGTATGGATTTTGCATTGACTATCAGCTACATTTTTGTCATTGAGAGGGGCAGGCAGCATCTTTTTGTTCTGCATTTGTACAGTGCCTAGCACAATGGGGTCCTGGCCCATGCCTAGGATTTCTCAGCACTACAGAAATACAAATAATAATAGAAAAAACAGAAAAAGTAGTTTGGGAGGATGTTTCATCACTTTCCTTCTTAAGGCATGCTCCTCAATTAACTTTCCAGAACATGTGTTCAGCAGTAGAAGACAGAAGAAATTCACAAATATTAGTTACCCTGGACCTAATTTTTATTCACAGTGCATAAAGCCGCTGCAATATTGGTCTGAATGGAGATGGATACTAAACAACAAAGAACACAACCTATATATGTTTCCCTTTGGTCAAACTATTCTGTCCACCCAGCCAGCACACTGTATGCTCATAGACACACTCAGCATTTCTGGTGCTCTCTGTTCCAACAGCCTCTGACTGTATTTATAAAATATATGGCTTCAAAAGCTGGTAGATACTAACCTCTATCTCTCTCAGCTCTTATACATATATGCCCCCCCTTCAACCAGTCTGTGGAATATCTTTTTTGGGGGGAGGTGAGAAAAGGGCGGAGAGTGGCCCACACCAGAAGGAAACCACTTCACAACAAGAAAAGGAGTACTTGTGGCACCTTAGAGACTAACAAATTTATTTGAGCATAAGCTTTTGTGAGCTACAGCTCACTTCATCAGATGCATTCCACTGCATGCATCTGATGCAGTGAGCTGTAGCTCACGAAAGCTTATGCTCAAATAAATTTGTTAGTCTCTAAGGTGCCACAAGTACTCCTTTTGTTTTTGCGAATACAGACTAACACGGCTGCTACTCTGAAACACTTCACAACACTGACTTAATACTACTACAAGACAGTAGGCAAGTATATATTATAGAAATCTGCAGTGATTAGAAATTGAATTGATAATAAGACATTTCACTATAAAACGGATAATTAAGAATCACTTAACACATGTTAAATATTTCTTATAGCACCACCATGAGCTAGTTAAGTATTATCCCCTTTATACAAATAGGGAAACAGACAATGATTGTTTCAGGGCTGCAAGTCACTTGGCAGAGGTGGTGCTTGAACTGTGTGGCTTCAGGATCCCATTTCTATGTTCAGACTCAAAGCCAAGAAGAGAAAAGATTGAGGGGAAAGGGGAGGGTTTAATAATAATATTTCTAATATTATGGAAAGTCAAGGAGGTGGAGAGCTACAGGAAGGCTATTCCAGGTAACAAGCTTCAGAGGCACAAATGGCAGCGAGACTGCGGGAGGAGATGGAAGGGGAGAGAGGACTAGATGGGTGTTAGGGTGGCAACAGGAGAAATACATGAGATGTATCTAACTGTGCATGAACAAGTCCCTAGAGAATTTTAAAATTCAGAAATTAATTTAAAACTGGATGCTGAAATTAGCAAAGAGCCAGTTGAGAGATGGTGGAGGGTAGGAGTGATATTCTTTTTCAAGGTGTCACTGGTAGAGCAGCCCAAAATTGGGGAAAGGGAACATTTTTGGACAATATTGTGTGATTCCCCCCCCCTTTTTTTTTCAACAAACTATAGAGCCAGCCAAAAAAATTACTTTCTGAAGCAAGCTGGAAATATTTTGAAACCCTTTGTAATGACCTACCCCCCACCCCCAAACCAGCACTGGCCACGTTGTCACACATTCCAAAAAGCACAGCTACACCAGGGATTACTGTTGCCCACTGAATGTCAGTTACCTCTATTACTTGCTCATTGAGCCATAACTTGTCCTTCAGCAGGGGGGCTGCTTGCAGTGATTTAAACTCCTATGAGAGATTCCTTCCTATACTATGCATATTGCAGTAGAACTCAAGGCCCCATTCGGGATCCCACTGGACTGATAGATATACTCTAAGTGCTGTCACAATAGGAAGACAAAAGCTACATACAATTAAGTGGTCAGCTTTTTTGCTACTTTGGCATGAGTCTTATAATTAGCTTCTCTGCAAAACACCTGCTGTAGATTCTTTAATTTTTGTTATTTTAACTACAAGTCTTGGTCTTTTAACATCTTTTTAATAGAGGTGGCTAATAAAAGGTCAGTAAGCTCAATGCTATTTCTAATCATAGAATGCCAGAGTTGGAAGGGACCTCAGGAGGTCATCTAGTCCAACCCCCTGTTCAAAGCAGGACCAATCCCCAATTTTTGCCCCAAATCCCAAGTGGCCCCTTCAACCCTGGGTTTAGCAGGCCAATACTCAAACCACTGAGCTGTCCCTCCCCACCATTGTCAATCTGGAGTTTAGGCCTTAAATGGCCTGTTCTGTAATAAAAATGGACATCACCACTGGAGCTGACCGAAGGACTATAACTCTGTTTTGTGACAACTTTTGAGATTTCAAGATCTGTTTCTGTTCCACACTGGAATGATAACAAAACCCTCTGAAAGTTTCCTTGAAACATGGTTGAAACATGTCAAGATGTCTGTTTTCAGAAGAAAACCTGAGCTTTTTCACTGGGAAGGTAGCATGTAGCCTAGTTGTTATGGCTCTGGATTGGGATGTGGAGACCCAGCTTAAGTCTCTCCCGTACTGCCTGATTCAGACTGGAATTTTTCATCCCACATCAGTCTGCATCAGGCGGATGATCTGGAATTGGAACATTAGGGTATATCTACACTGGAATAAAAAACCTGCACTGACTCAGGTTCACAGGGCTAAAAATTGCTGTTTAGATGTTCAGGCTTGGGCTGCAGCCCAGGTTCTGGAACTGTCCTCACCCCATCCCCCTTGTAGGGTCCCAGAGCCTGGGCCTGAACATTTACACAGTAGTTTGACGGCCCATCAGCATGAGCCCGATAAGCCTGAGTCAGCCATGGGCGTTTAATTGCTACGTGGACATTCCCTTGGTCTCCGACATGCCAGGCCAGTACCCTAACCATCAGGCTATAGAGTGAATAATTTAGGTGAACCTTGTAGGAAAACATGACATGCACTTGATTAGATCCACTAGTGATAAGATGCCTGTTTTCTGCATCCTAGTTCTGAAACAATAACTTTCCCAGTAAAACAAAAAGTGGATTTGGAATGATTTGTTAAATGTGATCATGAAATAAGGACCTGACTACCTGGAATCACAGAAGCAAATTAGAGATGATATATTACATGAAACTCCATCCTCTTCCACATACACAGACAAGCAGGTTGTACAGTCTCTCTCTGCTCTTTGCTACAGTCTGTACTACAGGCAGATAACATTCACCAATTAAATTTAAAACCACTCTGACAGACATCCTGCTAGCCATGAGGAAATGGAGGACTACCGAGTTTTCACGAATCTGGGAGGCAAATGATTGTGCACATGTGTGTCCAAAACCAAAGATACAACCAGCTTTGCTTAACAGATCAATTAAACATCAATACAGTGTACTGTTTTAAGTTATTTTGGGATGCATGTGTCTGTGTGCATGATGTTTCATTGGCACCGACAGTTTTTCTAGAGCAGTATGGCATTTCCCGACAGCCTAGTGAGCAGATCACTGGGATTGACTTGCCTTTCTTTGAGAGTCTACCGAATGGACAGACAAAGAGACAAACAGCAGAGCTTGTGGTCGTCAGCTAAATTATATACATTTGTTTTTCATTACTAGTCTAAGGGGAAAATCTGAATTGACATAATTGTAGTTTCTCTTAATGGTCCAGACCCAAACAGGAAAATAGGTTCAATACAAAAGTTGAAGTGAACTTTTGTCTTTCCAGAATGTAGATAAAAAAAAGTTAGAGCTATGTATGGACATAAATCAGAGTGACTTTTGATCATTCCCTGGCTCATGAGGAACAGCTACCACCTTTTAGGGAATGAGTGACTACAAAAGGGAGGGGGGGGGAGATTCCGTCCGTTAGGTTAATTCTAATTTTGAGTGTAGACTATTTAATATTTCCTTTGACTATGGATTGTACTAATGTTATTAAAATGTTCTAATGAAAAATCCTAATCCCAGACCTACTGTCTTGAGAGAGAGGTTCATTTGTATCTCACTGCAACATATAACATTTGTAATACTATAATTCATCATTAATACTAGAGTCCAACACATATAAACAGGTTTATAGGCTTCCCCGCTCACCATTCCCCACTTTTTAAAAAACCCTTTTATCTTCCCACTCCTGCTAGTATAGGAGAATGGCAGAAGAAAATACTGCATTACTGATTCTTACATTTCACATATTGGAAAGCATCAAATTTTTGGCTATTCCACTGATAACATGATCACCTTTACAACATTTAAATGTCTTTTAAAACCTCAGAAGGCTTTATCAAATATTGTGAATGATGACCAAAGCTAAAGACAAGCATCCTATTATTTTCCTAAGTATCTTTGTTATTATTTATAAACACTTTGTATGTTGCTATAAGACAACCATGAGACATATGTCAACAGACAGAACACCAAATGTTTAATTTTGTTTTATGTCAGAATGATCTTTACATTGTGGGATTTTCTTCAGATTCCTATACATCATTTGAGAATCAAGCAGAAATCCTCATTTGACTCATCTCATTATGTGTCTATATTAAGTTTCACATTAAACCTCAAGTGCCATCTGTAACTTCCTGATAATATCTTTACACCTCTGAGGCTCTGATGTTTGATGGAAAGCCCCCTGCAACCTCACCTAGGGTATCATCATATTAGGCAACCCTCACTTTCCTATGTATTTACCAACTGAAGCATACACTCAACTGAACCTACTTTGTGGAAGTCCATGGTTGGTTAGTCAGCCGTGCACAGTTTTCCCAACCTATCATTCCTACTGATATTTCTAAAATTTAACAAAATATTGTCCCTGGGTTCTATACCTAAACAGCAAGACATTACCTGAATAAAATGAAAAATGGCAACACTCTTCATTACGTTAATTTCTTACTTTTTACTTAGTGCAATATATCTAAAGAAGTGAAACTTACTGAATCAAATTTAATGGCATAATAAATTCTTCCCTTCAGACAATGTTGAAGCTTAATTCACTAGTACACTTCAAGCCTTTGCCTTTAGCATCTGATGGGTCATTAGTCTGTAATCCAGCAGCTAGCCTGTTTGGAATCTAAACTAAATCAGCAAGTACCATATCAGTAGTTTCTGAAATATGATTGGCAGGTCAAACGTCCTCAAAAAGACTGCCTGGGGCAGTTAAGACTGGTATAGGGCATGACCAGAACAGAACCAAGTAATGAATCTGAAAGCATGTACTCACTAAAGACTTCATTCATTCTATCTCACTAAACAGCAGTTCTTCAAGTCATTTGACTTATATTTTTGATGTTTTTAAACCAGTAGGTCATGCAATAAAATTGTCCTGTATGTGCCAATAGGTTTAACATACAGATCATTGGTTTGCATGCTTGGGCATATTTTATTTATATTTTTCCCCTGAGTTTTTCCCTAATAGCCTGTACAGGCAGAAGAAGCATTACAGGCTTCCCCACAGCACAGTCTAGCAGTACTTTAAAAATCACAGTGTTTCAAAAATTCCCTTCTTTTAGAAGCCCAATGACTGTGAAGTGTCAGCCCCTACACCTGAAAAGCCAGAATGTACATGCAGTTTTAGCACATTCCTGAGACTTCACAAGAAGTCAGGATCGCCAGCTGTGAATGTTGGGTTTTTACGTTATGTATGAAACAGAATCCAGAGGTAACCATTTTAGGGATTTTCAATGTACGACTCAAATCAAGTTCAGCTTTAAGATTTATTTAGAGTTTTTCAGACTGATAGAAATGGAAGATGTGTTACCTTGCATTTAAGATGCATCCTATGTTTGTCTCTAAATGTCCTACCACACTAAAGGTTGCACACTCATAAAACTTGACCCATAGTCTAGTGCAGTCAATTGGCATCAATGAGCTTTGGATCAGACCCTTGTCTTTACATTATGCTGAGGCTGTCTGTGACAAATTTAGCTTTTGATAGACTATACAATATTATTCCAAACATTTCCCAGATTCAACAAAATAATCAAAATTTCTGAACCTAAAGATCAGATTTACTGTTTCATTTTCTTTCCTCCACCACAGCTTGCTAAACACTTTATTGGGATGAGATGGGTGAAGTTTTCCAGAAGCAACAGCACAGTAGCAAAGGGGTACTTGAGCTTGATGCTTGGGTTTCAGCCTCAGGGTATTCAGCAGCCAAGGAATACATTTTTATGCGATTCCTTTGGATTATTTATTGTGCAACTCCTATGTCATACTGGTTTAAAATCTATGTGAAGGGTATCCAGAGTTCTGGATAGGGAGTTGTTTTACAGATTGAAATAAAAATTTTAAAATGTATGATTCAAGATGTGTTTTATTCTACTGATTTCTTAAGTCAATGCAGAATAATACAATCATAAGACAAAAACAGAGTACAAACATCATTTGGAATATTTGATGAGGTCTTCATGTTACAGAATAGACTAAATATGTCCTAGCAGAACCACACTTGCTGAGCCACCATATGCACCACATCTAATGAAAGATACTAGCAATTTCAGCATGATATAGATAATGACAACACAGCAGGTGCAGTGGAGAGCAGCAAGAGGGTTAAAACCATACAACTTTAATATAAATATCAACATTTTCCATGCAAATGCAGTAATCATTTAAGGAACTCACCAGAGTTTACCAATAAAGGACTGATTACCCATGCACACTGAAACTTCCTTAGAGAGTTTACAATCTGGGTTCACTGGGAAGGGACCGTGTCTTCAAATTCATTCAAACCAAGAGATAATGAGGTTTGGTAAACAGGGCATTTGCATTGTTTTGCGCAACATCCTCATTGCAACTTTTGAATCTTGGGGTGCACAAGAAAGGCAGGTAGGGTGACCAGATGTCCTGATTTTATAGGGACAGTCCTGATACTTGGGGCATTTTTTTTTTTTTAATATGGGCTCCTATTACCCCCCAGTCCCTGTCCTAGTTTTTTACACTTGCTATCTGGTCACCCTAAAGACAGGGTAGGGTCCATCACGACTTTCAGTCACTTTCACTTGTTGGAACTCAATGCAGCTTCAATAGAAAACCAAATAGCTAGCATTTCAAAAATGTGTTTTTATAGTATATGAACCCTTTATGGAACAGAGCTAGGGAATTTAATAGGGTTAAAACCAAAGAGACCACAGAAATTTAAAAGTGATTCTATCCCCTCTATTTCTACAGGTTTTGTGCAGTTACCCAGAGAATTTTTTTTAAAATACACACAATGCATAGTATCTAATAGAAGTAAAATCACCGTTAATTAAATTCCTTTTCCTGTTCATAAAAGTATAAACGTGTTTGCATCTTACAGTGAAAACATAGCAGGCAGAATTAATTCCTGATACAACTGTATAGAAGTCAGTGGAGTCACAATAAAAGTTAGCTTTGGAGTTATTTATTTATTTTTTAAAAATGTGGCAGGAGATATGTATGGAGCACCAACAAATCCCATCAAAGCCAGTGGAACAGCAGATGTTCAGCACCTTTGAAAAAAATCAAGCTAATATAGTTTAAGAAAGCTGACCCTTTGAAATGTGGGTTTTTTTGCAAGCCAGGGGCCTATTCAGGTGTTCTCTATCCAAACATGTACTGTTAAAACACATTTTCTTCTCTAATCAATAGAAGATAGCTGGAAATGCCGACTCAATGGGCCAGATCCTCAACTGGTATCAATGTAGCTTTGCTGATTTACATCAGTTGATGATAAGGCTCTATGTCTTTAACTAATATACTGTAATATTCTCTCTCTCTCACACACACAGAAACGCGCACACACACACACACACACACACAGAGGAGGTGAAAGGTACTTAAAAATGAGAAGATTTAAATTCCTTTTTTATTTATTATTGAACTATCAGAAACACTCTGTCATTTGGGATCTCCCTCTGTATCTCACTCTTTGTATGCTGAGGTACTTCAGTGAACCCAGCAAAGTGAGCCCAAAATGCTAACTTGAGATTTGCATTATAAATGGCAGATACAAAGAAAGATTTTTTTAAACTTTTGGTTGATCTAGCATATCAAAGATCTTTTTCCTCTCTTTTTCTAAGCTCCTTCAGTGACTATATTGAAGTGAACTGAAAGGATTAGCTTGAAAGTGGCAAGAAATCTGGCATGCAAGAAAAAAAAATTCCCCCACTTATTTCAGTTGAACTCTTCATTATGGGGGGGGGGCTCTTAGTCTTTAAAAATGTGCTTTGCTGTCTCACACACATGCTACTCTCCACTGCGTCAATACCAAACAAGGTGAAAATAGGAAGCACACAAAAACAGCTCCTAACATGAGTTCCTGCGGTCCCCACTCACCCTACCAGGTTGCTACAATAAGGACCAGCGTGAAAAGTTCAATATCCATTTGCTGCCACCACTGTTACTAGCACTTTAGATATAGCTGATGTAGTGAATTTAGTGACACCCTTCTCTCTTCCCCACACATCACCTCAAGCACCTTTCTACAAGGATAAGCCATTAGTGTTTTTACAGAGGACCCATCTCAGCAATGCACACAGGAAAGACAAAGGCCAAGACCTCAACCAAGACAATTACCACCCACCACAGATTTCAGAGCTTGCAATGTGCTCAGCAAGTTTTTGCTCTGGTATTGTTCATTGGGGGAATATGAAACACCATAGGCATGTATTAGCCAGGAGACGTGGATTCCAGTTTCTGGCAAAGTTAGGAACAGAATCAATATTAATTCTCATACAGCTCAATCCTGTAGCAAACCTTGCACTGAAGTCAATGGGAGTTGTGGCCAAATACATCAGGGTTTGATTCAGAACTTTCTCTCATCTATTTTTGATGCACTCATTTTTAAATTACTTTAACATTTATTTTCTAAGATTCCTAGAAGAATTAGGTCCTTTCTTCTCCCTCCATCTTCTTTTCCCTCCACTCTGGGGATCTTTCAGCTTCAGCTTCTGGCCTAATTCAACTTCTCTTATTTAGTTTGGATACTTAGGTAACGTAGCTGAACCTACAGAAAAGCTTCTGTGCTCACATAATTCCACCACCCTGAAACAAACTCAGTGACAGTCCTATGCCAACAATGAACATTCTTTTACCTAGTGTTATTTTCCTGAGTGGGCCTTCTAACTCTGTTCAGGGTCTTTGGAAGGCAGCAGACCTAATTGAAGGGTTAAAATCCATTGCTAATGTAATAACCTGGTATATGGATTTGTGTACAGGCCTAAAGTCCAGAGTTTGGTCAAGAGGTCAGAGGCCTAGAAAATAGTGATTAGCTAAGAGAAAGCAGAACAACCAAAGATAACCTTGCTTTCACAAAGACATGCCCAGTCAGCAAAACACCAGATGTTGGGGGCAATAATTGTGTCTTATTCAAAGTTGCAAATAGAACAAAGCAGACCTGTTTCTGTTGTGTTAGTTTCTTCTGTAGGGAGATGTTCTTCCCACACATCCAACCTTGAGTTTATGAAGGGTTCAAGCATGTCAGTATAAGATATGGCCTCCTCTCACCTCCCTTTCCCAGGAACCAATGCCTGCCTTAAAACACAAATGAACAACTTGAAAGAATCTTTATTGCCATATACTTTCACTGTTTCTTTGCTTTTACCCCTAGATATGTATCTGTTGGACAATCAAAGGAGCAACTTCATTCCTATGGACCCCAAATCAAAAGTCAACATATATATTTTATACTAATACACTTATTAAAAGTACTAATTAAATGTCAAATGTTAGTTTGTCAACTTGAGACCATGGGCAAAACATTATGTAACCTTTGACCATTGGCTACTGTGCTATCATGTCTTGCAACTAAACCTATCCTAGAGTGTGGGACTGCCTACCGCATCACTTTCCCCCGCCCATGGAAAATCCATATTGTCTATTGTAATCAATTGATTGACAGTGTCTCTGGGCCTAATAAGCAAGGTAACACTCCGTCAGCACTGTAAGTAATAAACTCCTGTGCTTGACCTCTATACAGTGTGGATTTATGTCCTTCACTAATCCTCTTGTGTTGCATTGTCACTCTTTCCAACAGAGACTCATGTTCCCCAGAGCATGTTTCCTTTCTCCTCCCCATAAAGGACTGATAAAACTAATCAAAGTAAATTCTACTAACCCTCTTGAGAACATGGATTAGATTTAACCAGTTTGGGAACCCTAAAAATTAGCATGTGGTTACCCACCAGACAAATGCAGTCGGAACTAGGAATTTGAAATGAACCATGAAAAATTGTCTTCAAAAATGTCATGAATGCCAAAAAAAATAAAGAAAGTCCCAACCAAGACCACATTTATTGATTTATTTAACTGTGTTGTGAAAACATTTGCACTGAACATTCTGGGCCAAATTCATCCCTTGTGTAACTCCACTGATCTCAATGCAGGATTAGCTAGAATTGCATCAAGAAGAAAAGCAAAGCAATACATACTAGCACCCACCATCTAGATTCATCCAGCCCTACAAACAGCAACAGTACAGTCATTGAACCCTGCAGCAGAGACATGCACACAAATACCTGGGCCAGGCTGAAGACACTGCTGCATTGACAGGGAGAAGTAAATGTGAGACAATCTGGGGACATGGCAAAATGGAGGAACAAGTGACCACCAAAACCTGCCCAAATGCAGTACATAACATACATGTACTATATTTCCGTTGTGATGTTTAAAAGCACATTTACCAGTGACTAGCAACAGGAGAATATAATTGGTGTCCTATTATCTCTGGATGTAAACAACAGACCTTTGTCTTTCTTTTCTACAACCACTTTCCTACCACTTCATGCACATCATGACAAGTGTCCTACTTACCTCTTCTTAGAGTAGCAGCCGTGTTAGTCTGTATTCGCAAAAAGAAAAGGAGGACTTGTGGCACCTTAGAGACTAACCAATTTATTTGAGCATGAGCTTTCATGAGCTACAGCTCACTTCATCTGTAATATTTCACCAAGACATCTACTCATGTCCTGAACTGAAATTCCACTAGTCCCAGAAAGTCAGGTTTGTTAATCAGCAAAATCCACCTTGAATAAAGGCAAGGGAGTCCTTCATCACCTGAAGAAGCAAGGAAGAGCTCTCACTTTCTCCAACAACTGAAGGTTGATTGTAGAGCCATGCTACAGTAGCTCACTTTTAACAAAACCCTAAGCCTTCTTGACTCCATGTGTGTGTCTGGGTTTGTGACCAATGCAGAAGGCACTCATCTGTGCCATTTTATAATTGTTAACTTGAGTCAAGTCAGCCGAATTGAGCCCATTAATTTTTAAAATGTAAATAAAGATTGAAATGCTATAAAAACAGTTAATTAATCAGATACAAGATGTAATCTTCTTCCTCTGACAAAAAGAAGCAAAACAGGGAATCTAAATCAATTTAGATTTACCTCATTTAGTTCTTGTAAAAGCCAACGCTTAATATAGGCTGAAAAGAAGATAGCGCAAAGAGAGTCCATGATCCTTTGAAAACGTACACATGTGCTGAACTTTTCACACATCAGTGGGTGAACTCAAATGTGTAACGTTCAACATTCACATGGGTCTCTTCATGATCAAAAACAAACAAAAACTGGTACCACTACACGTAATCCTAGAGAGATTAATACCATCAGAGGGGGAAATCCCCATATTAATAGGGATATTTACTGCTCCCCACTTCATCATCCATCCAAGAGAACTTATGACTGAAGAACTTTAATTGTTTGGGTATTCATAGAGGAATACCTAAAGCTGCAAAATCCAACTGGGTCAGCCTGATTCTGACAATGAACTTTTATTGCGCATTTCTAACACTGTCTGAAATAATCCCAGATTTCATTTAATCTCTCTTCGAGTACTAAAAACAACAGAAAGCAATAAAATCTCACATGGCACATATTGCAAGAACTAGTGTTTAGTCTCATTGATAAAAATGACAAACCCCTCTCTCAGCTCCACAATAACACCAAATTTTTAGTTTTTCTTGTTTGGCTGGATTATGCACTTCCCTTCCTATATTAACATTAAATCTCTGTATGTTAGGTTTTGGAGACTATTTTCCTGCACATAAGTGTTTTATCTGCGGACAAAGAGCAATACTGACATTAGGTAGGTAGAATAAAAAATAGTTGCTGGAGCCAATAAAGCAGCTCTCTTCACCATCCATATGGTCGCTAAATTTAATAGCAATCATGTCATTTTTATATGTGAATAACTTGATGTAGTTTTTATATGTAAATCATTTGCAATACATAAACTCAGGCATATTTCTTAAATAAACACATCACCAAAGATTGAATTACAAAACTAATTACTTCATCTAAGATAAAATTTACTTTCTAAACATACTTTTACATAACAACTTTGTTTTTAAATTGAAGATTGAACTACATCAAGGTAGTAAAGACATTTTACCTTCCAGGAAGAGATAATGAAGCCAGCTAAACTGAATATTTGTACATTTCATTTAGGAGCAAATGGGACTAACCCTTTGCAAATGCAGCAGCTCTGCTGCACAGTAGGTGGGTACATGGAAGAACTCTGCAACTCTGGCATGCCATGCAGGTGAGTTGAACATCAGCTTTACAGAGACTGCTTTGGGGGGAGGTAAAGAGGGTCCTTGGATCTACAATTAAAAATACCACCAATCATGTAGGTGGTGTGCTGGGGTCACAGGCCCTATTCCAGCATATGCATAGGAACAGTAGCCATGGAATGATGCCAATCTATTTCTAAAAAGCAAATCCTGTTTGTTTAATGTGGGAGGTGGAGGAAGGGAAGGATTTCACCCTTTATGATCTTATCTTTATTTTTTAATTCTCACTTCTCTTCTTGGTGGAAGATAATATGACAAGTCAGAGGTCAGCATTAAAGAAACAGGGAAGGAAACTCCATTGTCAAGGAGGATTTTACAATATAGTTACATTTTTCAGCCCTGACCTTATTGTGCTTCCAGCACAGCACACACCCCTTTCTCCAGAATGTGTTCTACACCCTGTAACGCCCCTTCCTCATTTTTCAAATTGTTTATTGTCTTGTACATCAACACTACGAACATTTACTATGAGCAGCAAACAAACCTAATGAATGATCATTTATTGGTCATCCATTTTCAGTCTGATATAAGATATATCCTGTGTCTTTGCAGAGAAAGTGACTCAACAATCAAATAGTCTTTGTCCAGTTTGAGCTTATATTCAATACGACATTGTTTCCTGTACATAAGTGAATTATACCTAAGCTGTTGCTTTTATAATGGGTGCTGGAGGAGTCAGGAAGAGGGTAAAGATTTTTTCCCCTTCGGTTTCACTGTGATCAGGGAACAGAAGTCTCTCAGGAGGCAAGTTTCTTAACTACCCCCTTGCTTATTATTCAAGGACCTTGAGAGCAGAGCTTCAATCCTTTCCTTCTCATGGTGTGTGTGTGTGTGTATGCATGTAACCTTCAAAGACCATGGCCCTACAGTGATTTTCATATTGGCAGACTCTTGCAACTGCTTAAAAGCTCTAGTGATTCTAATGGGATTCCACAGAGGTGGAAGAGTCCATTCACCTGGGCCAGGGCCTTAGTGCTATTTAACTGTCTTCTGTCCTCTAAGGACTCAGGCATACAAACATCTAAGCATCTCTGGCCCTTTTCAGCAAAGCCATTAAGTACATGTCTAACTGGAAGTATACATAATAGCCCTAATGATTTCCTCCAACACACATTAACTTCCATGGGACTACTCACTTACTTATATTTAAGGAGATGCTTAAATTCTTTGCTGCAAAAACAGAGACAAACCCTAAATGTCTACAGTCTTTCCTCAGAGTAGAAAGGAAATCCATTTTCTTATTTCTCCTTTTTGAATTTTCTGTTTTCTTATTTAAGGAATTAGCTAGTTATGTAACACTGTAAACATAGGTTATTTCTCCTTTTCTTCTCCATCTCAAGGAAGTAGAAATTCTTACCTCCCAGAAGAAAAGCCTTCTCTCCCCTGTTTAACACCAGGGAAAGAGAGTGATTGTGTGAGTAATTCCCTGGCAATTAATTACTACTGGGCCCAAATCAGCCTATCTGAAGCTAATTTAAGGTGTCACAGGTGCAACAAAAACCAGTCATAGTCTGGCCAATACTGCTATATAAAAGTCCTGTCCCAACCAGGTAGAAGTTATTTTAGATAACAGTGTCAGGGGAAGTAAGATGGGAGAAAGTGAGTTCCTAGTGGGATCCTCAAAACTAATTTTAAGCTGTTATAAATAGGCATAGTTCTATTAGTATCAATGCAGCTATTCTAATTTACCTGAATGGAGACATCAGCCTTGAAGTGCTTAGCAATATGGTGCACTGTTACCCCGCTTACTGGGGTGGTGGTGTTCTTATTAATAAATGCTTGTTTTATTCATTTTATTGCTGTTTACTTTCTGCCATCATTCTAGAAGCTTATCCAAGTCACTCACCCACTGACATACTGATCATCACAATAAGAACTCTTCTTTCCTAACAGTCTGGCTCACTTTTGCTTTCCCCCTTTGTTCTCTTGTCTTTCTACCGTGAGGGTGGAACAGCAATTCTTTGAAAAGTGAGAATTGAAAAACAATAATTATACAATAACTAGTGGCTTTGTGCAAAAATAGTTTAACAAATTTTTGAATGAATACACACTGCTAAAATTAATTTCAGAAAATTTCATGGAAATACAGTAGAGGTGTGATTTTTCCAAGGTGCTGGGAGTGGCAGATTGTCAACACCTCTGAAATTCAGGCCTGGCATAATTGTAGGTTCCTCCAGTGAAGAAACACATCTAAAGAAGGTTTGTGCATGCTGACGTGAATCAGTGCAGTTGAGTCTTTTGACATACAGTTTTATTAACATTTACAAGAGTGCTGTGTCTTATTTATGCAACCAATTAACAAAAGGAAAGGAATTATGGTCAGACAGCAGGTTCATTGATCACCTTCACATATTTTGCAGGACCATATACTTTCCTGTGTAGGAATAAGGAGTGTCTAAAGCATTCCTAGTTTTTGTGTGTGTTTGGCAGGGGGGGGATTTCTACAACGGTTTAGTGCTTGACCCTCTCATAGTTCTTTTTCTTGTCTTTTAGCTCCCCATAATATTTTTCTAGACCCCACATTGCTCTCAAAACAAAGCTAAATCCCCAGGATACATGAGAAAGTATCATACTTCTAAGCTGTCTCTGTATGACTAGATGTGTATGCAAACAGGCAATTTCAGCAATCAACCCCCATCACATACCATTGGGCTCACAGGGACGAGTTCTGATTTTCAGTGATGCCTGCCATCTATGGTTTACCTTAGTTTAGGGAAATATTGTACAGTGGTAGGTCTTGAGATTGAACCCCAGCATCTCTGTCTGATACTGTGACTGTATAATGAATAACAACCATAGTGTTTCAAGGACATGAGTTAATAAGCTATGTGGTTTAACCTAATGCAAGCCCAGACTAGCATACTAGTTTGAGACCAAGCTTCTGCCACAAGCGCATCCACAGATAATGTAATAGCCTGTCACCCAGAGAATAGCAAACCAAAAGTGTGTCAGAGACATGACTGCACATTGTACTATCTACATCCTGAGTCCCTACCACTCACACCTTCCGTTTCCTATGGCTAATTTATTTGCCCCCATTTGGGTGCTTTGATTTTGCATTTCTTTACCCACCACATCTCCTGTGCTTGCTGTGTTATGCTCAGACACTTGCTGGTTTGAAAACCTGTTTGGCAGTTACATTGTGTGGTTTTCCATCACTCCTGGATGGGCAACCATGACTTCCTTTTTCTCTTCTGCCAACAAACCCACCTCCCGTCTGTCATTGTGCTTTATCATAAACACTCCAAACCACCCAGCTTTTAATGTGGTCACCTCTCTGGGTTTGTTGTGTATAAACTTTTCATTCTCCTCAGTGCACTGCATTGTGGCATGTTGACTGCCAAGATATCAACTCTCAATATCCAGTAGGCAAATGGCATAATCCAGCGGGTGTAACGATCAAAACTAAATAGGGTAGTAATATTCTTCCTCCAGGCTCTTATTTCCTCACTAAGTCCCTGGCTACACTGGGTATTTTTGCACCAGTATAGCTAGACCAGTGTTGCTATGCAATGTAAATCCCTAGTGTAGATGTGCTGCACTTGTGTGATATAACTTGCTATGTTACTGGGTGCATGCTCCATTTTGCACTGGGGCAGTGTGACTAGATTAGGAGTTTCCACCAGTCAAACTACAATGAAGCAGTAACACATCTTCTAAGTCCAGACAAGCCTTTAGAGCACAACATTTATAACAATCAACCAAATTGGCCTTGTGATGTCTGAAAACAATACAGAGATACCCCAGTCAAAACTACCATTTCAGCCCTCACCCTTAAGTCCACAGGGGTCACATTGTGCCCAACAACCAGTCATACTTGCTCTGAAAGGATTCCTGAAGCCCTTACCACAAGCCCCAAGATGTCCTCAGCAGGAAAGAATCATGGTAGTTATTTTAATAAAAAAAATTAAGTTTGAGACAGGAACAAAGTATCTTAAGGACTATCATTGTATCTTCATGACTCAGTTGGCTAACAGGGAAGTAAGTAACCTAGTGACTCTAAAATGTTGTCATAAATAGTCATGAGGATATTATGATTTCCCAGGTTTTCCCCATGCTGCAGGAAATTGATTGAGAAAGGGTAGAGATGGCATATGGGCTGAAAAGGTTTTTTGGAGTCTTTCTAAGAGTAATTTGATGTAATTAGTTAAAGACTGTGCTTTTAATATATGTAAGGTACCTGAGGGATGAGACAAGCACAAATGACAACCAACAAAAACCTGAAAAACCCTAAGTATTATAAAACTTTTGGGAATTAAAATTATTGGAAATAAACTTGCAGCCCATTTCCAATATATGATCCTAATGTGATCCTCAGGGAGCTCTGAAATTGTCATCTTCAAGTAAGTGATCTTTTCATGTGATTTTATTTTATCACTGTATCTAGGTATCTTCTCCATAACTTCTGTGTCCACAAGCTTATTTATCTCCTTGCTAAAGTTCAAAATCTAATTTCCAACACAGGTTACTTATTGTAATAAACTGTACAAGTTTTAAAATGACAAGTTGAAAGATACAATTTTTTAGAGTTATGAATTAATAGCCATATATGTCAAAGACTTTGAAAGTGCCAACTTTTTCATATTTATAGATATATTATTGAATAATAAAAAATGAACTGAGGAAAGAGAAAAGAAGTGAGGAGAACTACATATAATGAATCAAACATACTTAACAAGACATGTACAGACACTTTAGTGTGCATCTCTTTTATTACATTACATTAATCAAATTCTGCTAAAGACATCCATCTGAGCAAAGTGTCACAATGATATTCTATAAAAACATTCTTCTGAAAAAGAGTCTTTCCTGACAGCAGTATCAACTATCTTGTCTTAAGTGATTGTCAGGACTGCATTACTTAGAAATTAACAGAATTTATGTAAGTGCCTCGCAAGCTTCCCTGAAGAAAAATAATTTAATTGGAGCAAGTGTACAAACTCTGATAAAGGCTGGTAAAACATGAATAAGTGATTTAACTTAGAGAAAGCATAAACTGGGTTTTTCCATTTCTTCCTGCTTTGGCTCATAGTATTAATAGGACAGTCTCATTTTTAAATTATTTTCATCTGCTATTGACCAACTTTGATGAAAATCTTACTTGCAATTGACCGCATGAGTAGAATGTGAGCACTTTTACAGGCATATCCTGAGATATGATCAGTGTATTTGGGGCACTTCTCTATGTCCAAGTAGCTAATGCTATATTTCACTTTGATTTCTTTTTAAATGCTCTTGAAAAAGACTCATATGTAGGCATTGGAGGTTTTCATTATTAAACACACTTTAGGCCCCAATCCTGCAACTTATCTAGCATGGGTAGATCCCTGGGCTTGGAATCAGCGGAGCACTGTGTGTAGCTTCAAGGCCCTGCTCAGAAAAAGTTGCAGTTTCAGCTATCTTGTCTGCAAAAAAAGAAGAGAGACAAAGAAGAGGAACATCTGATGATTCGTGAGACCACAGGGGGATCTGAGGGAACCATTCTTACAGCATGTGTGTGCAGTTTTCTTCACTATGCATTTCACTGTGCATTTCAGTAAGTTTCCATAGCACCATTAATGAATAGATATTGTAAAACAATAGATTCATTAAGGAAAACTCTCTGCTTTTTGTACAGCCTACAATAGTCCTTAATTTTTGTAATAGGGCTTTTAATGGATTTCAGTCTACATTGACTAAAACAAATTGTGTGGAATTAAGATAGTTTTAATCTTGTGCCTATTCTGAAACACTGTGAAAGTTAGAATTTTTTTGCTCTGACAATGACTAAAAAAAAGAGAGAACTAGGATTTCAAAACATGATAGATCTTTGAAACTGAATTTGGGTAACATTTTCCCACCATAATCTATTTAATACTTTTGTTAAAACAGCACATACCAGAAACCAAGAGTCAAAGGTGACATGTATTTCATCATTTGTCCTCCATTATTTAGTGGCATTCATAAATTCATTAAGATGTCATCCATTAGGTGGCATTAAGGAAACCTGGGTATTTCTGGAAAAGTATATTCCACTCATAACTATGCTTCTTTTGTGGGGCTCAATTCTACTCCCATTTATTTTAATTGTGCAGAATTAAGCCCTCATTGATTTGTGTCAAAATATGAAGTGAGAGAACAATTTGCAATAAATAATTTTACCTTAACATTCAGAGATTTATTTGCTATTCTACAATATTCACAAATTTCATCTGCAAACATTTTGTGGCCTCAAGATTATTTGAGCCCCAGGTTCTGAACGATTAACAGTGAACATAAAATTCACAATTTGCACTAAAACTTGGGCCAGTTACTATCTGGAACACATAACTCATGTGACCAACTTAATTAATCAACACAGCACGAACTTCAAATTGTGTATTCAGTTATAATATTTGCTGTTCAGTCTGTGTTGGTTAGTCCCAAAGTCATCTAACCAGGGAACAAAAGTGCCACATAATTTATCAAAATAGCCAATACAGCTGCTAATTGTGAATTTTACCATGAAATATACAAAGTAAACACAAAAGAGTAATGAATGTGTTTGAATCAAAATTCAGTTTTGATTTGGGAACATTTTTTTCAGCTGCCCTTATCAATGTTTAATAAATTATAAATCCCAGCAAACTCTCAGACAGCCTTAACTACTGTACTGATGCTCTGGTGTGACTAGGAAAAACTCAGATAAATCCATTGTTTTTTCATGGTTGTGAACATCATTTCAGCAATTTATGATGTTTTATGTGTGATAATATAAGCTTCCTCAGAGGTATATTCTCATCTAATCATAACTCCCCACACATCAATAGAACATATCCCATGTGGTCTAACAACAAAAAACAGAGAAAGAAGTGCTTCATTAAAAAAGTGGATTTAACCTACTGTAAGTTAAATCTTAGGTTGCAACAAAAGTCCCAGAAAAGGTGCAAATTAAAAGATGCCACCTAAAGAGCCCTGTAAAATGAGAATTAATTTAATTTTTTCAGCAAGTCTCTAAAATGGGATGCTGTTAACAGTTATAAAAATTTTCAAAAATTATCATACAATAGAAAAAAACATCCCTATTAAAACTGTTCATGATTGTATTGTATTCCCTCATTCAGCCTTATATCTACAGCAAAGGAAAACATCAGTGATTAAGATAATTCCTTACATTGATAGATACATATTTACCTAACACAATGGGCCAGATTCTCTATTCAGTTAGGTTGTGTTGCACCATTCCAATAGTGAAAGTACCTGAACACAGGTTTCAGAGTAACAGCCCTGTTAGTCTGTATTCGCAAAAAGAAAAGGAGGACTTGTGGCACCTTAGAGACTACCAATTTATTTGAGCATAAGCTTTTGTGAGCTACAGCTCACTTCATCGGATGCATACTGTGGAAAATACAGAAGATGTTTTTATACACTGACCATGAAAAGCTATTACCAGCAGGAGAGTGGGGTGGGAGGGGAGAAAACCTTTTGTAGTGATAAACACCCATTTTTTCATGGTCTGTGTGTATAAAAACATCTTCTGTATTTTCCACAGTATGCATCCAATGAAGTGAGCTGTAGCTCATGAAAGCTTATGCTCAAATAAATTGGTTAGTCTCTAAGGTGCCACAAGTACTCCTTTCCTTTTTACCTGAACACAGTTTAATAAGCCAAAGGAAGGATTCCATAGGTCCTTGGACAACCTGTTCCTATGTGCAGGTGGGCATATCCCTGTACCTGGCTGATTCCTGGCTGCTGGGTTGCGGCTACTGACAGCCACCATATAATCAGGCTGCTCTGTTTTATATAAAAAGAAAAGGAGGACTTGTGGCACCTTAGAGACTAACCAATTTATTAGAGCATAAGCTTTCGTGAGCTACAGCTCACTTCCTCAGATGCATATCGTGGAAACTGCAGCAGGCTTTATATATATACACAGAGAATATGAAACAATACCTATTCCCACCCCACTGTCCTGCTGGTAATAGCTTATCTAAAGTGATTTCCAGCACAAATCCAGGTTTTCTCACCCTCCACCCCCCCACACAAATTCACTCTCCTGCTGGTGATAGCCCATCCAAAGTGACAACTCTTTACACAATGTGCATGACAATCAAGCTGGGCTATTTCCTGCATAAATCCAGGTTCTCACATCCCCCTCACCCCCATACACACACAAACTCACTCTCCTGCTGGTAATAGCTCATCCAAACTGACCACTCTTCAAGTTAAAATCCAAGTTAAACCAGAACATCTGGGGGGGGGGGGTAGGAAAAAACAAGAGGAAACAGGCTACCTTGCATAATGACTTAGCCACTCCAAGTCTCTATTTAAGCCTAAATTAATAGTATCCAATTTGCAAATGAATTCCAATTCAGCAGTTTCTCGCTGGAGTCTGGATTTGAAGTTTTTTTGTTTTAAGATAGCGACCTTCATGTCTGTGATCGCGTGACCAGAGAGATTGAAGTGTTCTCCGACTGGTTTATGAATGTTATAATTCTTGACATCTGATTTGTGTCCATTTATTCTTTTACGTAGAGACTGTCCAGTTTGACCAATGTACATGGCAGAGGGGCATTGCTGGCACATGATGGCATATATCACATTGGTGGATGTGCAGGTGAACGAGCCTCTGATAGTGTGGCTGATGTTATTAGGCCCTGTGATGGTGTCCCCTGAATAGATATGTGGGCACAGTTGGCAACGGGCTTTGTTGCAAGGATAAGTTCCTGGGTTAGTGGTTCTGTTGTGTGGTATGTGGTTGTTGGTGAGTATTTGCTTCAGGTTGCGGGGCTGTCTGTAGGCAAGGACTGGCCTGTCTCCCTGTCTTTTTGCGAATACAGACTAACACGGCTGTTACTCTGAAACCTGTTTTATATAGGAGATGGTGTCAGTGCCCAGGGACCTCAGGACTGAAAAAACTAGGTGGCTCAAATCCACCTGTGTCTTTCCTTCCCTGAGACACACTTCTAAAGTTGTGCTGAGCACAACTGGGCAGGTCTAGAAAATAAAGGACCAGTATATGGAGACAAGTCACTATGCCGAGGAGAAAAATAGAAAGCCACAGATGGAGCCAGACTTTGTCCTTATCTACCCTACTTGAGGGCCCTCAGATCTGTATAGGTCAGCCACAGAGTCCTAATCAAACCCAAAGAGACACAAATCCTGGTCCTGATTCTCCTCTCATTTACACAGGTGAAAGTCAGAAGTAAACCCAACATAAAGCTATTCTGCGAGATCAAAATCAGGCCTAGTGTAGGTCAACCCAGCACAGGGATGGAATCGGTGACTCCTCCCATCTGGGTGTTCTGTGGTGACAGCATGGGGTGGGATGATGAAGTGGAGAGTTTCATCCCCATGTGTGACTCAGCGGGGAGCTTGAATGGCCCATACAGCCCAAGAGAGGAACCTCCTGGCTGACAGCTCAAGGATGGACTTTCCATCCTAGAAGGATGTAAGGGGACCATTAGAGCTCAAATAAACAAACAGACCCTGGCCAACTGGAGTAGCAGAAAGCAGCAGTACACACAGCTTCTTACAAGGTGTCTTTCTAAGACACATCCTGTTAGTGGGGGAAGCAAAAGTGGATGGGAATCTGGGAGGCAGTGACCATGAGTTGGTTGAGTTCAGGATCCTGACGCAGGGAACAAAGGTAAGCAGCAGGATACGGACCCTGGACTTCAGGAAAGCAGACTTCGACTCCCTCAGGGAACGGATGGCCAGGATCCCCTGGGGGACTAACTTGAAGGGGAAAGGAGTCCAGGAGAGCTGGCTGTATTTCAAGGAATCCCTGTTGAGGTTACAGGGACAAACCATCCCGATGAGTCGAAAGAATAGTAAATATGGCAGGCGACCAACTTGGCTTAATGGTGAAATCCTAGCGGATCTTAAACATAAAAAAGAAGCTTACAAGAAGTGGAAGGTTGGACATATGACCAGGGAAGAGTATAAAAATATTGCTCGGGCATGTAGGAATGTTATCAGGAGGGCCAAATCGCACCTGGAGCTGCAGCTAGCCAGAGATGTCAAGAGTAACAAGAAGGGTTTCTTCAGGTATGTTGGCAACAAGAAGAAAGCCAAGGAATGTGTGGGCCCCTTACTGAATGAGGGAGGCAACCTAGTGACAGAGGATGTGGAAAAAGCTAATGTACTCAATGCTTTTTTTGCCTCTGTTTTCACTAACAAGGTCAGCTCCCAGACTGCTGCGCTGGGCATCACAAAATGTGGAAGAGATGGCCAGCCCTCTGTGGAGATAGAGGCGGTTAGGGACTATTTAGAAAAGCTGGACGTTCACAAGTCCATGGGGCCGGACGAGTTGCATCCGAGAGTGCTGAAGGAATTGGCGGCTGTGATTGCAGAGCCACTGGCCATTATCTTTGAAAACTCGTGGCGAACCGGGGAAGTCCCGGATGACTGGAAAAAGGCTAATGTAGTGCCAATCTTTAAAAAAGGGAAGAAGGAAGATCCTGGGAACTACAGGCCAGTCAGCCTCACCTCAGTCCCTGGAAAAATCATGGAGCAGGTCCTCAAAGAATCAATCCTGAAGCACTTGCATGAGAGGAAAGTGATCAGGAACAGCCAGCATGGATTCACCAAGGGAAGGTCATGCCTGACTAATCTAATCGCCTTTTATGATGAGATTACTGGTTCTGTGGATGAAGGGAAAGCAGTGGATGTATTGTTTCTTGACTTTAGCAAAGCTTTTGACACGGTCTCCCATAGTATTCTTGTCAGCAAGTTAAGGAAGTATGGGCTGGATGAATGCACTATAAGGTGGGTAGAAAGCTGGCTAAATTGTCGGGCTCAACGGGTAGTGATCAATGGCTCCATGTCTAGTTGGCAGCCGGTATCAAGTGGAGTGCCCCAAGGGTCGGTCCTGGGGCCGGTTTTATTCAATATCTTCATAAATGATCTGGAGGATGGTGTGGATTGCACTCTCAGCAAATTTGCGGATGATACTAAACTGGGAGGAGTGGTAGATACGCTGGAGGGGAGGGATAGGATACAGAAGGACCTAGACCAATTGGAAGATTGGGCCAAAAGGAATCTGATGAGGTTCAATAAGGATAAGTGCAGGGTCCTGCACTTAGGACGGAAGAACCGAATGCACAGCTACAGACTAGGGACCGAATGGCTAGGCAGCAGTTCTGCAGAAAAGGACCTAGGGGTGACAGTGGACGAGAAGCTGGATATGAGTCAGCAGTGTGCCCTTGTTGCCAAGAAGGCCAATGGCATTTTGGGATGTATAAGTAGGGGCATAGCGAGCAGATCGAGGGACGTGATCGTTCCCCTCTATTCGACATTGGTGAGGCCTCATCTGGAGTACTGTGTGCAGTTTTGGGCCCCACACTTCAAGAAGGATGTGGATAAATTGGAGAGAGTCCAGCGAAGGGCAACAAAAATGATTAGGGGTCTGGAACACATGAGTTATGAGGAGAGGCTGAGGGAGCTGGGATTGTTTAGCCTGCAGAAGAGAAGAATGAGGGGGGATTTGATAGCTGCTTTCAACTACCTGAAAGGGGGTTCCAAAGAGGATGGCTCTAGACTGTTCTCAATGGTAGCAGATGACAGAACGAGGAGTAATGGTCTCAAGTTGCAGTGGGGGAGGTTTAGATTGGATATTAGGAAAAACTTTTTCACTAAGAGGGTGGTGAAACACTGGAATGCGTTACCTAGGGAGGTGGTAGAATCTCCTTCCTTAGAGGTTTTTAAGGTCAGGCTTGACAAAGCCCTGGCTGGGATGATTTAACTGGGAATTGGTCCTGCTTTGAGCAGGGGGTTGGACTAGATGACCTTCTGGGGTCCCTTCCAACCCTGATATTCTATGATTCTATGATTCTATGATCTCTTTCTCCCTCTGCAGCAGCTCAATAGGGATTATTTTAGGCCTCAATCTACTGTAACTTCAGGGTGGCAGTGTACACATAGCAAGATTAAAGGGGGCCCACAGGAAGTAGTTCACTGTACACTTCTCCCCACCATGGAATAGACAGACCCTCTTTTGCAGCAGGCCTGACCCTTCCCACACAGTTTGTTGGTATGAACCTGAGTTATGGGGCTTAAAAAGGCTGAAACACATATATGGTTTTAAAGTGCTAACAGGATTTGGGCTATGTACTGAATTTAAAAATGAATTTTTTTAACCTCTATTTAGCATTAGCTGCCTCTCAATGTTTCTGCATCTGCATTCCTCAGTGGGTCCAATCCTGCAAATCCTTACAGACACGAGTGACTTACTCAAGTGAGAATTCCCACTGAATTGAATGTCACTGCCGGGCAGAAGGCTAGAGCAGGATTGGCCCAGTGACTGGAATTTGTCTCTTTCTAAGTGACAGCTGCCATTTTAATGATACAGCAAAGAGGGTGAACTCCATCTCAGAAAGCAAAATGGGACTTACGTTTCCATTAGAAGCTGCTGAAAATCAGACTTACTTCAAAGTTATTTTGAGGTAAATTCTCTGTGTAAAAAATAACCATTTGAGTCAGTTTAACAGATAATTTAACCAGTTGTTACATTATATCGATACATATAAATATATCTTCATTTAAATTGATTTATCTTTAAAATGCCCAATTTTCAATGGTTCTTAATGGAACCTGACTTTTCTCTGCTCTAATCTGCCTCAGGAGATTGTCCAAGTGACAGCATCCTGTCAGATTATTACTCTTTAAAAATCATTTTTAGTGACTTTCTCCCCTTCATAATTGAATGTAGAGATTTGAATAGCTTTCATAATTACACTGCAGTTTTCCTTTAAGACACATACAAAAATTCCTCCTCTCTCAGCCTTTGGCACATTCAGAGTTACTGTTCCCACTCACAGCTGTCACAGCCGTGCAAACTTAATAAATTCCATCTATGCATGACTTACTTAGCTAACCTACATCCACCAGAGATTTGCTCATCCTATTCAGATGAGAAAGGACAATAACATAGTAAAGCTTCAAAACAATAGCTTACATGTTACAATTTTGTATAATATAGCAAGAGCATACCCCCGCCCCAGTGAATCCAGCCTGTGAAGAGGTGCTCTCTTTCACAGTCCCTTACTTCTGGAAATCCATATTTTTTCCTTCAAAAGCAGTTTTAAAATGGAGAGATCTGCCAACTGGGGGAAAAAAACGCAAAGTCTTCCAAAAACATAAAGGCAATTTTGTACTAGCAACAATCAAATGGGCAGTGCTTGCCATTGATTACACTGGGGTGTACTGGTGTGAGGTACGTCTACACTGCAGTAAAAAGGTACGTCTACACTGCAGCGCCAAGTCTCAGACCCAAAGTCAACTGACTCGGGCTTATGGGGTTTGGGCTGTGGGGCTAAAAACTGCAGTGCAGACATTTGGGCTTGGGCAGAAATCCAGACTCTGACACCCACCCCCTCTCATGGGGCTTCAGAGCCTGGAGCTCCACTCAGCCTGAATGTCTACTCTGTAATTTTTAGCCCAAGCCCAAGTCAGCTAACCCAGGCCAGCCACAGCCATGCTGTTCATCTTTTATTGCAGTGTAGACGTGCCCACTCAGGAGATTTCAACCCCAAAACGTGAAAGGACAGATTCTGATCCCAAGTACAACCATGTAAATTTCCAATAACTCTATTGATGTTAAAAGGAGCCATTGCAGATTTACATTAGCAGGAGAAAGAGGAGGATCTAGTCCTAAATAATATAGTAGAGACAAATCTGGCATGTATGTTAGGTTATAATGAATGACAAGGTGCTGAGCAAGGTGCTCAGCACCCTTCACTCTTGTCAGTTTCTCTGAAAGCAGAGGGAGCTCAGCACCTTTTGAAAGGGCTCATCATCTTGTATAATCTGGCACTGTGAGAGCAGTAATCATGTCCAGTGTTAAACAAACACTCCCAAATGCCAGGTAAAATGCACATCATACTGCATCAGCCCTCCACAGAAGGTATCTGGAGGCGGTAAAACAAAGTATGCTTCACTTTGAATTAGAAAGAGAAAGCACTGAAGCCTACAAGCAATAGTAAAATGCAGGATACATCATTTTACTAGGTGCTGCCTTACAAGACTTCCATGGACCAAATGCTGCCCTGGCTTATACCCCATGCAGTTCCAGTGAAGTCAACATGTTCCCCGATCCCCTGCCACAACAAGGAGAGAAGCCAAACGTGATAGAACTGGGCCCTTATATAGGCAATTGGACAGTACCATCCAGGCATGTTGCAAGACTTATCTGTTTTCCCAGGTTTGGGGGTAGTCAGGGATCTGGACAGGGTTTTGAAGAAGTTTATTTTTGTACGTCTGGGAGCTCTTTCAGGGGTCAGTTTCTCCTGTTGGGCCAGATCAATTAATGTGTCTCCAGCTAAGGAATATTGTCAATTAATGTCAATAATATTAGTGTCAATTAATGTGTCTCCAGCTAAGGAATATTGCCTAAGAGTCCTGAATAGACCTTTTCCTGGGTTTGAAAAAAATAATACAGTAAACTCAGCACAGGTTTGGACCTCGTGTCAGAAAAGCAGGCTTTGAAATACTATACAGCTATGGAGAGAAAAACAGGCTTAGCTCTGTTGCTTTCTTCACGGTGTATGTGCCTCAGGATAGAGCTTTGGCCTAACCAAAAAAAAGGGCCATGAGAAAGCAGTGTTTGCTTACCCCTTTCCTTGCATCCATGTCAGGATGACCCCCGAGAATGGTTGTCAAGTCTAGAATCTATAGGCCAAATTTATCCTGATTCCACATACTTTGTACCAGAAGGCCTGGTCATGCATGGGGTGGAGTTCCTTCCACAGTGTGCTGATCAGTGGGAGTTGAGGGCATTCAGTAGCTTGCCTCACTAGATCTGGTCCATACGTTTCAACATAAAACATAGGCTTTTTTCTAGACCAAATCCTGCTTACAATCTGTTTTATGTAGAAAAAGAAAAAAAGAATCACACAGCAAGTGATGCATGCAACTATATCACAGAGGTATAGTATATAACAAATATGGCTTTAGAATGCCATCTATTATTGCATATTAATAAAATTAAACTCCATTATATTCTCAATTTCCACTTGGAAAATGGATGTCATAAGAGCATCTATAAATTATTCACATCTTTGCTAAATGAAGGACCATCAAAAAATTGTCACATGCAATCCATACTCTGTATAACTTGTGACACAATTGTCAGTGTAACTAATATTTTTAATACTCTCTGGTTACTTCTTAATTACAAGAGCTCAAATATTTCATGACACTTATTTGAAACTAAAAAGATGATTTGGCTTGTAACTTTGCACACTTCATGGGCCTGACCCTGTATTCCTTGAAAGCCCAAGACTCCAAGCATATGATTTTTTAATGGACCAATGAGTAGCTTTGGATGTAGAAGAACTGAAAAATAGAGCCCCTCCACCCATACTGGTTAATCCCCCTACCAAAAAAAAAAAAAAGTACTAAAACTGTGCCTTTAATGTGCCACTTGCTATTTGAAACAATTTATCAAAACGTTACCTATTTGAATTTTTGTTCTTGAATAAAGGGAAAAAAGAAGGCATTTTAAACATTGTGCATTGTTTCAACTTTGAGAATAATTCCAGATTTTTCAAAAATGACAATTTCTTTTTTATTCAGCTGCTTGAACACTAAGTCCGAGCACTCTTCAGACTGCAAATACAGCAATTATACCAAGTAATGCTTTGACACTGTTACCACAGGCAAGTGGCCAAAGTGCATCAGCAGTCAAAATATCTAAGCAAGTTAACAAGCTCCTTTTACTCTCTACAGAGCAGGAGAAGAAAGGGAATCCAACCCCTGAGAAATGTTAAAATGAAGGCAAAAGAAAGGCTGCTGGTGTTTGTTAAAGAAAATGGTGTCACTATCTTGGTCTGATCAAGGTGTAATATCTGAATCTCCGACAGATGTCTATGGCTGTATTTGACAGGGAGGGTTTTTTACAGTTCAGCTCTGTTTTCTGTTATTGACTAATGAATGACTGCAGTCCACCAACATTTCTGTTCAAACTACACCTTGCTCTCTCGGTGCTCTTTTTCTTCTGCCTTTGCCCCCGTTTTTCTTTTCAGCTCCATTTTGCAAAATACCCCCACATGTACCATACAAAAGACATCTAAACTCATTAAGTAAATTCCCAAAGAACAATTAACAAATCATTTTGCTTCAGCCAGAGATATCAAATTTAATTAGGTGATCAGTGTTGATGGGATGCAAAAACAAAAGCTATCTCTTGTCTAAAAAGGTTCAGGTCCCATATAGGCCCCATTCCTCTCTCTATGGCACTGACAATAATTGAGCTTTTTTTTTTTTAAAGAACCTAGGGATGAAAAGAGGAGACTGTACGGTAGACAAAAGCTTTCAACTAAGATTTGTTTTCCTTTCTCACCAGGTGACTTAAAGAAAAAAATCGTAGCAGCTATAACCTATGCTGAGATCACAGTGACACAGAATATAAAGCAGCTCTAACAAGGATAATTTTTGCAAGTGATTAATCAAAATGTATTTAGCAAGTCATATTCAATGATTATCAACAGACCTGCTTAAAACAATAACCATTTTGCAATAACAACAGTTTTGTTCATTCTAATGCAAGCCGGCTTTAATGCCTGAAATAAAACGTCTAAGTTGTACACTAGCACAGTGGTTCAAAAGACTAAAGGTTTTAGCATGATGGATTATCTGACCAAGAGGATACTAGTATGGGGTATATTTACTACTATGTCACATGCAGCATGGCAGGCTCAGGTACTGCAATGGGTCAAAGGTTTGTTTTGTCTATTTTTTTAACCTTGAGTTAGTATTATTTCTAAGCCTTATCAATTGTCATTTTAAAGCAGTATTATCTCTACAGTAGAAATCCCTACCATGATACTTGGTATTTGATATGGATTTTTCAAAGCACTTGCACAGACTCTGTAACTCCCATACTCCTAAATAAAAGAGCTATATTATTTTTTTAAAATACCCCTTTAAATTAAGAAGCTTAAGAAGCACTAACAGTTGATGGATCATTTTTTGTACAGTACAACGCTTTTGTGGCACCAGCTACTCCACATGCTGAAAACTCAGCCTTCTCTCTGTTTCTCCATCTCTCTTGCATTTCAATTATACCAATATAAGAAAAGCAAATTCAACATTAGTTTCTGCATGTGAGTCTTTAGACCTCTGTAGATTCCCAGTGTATATCTTTCTAATTTAAGGCTCATAAAAAGCAGGACCCAATTAACACTGTGAAACAAACTTTTGATACAATAAGAAAAGGAGTACTAGTGGCACCTTAGAGACTAACCAATTTATTTGAGCATAAGCTTTCGTGAGCTACAGCTCACTTCATCGGATTCATTCCGATGAAGTGAGCTGTAGCTCACGAAAGCTTATGCTCAGATAAATTGGTTAGTCTCTAAGGTGCCACTAGTACTCCTTTTCTTTTTGCAAATACAGACTAACAGGGCTGCTACTCTGAAACCTTTTGATACAATGTTTTATTAAATAAATAAAAAGCTCCAAATGATAATAAAACTTGTCAGCTGATTCAGAGTGAAAGCTCAACAACCTAACCCAAAACCTATTTTGATATCATTATACTAATTAGACAAAAAGCCATGTGTCTGAGGGCTGCCGTAAGTTTCATTTTTAAAAACCGTCATCGATTTTTAATGTTTTGAAAATGTTTGACCATATTTTATGTCTTTGAGATCCAAGTATTACAATACAGGAAAGAAAGAGTATTGAAGCACTTTTTTAGTCCTGAAAGTCAACAAAAATAATTTTGAAGTATTTTACACTTATTTTATCTGAATCCCTGACAGTTAATTTGGTGTGAAAAACTGTAACAGTAGAAAACAGATGTTAAGGGGCAAGCATATAGTTAAGGTCAAAACAAACATAAAACACAGCTTCCATTTCTGAGGGGAAAAAGATTTGTCCAGCAACAGGTTTTATGCTAAACCTGCTTTTTTATTGTTCTGCTTGTGATATCTGTAGACTACACAATGCAATACTGTCTGCCATAGTGCAATACCTCTCAGCACAAGTAATTTAAGACTTTCTTCTCTGTAATACACTAAACCATCATAACCTGTCTCTTCCTATTTAGTTTAACCTACAACCACCACATACTGATTTGGCTGTGTGTGGCTTTCTCTATTGCCATTTATTACTCTGCTCGACTCCTGAAATTCTGTTTGCAATTTAAGGCCACAAATTAGAAGCGTAAGTCATCTGTTTCCTATAATCCCCCTGTCAGGACTGGAATCGCATTTGGAGCTCAGCACCAAGCCTGGTCCTAGGCCTTTACAGCCTATCTGATTGGCTAAACAGTCTAAAAGCTATACTCCAAATAAATAAAACAAACTGGAGTACATGGTTTTAGCGAAGGAAAGAAAGAAGTCATTCAACTATGCAGAATAAATATATATGATTTTTACCACCATATTCTTTTTAAGGTTAGATAACATTTATGTCAAAATTCCAAGCATTTGAATGGTAATTTCTGTTCTTTTTAAACTATTGTACATTGATAGTCATTGCTTACCTCTTATTAAATATAAATCTTTTGCAACTTCTGCCACCTTCATCACACAGCACATTTTCTTAGCATTGGTACTGTCTTTTGCGATTCTAATTAGCTGTTTTTTCCCCCTAACATGGCAGTCACTATATGAAACTAAAAATCTAAGGAGGCTCACTGCTCTTTTCTCTTTTCTCTATAATTATTCTAATGAATCTGTGCATTTGTTCCTTTGATGCCAGTAGATAATGTTTTTAGGTATGTAGATGAGAAATCTTAAAAGATGGTCATTCTTTTTCTCCTGACAACGAAACCTTAGTTAAAATAAAAAAAAACCTTTCATGCAAACATTTGTGGTTATGCCTGCAATTTGAATATTATTTCCCTGCTCCCTTTAAGTCATTTTAATAGCAGCTTCCAACTAGCTCTGCTATGGTTGAGACTCTGTCAACATCTCTTATTTTACATCATTTTAAACTTTCTTCTTATGGCATTGTGTGCAGGACAACATATCATGTTACAATCTCAAAAGAGCAAGATAAAGCATCTATAAGGATACCAATACAGAATAGCAGTATGTGGAGAAAAATCTCTCGTAGCTCACAGAATAATTGGAAAGTGTGCTCTGCTTCAGAAAAAATAATAATAATAAAAACACAAAGAAACAAAGAAAGAATTAAATACCATTAATAAACATACAACAAAGTGACTCATGTTTCCTAATAGATCTTGCTATATCTGGGCTTGGAACTAAATAGATCAATATAGATCCTGAATAATGAGTTCTATTTATAAAGAAAACCAAGCTCTAAATTTTGTAGTGTACAACAGAGCAGGAAAAAAATGATCCAGCCTGAATTACAGTAAAAACATTTTTCAGAGATTTGGGCAAAGCAATAAAAATGTTATAATTTTTGTTTAAGTTAGAGGAGTGAGTCCTAAAAAAAGAATATTCCACTGCTCTTTGTGCTTCTGTAACTTAAAAATTGGCTACTTTTAAGTGAAACTGGCAGGCTGTTAGTCTACAATGTGGACTAGGATATTTGGAAATAAAAAAAATTGGCCAAGATATAGTATTTTAAAAGGAGTTACTGTTCATGCAATTTCCTAAGGATTTTTTTTTTTTTTACTATTCATTCAGTATTACAGATTTGTATACACACAGAAATACGTATTATGGGTCCATAATACACAAATGCAAACTATTGTCAAGATGTATTCATAGTATGTACTGTGATGACTCCTGAGCCAAAAAGGCTCTCTCATGATAATGAATGCCCATTATTATAAATAAGCACACTGTAGGAATAACTCATTGCGCACAAAAGCACACCCAAACCATTTGGTTTCTTCCAGAGCTCAGACACCAGCACTACTATTCAAGAGCTGTGCACTGGAAGAGTGACTAGAGTATTGCCATGTAAATGAGCAGCATGCTAAGGAGCAGATGTTGCTCTTGGGAGGAAAAAAGGTCTCTCACCAAAATGTTGGTGGACCTCTCTGTGCTGTTGTGACAGCTGAACTTCTTAAGTTCTGCCCTTTGATGCTGATGGATTTGTGTTTCTGGATCTGGCAAATGGGTAGGCTATTGGGGGTGCATGCAGATCATCTCTTAAGATATATACAGAAATATACGGTCAGTGTTCCTCCAATATTTTAGCCCTGTATCTCGAGCTTCTAAACTTAAAAAATGTGTCTTCATTCGAGACTCCTTGCTGAAGATCCAAACACTTACATGTTTGCATAATAATTTTCAGACCTGAAAATATATCAGTTATCCTGCCAAGTATAAAAGGAATTGTTAAGTGCCAGGTTCCAAACAGACAGATACATGGTATGAAGTCAAACTGTCCACTGCTTTAAATTGAACCAAATTCAGCAACCTAACCTCAAGCCTGGAGTCTGTCCCAATTACCCTGCATGCTAGGCCATGGCACAAACTAGTTGATAAATTAATTTTAAAAATCCACTTTTCACCTGCAACTCATACCACTGACATGCACAACATATCTCAATATTCTACAACTCAGCTTCACAATTCTGATAAGCACAAAAGAATGGAAATGGCTTATCACACTATGTTATGCAACAATTAAAGGAAAACTTTACTCATTGTGTTTGTCCTACAATTATGAAGTTTTAAAAAATGATGCCAAATGATTTGCCATATGCACAATACAACCATATTTTACATAATGGAGCATATCAACTGTATCCCAAAATGCTTTACATATTTAAATACATGATAGCAGTCTACAGTGTAAATTACAGAAAACAGTGGTATAAAGACAATGAGTTTTGAATGAATGAAAGCATTCTATCCTAAAAATTATACAAATACTTAGCATTTAATATAGGACTTTATAGATGTTAGCTAATTAAACATCACAACATCCCTATGATCTAGGTCAGTGTTTCCCAACTTGGAACACCGCTTTTTCAGGGAAAGCCCCTAGCGGGCTGGGCCAGTTTGTTTACCTGCCGTGTCCTCAGGTTTGGCCAATCACGGCTCCCACTGGCCATGGTTCGCCAATCCAGGCCAATGGGGGCTGCAGGAAGTGACGGCCGGTACATCCCTCAGCCCGCGCCACTTCCCACAGCCCCCATTGGCCTGCAGCAGCGAACCACGGCCAGTGGGAGCCGCAATCAGCCAAACCTGCAGGTAAACAAACCTGGCCCACCAGGGGCTTTCCCTGAACAAGCGGCGTCCCAAGTTTGGGAAACACTGATCTAGGTCATTAGCATTATCCACCATTTTACAGATGGAGAAATTGAGACACAAAGGGGTTAAGTGCCTTTCCTAAGACCACCTAATGAGCTAATAGCAGTATCAGATTTAGGACTCAGTAATTCAAGGTTCCCCAGTCCTGTGCTTAGTCCACTAGAGTATGTTGCCTCAATATGAAAGCTTATGAGAAAGACAGCAAATAAAAACCATGAGAAATGTAGGAAAGAACCTTCAATGTGAGCTTTTTAAAAGAGCTGAAGAGTCAATGAGAAGGAAACTGCAGTGCACACAAAGAGGGGTGAGACAAGATAGAAGGAATAGAAGAATGTGGCAGGAATAAAGCAGAGGAAAGGAAGTATGGTCTTGTACTTAAAGCACTAACCTAAGATAGTAGAAATCTGGGTTCAGTTCCTGGCTCTGTACCTAGCACAATGAGATCCCAGTCTTGGTTGGGGCTTATAGTTGCTATTGTAATACAAATAACAATAGAGACAAGCTCCATGCGAGGAAACCCACATACAATTTTGAAATAGATGCTAAAATGAGTAGGAAGTACGTGGAGGCACCTAAGCACAAGAGCAATTTTGTTCTGTTTCTTGGACTATGTAGAAAGGTGGGCTTCAGCATTCTGAAGTCAAGGTTTTGATTTCAATTAGATGACACTGGTGTAACTGGGACAAGAATTTGGTCCTATAACTATATCGGCAAAAAGTCTTGTAAAATTGCAATCCATTCACTGTTTTGTGAACTCAAAATCCTACAGGAAGTGTCACAAATCCACACAATGTTCCTGAGTGCTAAAGTTTGCCTATGGATCTCCAAGTTATTTGACAGATGTGTAAATTCACATGTAGCCAAAAAATTCCCTAGTGATAGCACAGCTGTGCATGCTGAAGAGTGCAAGTTACTTCCGCTAATGTCGACATTAAGTTATGGTCAATTTTTTCCTATAAATTCACCTTTTGTCTGCAGGTGTAATATAGCTTGAGGGCATTTGGGGCTGATTTCACTCTGCTTTGGTCAAACCAAGCCCTCTTTTGTACATTTCAGACTCAAATGCAAAAAAATCTGAGGAGCCGATTGTTTCAGTGAGTAGGATGAGTGCATAACTGGAGATCCTCAGTTATATACAGACTTTCTTAAATCCCAAATGTGGGAAGATGCACAGCACAGAGGCACTGGTTTCATAGGACTGTGATCCTTTGCTGCAAGACTTCTCTATCTGACACTAGAACAGCAATGTGCTTTTAAAACAGGAACAGGATTTACAGTGGAGAGATGTGCATCAAGGATACAATTTTTACTCACCAGCTTGTCACATAAACCTGGCATAGTTTGGGCAAAGCTAGTCAAATGCATAGTGGTTTGGTGGCATTACCCCTTAATGGTTCCAAAGGAGTTATTACTGTATGCTACAAATATATGCTGAACATAATGAGCTAGTTTGCGCTACACCAAATTGAAGATGTGTCAAACTATTGTGTGTATGTTAATTTCAAGCTGAAAACAGTTTGTTCCTCCAGGTATATTCTTACTCTTGTCTTTTCATGGAAAAGCTTGTTGCTGAGTAGATCAAGCACACAGTAATCTGTTCTCTAAACCAAGCAAAAGGGAGCCTAATAAGGTTTCAGTCAGCGACAATTGCTCTCTTATACCAACTTCCATCAGACAAAATTATTAACCCTACATTAATCATTGGCTATAGTTATAACAGAATCATGTAATAGATGAAATATTACAGACTTGTAACCTTGCAGGTGTGGTACAGTAGGTAGGGGTTGGTGAGAAAAATTAATGCTAATTTCAGTGGATTGTTATGCTAAATCAAAAGTGTGGATTTATTGTTCCAGTGAAGCTGCACATTGTATAGCTCGGCAATGGCATCAGAATGTGTCAGAAAGTGCTATACTGTGTGGAGGAAGAAGGGAAGATATGGTAATGGTAAAAACATTGAACTGGAAATCAGCAGTCTGTCCTTCAGCAAGTCACTTACTCTTTCGGTGCTGCCTTTACCCCATATGTAAATGGGGGAAATAAGATTTACCAATGTCACCCAGGCTCAAAATCATTCATGCTTATTAAATTTTCACATGCTCAGGTAGCTTTTTCCACAGAAGATGGATGGGGCATGTAGTGCTGAGTCCCCAGCATCATTCCCCCTTCCGTCATTCCAGAAGAGCCCCTCTGTGGAACCTCTCTGGGATTGGGGCTCCAGGGTTCGTGGAGTTCATGGAGGGCTAGTGAGAAGCTACTGTGCAGAGCATTCTCCTCTCTATTGGTAGAAGATATGCCAACCAATATCCACAAGGGAATGTTGCCAGAAGCAGCCTTCACTTGGGCTCTGCTCCACCCTCAGAGGGGTGGAGGTCTGCAGACACACAGTGCCTGACCGACTGTGCTCGCACAAGCCATGCAAATCATTGTCTGGTTTGCTGCCTTTCTGGCAAGTGACCATCTGTGAAGGCAGCCATCTGCAGGTGTGCGAGTTTAACACACTCCACGGACTTAGGTTTCCCCCCAGTTTTTATTGTTTCATGAGCATTTTAAACGATTTCTGTTTCCAGCCTTTTTATATGGTGATGTTAACTCTGAGAGTACACCAATTCACTGTTGCCTTTATGGGTCTGTTGACAGACTGACACATGATACTACTAAGAGAAATGTGAATCTGCCCATTTATCTTAATGGGGTGTTAAACTTGAAGCCTTATATTGAAGCGCCAACATTATAAAACTGTGCACTGCTCATCTCCATCCCAGAATCATCCTGTGAATGCTAATCAGGGTGGGTATATTTGTCACACCCTGGAGTTCCACTGATTTGATAGGAATAAGACTGCATGTCTCAATGTGCAATCAGAGATATAACAGATACATAAGGTGCTTACTGCCTTCCTAACAATGGAGCTAGAAGTAGTGTTTATATTACTTTCGACAAAAAGGGCCAGACTTTTGCAGTGCAGCTAGTGAAGTTTTGTGTGCTTTTCCCATAAAATGTGATGCGGTGGCAGGGAAGGTAGTTCAATTTAATAAAATTAATAAATATTTTGAACCACCTGCAGTACCTTCTGTAATACAATGATCACTTGATGATTACCTGATCTGCTCATTCCCTCTAAAGCACTTGGCATTGGCCGCTCTTGGAAGACAGGATACTGGGCTAGATGGACCTTTGGTCTGACCCACTATGGCCATTCTTATGTAATGATGCTTAGTCTAAAATACAGGAGGAGAATGAAAACTAAAACTCCAGAAGAAAATCCACAGATTTTCCTCAAATGTTCTGGAGGCTCTCCATTTATTCTACCTCTTTATGTAAATAAGATACTGATTAACAAGTATCATTGACTAAAGTATTTTTTTAATTCGGAGAGTGACTATAACCACATATATGGTGCACATCATCATCATCATCATAATCCTTAAATCATCATGAGCTCCTATTGATGCCTTCAAAATTCAGAATGCTCTCTCTCCACTTCTTTATATGTGACACCAGTTCTTATTGTGGGCTTTCTTTGTTTGCTTTATACATGGGTCATGATTCATTGAGGCCCGAATTCTGCATCTGAAAAGTATTAAAGCACCTACTTAACTTTAAGCAGATATTTATGTAGATTTTAATAGGACTTAAGTTCTGTACATGCTTAAAGTTAAGTATGTGTAAGTTCTTTGCTTTATCAGGCCCTAAATCTCTCCAACAGACATGGTCCCTTCCATACTTGAAGGGCTACTTCTTTACTTATCTTGAGAGTCTGCTACCCTGACTTGTGGAGTTTCATATTCTGCACCACCTCTGCCTACTATCTCTACCTGCTCATCTCCTAAATGGTTTAAATCCTTACTGTCAATCCATATGATCTTCATGATCCCCCTCAGGCATTTGTTTTCAAACCAATCCAAAATTCCTCTCATACTTTTAGTGTGTGCCAGGTTTCCATATCCCTATGCCAGAGTTAGCAGATTTGTATGGCAGAGATACCATTTCCATTAACAGTTAACATCTTTTAGTTTTACTCTGCTGAAAACCAGCTCACACAGACAGCCACCCACAGACACACCCCTCTCCACTCCCATATCTACACACGCACCCATTGTCTAATTAAGCAACTGGAGAGACCTCTATTTTGAAGCTGTGTCCTAAATATATCATGCATCTAACCCTGTTGCTGTGTTAAGCCAAACTTCTCTAGCCTTGTAAAGGTCAAATTGAAATCCCAAACCTAATAGAATCATTATTCTCTCTAGTTCCAACATTATGCCTGTTCTCTTTTCAGTTTTGATACCACTCTTTTTCAGTGAAAACAGAGTAAGTACTTTACAGACATACTTTACAAAATAGGGATTCAAGGATAATACTAATTCTTTGATGAGTGATGAATACGAATGTGGACAATATTGAGGCTGATTCAGTGAAAATACATTATATATCCTTTTTTTTCCAGATACATTTTGAGGCCCCTGTAATCATATTGAATCCGCTGTTTATATCTTCAGAAAAGAATCTGAAAAAAAATCTAGACTGAGAGAACCTTGCTAAGGGACAACCAAACTCAAATGACTTCTGAGGATGCTAACATTTCAAAATCACTTTCCTAAATATTTCTTAGTGCCAGCAATGACCCTCATGAACTAAATTTTGGGTTTGATATCAACTAGGGCACATTATCCCTGAAGAAACATATTGATGGGGTCTGCCATGCAACCTTTTAATATTATTTTATAGTTGCTCCTTCAGTATAGTTCTAAATTCTAGGATTGTGGAATCCAGAAACTTGAAAAACCCACTTGACTGAAATCTGGTATGTTAGGTAAATATTGATTCTCATGAAAATATTGACTGTATACTCTGAAGACTTAAGTGGTGTGCAGTCTCTATGTACAGGTATGAATGTCACTCATGGTATGTAGTCCATTGTAAATGTTTAAATAATCTGTGAGATTTCAAATGTTTTGGGTAGCCTATTAATTTAGCATCATTTTTTATGAAAAAAGAAAATGTGACGGCTCTCAAAATAGAAGATGATCATTAGTAAATGATTAACACTAGTTTTACTTCTGCTGATCTTCTGGCAAGCCAACTGATCCATTTACCCCACAGACATGAGCAAGGTCAACTTCTAGTAAATAGGCCTCTCACAGCTGGGGAGACATCTTTTGTCATGGTAACAGTAAAGACTAAACATAGCTTTTAAAACTTTGTCAAATTTGCATACATATTGATTTTTTTCCCTTTGTGGAGCCAGGTTAATACAATCTGATACGTCACACAAGCAAGGGGTGACTCAATGAGCTTCATTTAATACTGCAGCCACTCCATGCCAAACATCTTTCCCTGTAAAATATTTTCCATCAAAACTGTCAGAGTACAGAATCCATCACAGGACCTGGGGCTAGCACGATCACTAAGGTTGCCCATAAAAAGCTACATATCCACAACAGATTTCACTATGGCTGGTTAAATGCCTTCAGCATTTAAATGTTGTTGAGTGAATCTGTTAAATAGGATGATGGGTGAGTGACCATTATGTACAAAGTCATTCAGCTAGGACTACACCCTCGGCTGAAAAATCTGGCAAATGTATCAAAAGTGTAGTGATTTTCCCTCCAAGTTGTCTCTGCGGTCCCACAGAAAATCATGAAAAAATCTCTGCAAGATACCACAAATAATGCAATACATTTTATCTGATATCAGGTCTGCCCCACTTCCATCAGCCAAAGGGGGCAAAAGAGACAATGTTTTATATCTCTTAAAATAAGTAAGTGTATTGCTTCCACAAATAGTATAAATCCCTTATCACTTTGGTTGTGTTTTCCCAAGTCAATACCATCCACGGTGGTGGGGGGTTGTTCGGATGACATAATAGTTCCTTACCAATATCTGGACAACCATGTTTGCGTAACTTTCTCTCTCAGATCACTCAGTCCAACCCCTGTAGTCACCTAATAAGTTATGGTATAGAGATCTATTTTGTTTTTTTGTGATTCATTAGTGTGGCTACAGCTTTGAAGATTTGGAATAACTTGATTAGAAATAACAAATGATATTTTACACTTCTACAGTACCATTCATCTCAATGCCAAAAATATTTGGCAAACTTTGTGCCTGATCCTAAGAACATCCAGCATTTCTCAAGATTTGTGTCTTTATACATACAGGGGTGGTTTCACTTACCAATTAAATTCAGCAACCTCTGGAAAAGAACATATCAGCTGTTTAACAGCATACATCAATACAGCATACAATTATTTAGCACTAGAAATGGAAAATCCTGTATCCAATTAAAATTGCATTGGGAATTTATGTAGGCAGGATTTAATTACCCAAATTAGAATTTGTCTGGGACATCAGGGCTAAAACCCATACTGGTTCAGAATGGCCATATTTAATATTTTATATGTGACTAGAGGTTAAATCCAAAAGATCTTCTATAGTCAGTTTTAAACCACTGAAAATTAAGAAAACAAGTTGTTTTCTAGTGATGCTGAAGAATGTTACAAAACATCAAAGACCTTGCCTTGTTGCGGACAATATAAAAATCAGAAAATGACAGAAAAAAGATTTCCCAATCATCAGGCAATGAAACAGTAATGAGCATGGCAGTCATGGTCTCTGATTTCTTACATACAGTACATGGCACCATGGTAAATTTTGGTAACGGTAGATTCTGGCACATTTTAGATGGGGGAAGATTGACATAACTATAAAAAACATTGGTTTTAGTACACGATTTTAAATAGTATAACATCACGTAACTCTTTACTGAGACTGATGATATTTTCCAAAAATTACAACACTCGTTTAAATGTTTATGGGCCAGATCCTTAGCTGGTATAAATCAACATAGTTTAATTGTAGTCAATAGAGCTACACCAGTTAATACCTAAGGATATGACCTTGGATATTTCTGTATCCACTTAATTCTGTGATAGAAACTATTTTCTCCAGAATCCAAATGGCTGTGAAGCAGATTCTGCTACTCTTATCACATTGAATAGACTGGTTTCAGAGTAACAGCCGTGTTAGTCTGTATTCGCAAAAAGAAAAGGAGTACTTGTGGCACCTTAGAGACTAACCAATTTATTTGAGCATAAGCTTTCGTGAGCTACAGCTCACTTCATCGGATGCATATGCAATTCTTAAATTGGTTAGTCTCTAAGGTGCCACAAGTACTCCTTTTCTTTTTATTGAATAGACTGTTACTCTATAGAGAGATCCATTTACTTCAGTGGGAGTATTGTGCAACATGAGTACGAATGGAAGAACAGAATTTTATTTTCCAGGTGGCATTTGCTTGTAGTAAAGAATTAATATAATCAGGATTACACGATGCAAACAAGAATCTTCATATGTCCTGCTGTAATGCAGCTCCCATGATTGCCTCCAAAAGACAAATGACTTAAAACATGAAAGCAATAAAAATTAAATTCACCAGAGTCCCGTTGTGCCTGAGCTAGAAAATATGAATTCTGCATTAAGCACTTCTAATTTCAATGCTTGGGAACTGTTTTAAAGCGGTCTGCTAATTTGTAGCACTGTAACATGCTTACTCCAATTGTTGCAGTGAGAAAAAGCACTTGCTCAATGGCACTGCACTAACAACTCCACTTTACTCACGGATAAGTCTAGGCAGTTTTCCACCTGTCCAGGCAGATAAATCAGCTGCATGAGGCACCAGACAGGTGAACTTGTCAAGCCTTGATATAGTCTTGATGCAAGTAAGTTGCTGTTTATGTTTAATATTTTCAGTTTAGGTTATGAATGAGATTCCCTCCTTCTTCCAAACACCTGTTTTGAAGTCTTCCAAGCTAATACTGTCCTTTTGACATCTGCCTTATTGCAAGTGTAATTTTTCTGTGACAGGTGAAGCTCTTAACCTGCTTCATTTCCAGCTTTCCCTTCCAGAGAACCTGTCTCTCCCTATCTTCCAGGTTCTTGATCTTCCTTCTTAGTTGCACCGACATCTTCTTGGGATGTTGACCTGCAGGCCTAAAAAACTTCAAAATCATTAAATAGCAGGAGAACTCCTACAAACTATATTTGATGGTTCTGCTTACCTCTTCTGCAGGCTTACTGAGTGCTATGCTTCCGTACTCTACATTCTTTCTCCACTTCCGTCACGTATTTCATCTGTTCAATGCAATTTGAAGTATTGTTGAACAATATGAATCATCTACACTTTTCATTGCCCGGTCAAGTCATAAAAATACCAAGCTGATACATTTGAAAAATATCCAAGGAACCAAATATTGAAAACTTCCCATGGAGACTATTAAAGAAATGTCAAGTGGATGTGATACTACGTCCCACTGCATCAAGTCATCTGAAAAAAGTGACATGACATAGTTGGAGGTTACATGATGTAATCTGGCACAACGTGGTGAATATGGAATGCTTGGGAAAACAAATCTTTTAAATTCAGTACTCAGTAGTAGCTATTTCACCAAAATTTATTATAGCAAATGGGAAAAGGGTGGATGACAATGACCCACAACCCATAAACTTGTAGGTATATTTTTGGCTGTGAAAGTGAATTATTTTCAGGTAGTTTAACATATCTCTGATTGTAATTACTTCTCAGACCAATATTATCCTTGAATATTTGACCTGAATAGCTCAATTTCTTTGTTTAAGAAGAGAACCACTTGAGATTGGGGCAATATATGAAGAGAGCCAGGTTCAAGCACTGCAAATAATAATAAATAATAATAATAATAATGGAAGCTCTCTTTTTTTCTATTGTGTCAAAATCATAGTGTGAAATTTTTTTCCTGTGTCAGGAAATGCTCTTTTAAAATGTATCTTTAAGAAAGAAAGAATCATTCTTCAAATTGAAACCAGCATAAAATATTACCCCAAAAGACCTGGGCTGATTCCTTTATAAATGAATAGAATGTTAGAACCATGGCAAAGGCAAATTGGCCTACAAGAAAACTGACAGCTTTATAGCCTATGTCTCTGATTGAAATGTTGGGAAATCTCTTGGCAATTCTCCCAGACATCCAGGTAGAACAGTGAGTTCACTGATTATGTTAACTAAAACAATCTGGCTTTGCACAAACGCACCTCAGGCCCAGCCAAGTGTGAAGGCTTATCAGCATGCCAGACCAAGAAAAAGACCTGTTTACCTGAGGAGAGTAGCTAAATGACTAGGCTTTGAGAAATAAAAACAGGAACATCAATGCTCAGATTTTTTTTTTTTTTAAATATAGCTTAGATGTGAAGGCAATGATTGAGCCCTCAGTGGGACTGTGTGGATGTTAAACAAGGGCACACTTTGGTCCAGTGTGTTTACTACCTTTAATAATAAGAATACCATAGTGATAAGTATAGTATTAAAACACATACAGAGAGAGAGAGAGAAAGAATAAACATATTTCTATGAGAGAGAGAGAGATTCTTAATAAATTAGGATAACATTAGGCCTTTCAGGGACAGCCTGGAGTATCGGGTGGCACTCAGCTGGCTACCTCAGAAATAGCCCTGGGAAAGAATTGACTCACAGTTCCTCCCTTCTTGCTCCAGGAGTGGGAGAAGGGAAATAACTTATTACAGCCTTGAAAATAAGGCCGTTAGCTTCCCTAACTCACTTGTGTGCAGTCATCTCTTCTGGCCAGCTTATCCTGGCTCCCCACATTCCCTGCCTCTTCACTTGCCCTGGTGCTACTCTCTTGCAGAGTCACAGTACATGTCATTCTAGTGCAGCTTCACAGGCATCGTGGGCCTTACTGCCTGCCAACCCTCCACTCGTCTACATTACAGCTAATCAACATCCAGCCCCAAAACTACATATATGAGAAGTACAAGTGTTAAATTGTACCAAAGTTCAATTAAATAGCTGAGAGCAATGAATGCAATGTTCAGAATATTCCACAGAAGGGGGAAGAACCATTTCCATTACCTTTTAAAGATCAATTAAAATTATAATAAATCCAAACCATACAGATTACAAAAGAAATGCTGCTGTTAAGTGACAACCTTTTGGGCTAAATCCATAACTTAATGTTATTTTAAACAGCACATAACCCAGAGAATTATGTTGATGTTTACATAAGCCTGTCTCTTGGAATCTGTGTATGTTTAGAATTCAGTTCGTAAATACATTTTGTTCTACTTCTCCATTAAACTCTCCAATAGGTCTGTCTTTTAAAAAATAAAATCCTGTGTTGTGTTAAAAGATAACTACAGCAAGTTACAAATATGAAGAAAGTACCTCAAGTAATGCTCTTTCCCCAGAGATGCCCTTTGGTTGTAGTCAGTAATGCAATCAGATATCTAGGGTTATTTCAACTGCCTGCCAAAACATCACTCATGTCTATTAAAGTATCCTGAAAAACACCATTACATCAATTCCAGCAATGGTGTAATTATTCTTCTTTCTGGAATGTCTTCTGATGTGAGTCAGTCCACTTGAGTGGGATTTCATTGGAAAATGGCTTTAGGAATGTTTTAAATAAGGGAAGGATGGGGTGGGGCTCCCTTGCAGCAGGCTTTAAGGAACAGTTTCAAATCATATTTCATCAACCACTCAGTTAGAGTGACCTAAGGTAAAACAGAATAATGCAGAGAGACAGGGAGTTCCACTCAGACTCGCTATCATAACAACACATAGGATAACTGCATCTTTCCAGAATAGTATTTCCCAAAGATATAGGGCCCAAACCAGCATTCCTTGCACACTGAAAATTAATTCATTCTGTGAACAAGGAATGCACAGTTGAGGTCATCATTATGACAAAAAAACAAAACGAAAACACACTTAGGATTGTATTATTTGCATCATTGCTTAATAAGGTAAATTTGGATGTCTGCTTAGGAATGTGGTACAACAACAGTCAGATATGCAGTAGAAGAAATAATAAAAGCAATTTATTTTATGTACTAATCAGTAGTAGTCACTTAGAATGGAGATATCATAGATAATATGGATAATCCACAAGGCACCACTCCAATCCATTATGGCTAGGTAAAGTGTGGCTCAGTTCTAAATGCGGCTTTACATATTGAAAGTTAGCAAAGTGAACTTTATGTATGGAAAATCTGTAAGACAAATTCTGCCTTTGATTACACCAGTGTAAAGCCAAACTAACTTTTTTTATGTCACTGGCATAACAGAGGTGAATCTGGCCTTCTGCCTCCTCTTTTAACCTTGCAAACAGAAAAGTTTAACTTGATGAAATTCTGCTTCCCTATAGGAACTACAACACTGTCAGGAATAAAGCAGTATACTTCTGTAGTTGAGAAGGGTAAAGTACATTTAAACAACCTCTAAATTAACAAACAGGTCCAAATTCATCCCTGATGGAATGCGACTGTTTTTGATGGAGCTTCACCAGGGATGACCACAGACCATTGTCTTTTACATTTTTAAAATTTAAAAATCAAATTTTAAAGAGCACCACTTTATAAAACTGTTCCTACCCAACTCCATGGAGCTACATCAATTCTGAAATATCATGGGTGAAATCCTGGCCCCATTGAAAGCCATGGCAAAACTCTCATTGACTTGGGTAGGACCAGGATTTCACCCTATATGAGGATGTATTTTCCCTTTGGTGGACACTCATTGCTTCTATGCTAGTGATTTTGCAGAGTTATTTGGGTACATCCTCACCATAAAGAGAAATGTGAAATTCTGCATCACCTGCATGCTGCATGGTGTTGGGTATCAGAAGAAGGCCCTTCTAAAATCTCACTTCTTCTGTAAATGTAAAAATTTTGTTGTCAAACTGAGAAGGAAAATCTGAAAAATCAGAGTGTATTTTTACTGAAACATTCATATTAACAAGATTTTTTTTCTTTAGTGAGTAATAATAATGAGATGCTGGTAACATGCATCTGAGGGTCTCATGGCACTTTACAAACATTAAGTAAATAAGGCCTTGATTGTCTCCTCTGCTTCTGTAAGCATAGAGGAGCATAGTCCAAAAAGGCTGTCACTACTGAAGTATAGGGGTGTGAAGAGTTCCAGCTCTGTGGCACCATCCCCCAAATGCTCTATGATCCTAAGGAAGTTACTCTACTTCAGAGTCTTCCAGCGCAGGATTTGGGGTATGGGAGTAGGTGATGGGGAAGAACAGCTCTCACTGGATGCATCCTTAATTCCCTTTGCATCCCTCCCTATTGCCTATGACAATGCCACAACCAAAAGAATTGCTCTGCCAACAAAGTTGAAGCCAGAGTAGCAAAGTAAAATGAATGCCCCTTTGCACAACTAGGCATTCACTTCCGCACAGATGTACGGAGTTGTGAAACTATATTCTCTTGCCCTACCCATAGGACAACTAAGCCTCTCCACTGAGTGGAAGATTTGGTTAAACCCTCTCCCCATAATCCCCAGAGTTTGCTGGTCATCTTGTTAACATCCCACAAATATTTTGGCAGGAAGGTATGATCTGACTTAAGCCTTGTAACTCACCTTTTAGGTATGCATCATTAAATCCATTTTACCAATGGACAAATGGAGGTACAGACAGTATGATAGCATTTTCATATATGTTTGCATTATATTTCTATTCATGTATTGTATATCACAGTTTTATCTGTGTCATGTTTTGTTGAGTATAATAAAATTAAATACAAACTTTTTGAAAACAGTAAAAGCCGGAGATGTCCAGAGCCAACATGCGTGAAAATAAGATGGAGACAAGAGATGATGCACTGGTAAGCCTGAAAGGGTCTTTGCAAACTCTGAAAATCCAGCATCTTTCTTCAACTCCTAAGAAATGTGGTCACTCAAACTCATGCCAGTAACACCTGTGATGCAATCCCACCTTCATTCTATACACAAATATATATTTTCTCTATATAGAATAATACAGTGGTCCCCATTAAAAAAATCAACATTTATCATCAGTTTTGTATGCACCTCTGTGCCTACCCATCCATCTCCCTCTCTTGGTTCTTATATCATGTCCATCATAATAATCTCTGAACACCAGTGTGGAAATTGTTGGCAAATGTTCCATTTTTAAAAGGCAGCTATACATTACATCAAACCCAGAATTCCAGTGAACTCGTCGGTTTCTCACAGTTTAAATACACTGTAGATTCCTTTTCAGCTGAACATGTATTGAACTTAAAGTTAAAGTGAACAGGCAGTTCCTCATAATACTACCTCACACATGGGACAGCTTAATGGCATTGCAATTAATATATGCATAAGTACAACCTGCATTATCAGTGATAAAAGACAAGTTAACCACTTGATTACATATAATTACACAATATAAATTCCTGTAACCAATGCAAGCATGAGAGATAGCTTGTAACCTTTGCAGCATATAGGGAGGGTTCACTGTAGTTCCTTCCAAGCACACAGTTGATTTCCATTTGATCATTTTCACACTAAACAAATATCAAAATGTTTATTAAAAATAACTTCTAGGGAAGTCACATGACCACATTTTCTGCTGGTATCGAGTGGTGACTTGAATAGGTGCTGCACTAATTTACTCCAGCAAAGAATTTGGCCCAGGATCTGTCTACAAATTGAGCAAAAAGTAGGGATATTTTAGTTTAGTTAAATAAAAATGGGGTGTCAAGAAAGGAGTATAGAAGAACTGTTGGTTTATGGAAATCAAGCATAGATGTCCTTAAATTAGAAAAATGAATATAGGTTTGAACAATCCTGGACTTTTTTAAGCACAGTCTTAGCATAGCTCTAACTCTGCAATTAAATGGAAATAATTTAAAACTGTAAAACTCCAAAGAGTGGGGGGGGGGGAAACCTCACATACATGAAACCAGCAGATACAGAGCTATTTTGTACAGTTCAGTAGGCAAGCTAACATGAAGTTAATAGTGACAATTGTTTTAAATTGATTCAAATAACAAATACACATTTCAGAGATTATGAAGTTTTGCACTGCATTTTTCTTTTTATCTTTAAAAGAAAACAATACTAATAGTTTCCTTTTTCCTACACTCAATTACTATTTACTACTTTCTTGATGTGGACTTTCAAAATACAAAGAAGGTTTGGCAAGTTTTCAAAGTCTTTCTTCAAAGTCAGCTCTTAAGTACTTTTTATAAAAACATGAAGAATACTTCTTACTAAGGAGAATTGATAATGTACTGCTTTCATTATTTGTATATGAAATACTGTCAGATAAATGCACATGTATTCATTTGTTTGGACCTTCTCTGTTAACCTTGTGTATGAAATCAATTTAAGAAAATGAAATTGATCATAAGAGTCAGTAATATAACAATCCTTTCTACCAAAAGCTGCTCCGGAGGTTATAGACTCAAATTTTCAAAGAAGAAAGTTACTGTATTTGCAAGTTTAGAGTCAAACTTGGCAGTTTTTCCAAACAGAGTGGTCAGAAGCAGGGAAAAAAATAAACATATGTTTCCAGGAATTTTTTTTTCCAGCTATCATAGAAAATAATGGTACAAGTATGTCACAACCCTTTTAGAAAGTTATTTATGAAACCATATACATGAAAACAATTGAGCTAATTCATTGCTAAGTCGTTAGTTGTTAATACTGATGCAGCATTTTTAAGATGTGAAGCACTTTGTAAGTGCTGTGTGTTACACTTTTGAGTTGTTAAAGGTAGATTTTAAAATTAAACATGAAACAAAGTAAGCTAACTATGACCTACCCTATACAACTACAATGTAAACTAATCAAAGTGACTTTGTGTCATCCGCAGAGAGTCACATAAATGGGTTTATATACAACATCAGGCAGGGGAGGTCAAATTCAGAGGTGATTTGATGGTACTGCAAAAGCACCTGTAAGCGTATGTGAGTGCAAGAGAATTTGTGTTGCTTACATACTGAGGGGCCTAAAAAAGGTACAAGTTAAAGTAGGCAGCGGAAGACCAGCTTTTAATTTACACCTCCTTACACCTCTCAGTTACTTTTCCTACTGCACCTTTTTCATCTGGCCCCCTCAGCAGGTGGTTTACAGCAGATTAGATTCCCTGGGCCAAAGTCATCCCTAGTTTGATTCAACTGACTTCAACAGAGTGACTTAAGACAAACAAGGGATGACTTTGGCCCAGGGAGTCTAAATTGATATAAACCAAACCTTATGACATGCAATTCACATCACCTTGCCTATCACCTCTGAAGGGCACCCGTTTTGTAAAGACGTGTGCTTAACTTCAATAGAATTGTAAGAATTGTAAATCATGTAGAATAATAGAATCATAGAAACATAGGCCTGGGAGGGACCTCAAGAGATCATCTAATCCAGCCCCCTGCACTGAGGCAGGACCAAGTACTCCTTGAAAATAGCAATAATAAACAATATTAATACCTAACTCTTATATAGTCCTTGTACAGCAAATGTATATATTTGACTGCATCCCTCTCCTCTGCACCTTTAATATGTCACTTGTCTTCTTAGTTTGTAAACTCAAGATAGGGACATGGGTGAAATCCTGTCCCCATTGAAGTCAAGAGGGTTTTTGAAATTGACTTCACTGGGGCCAGGATTTAACCCTGTTTCTTTGCATATGTTAGTAAAGAGCTTAGCACAGTGGGCCCTGATCCAGATCCTGTAGCCGCTGGACGTTACCATGATATACATGTTAAATAAGTTATCAGGAAAGCTGAGGTGCATGGAAGAGGAATTCTTATAACGAAATGTGGGTCTTCCCTCAGTGATCCCAAGGAGCCCCATTGTGCCTTTCAGTCACCTCATCATTCATTCCATGTGCCCTCCCTTAGAGAAAAAGTAACAGTCACTGAAATGACAGCAAGCCGCTTCTAAGGGCTTCACACTGCGAAACCTTACACATACAGTAATTCTTATTCCAGAAACTGGTCCCACTGACTTCATTAGCACTACTTATATGAGTAAGGATTACTTCAGGACTGGTAAAGAGGCAGCGTGGTCCAGTGAATAGGACACTAGAAAGAGGACACAGCAGACCTGGGCTCTATTCTGTATACCCATTCACAATGTGCAATTTATGCCACCTTAGATCTCACCTCGAAATGGCACCCTGTTTTGTAAAGACATGCACTTAACTCTTAGGTATAAATTGCAAATGTACCGAATCATAGATCTGGGCTCTGACTTGCTGTGTGACTTTGGGCAAGTCACTTCACCTCTTTGTGTCTCTGTTTCTCCTCCCACCTTTTCTCTCTCTTGTCTATTTAGAGTGTAAGCTCTTTGGGGCAGGGACTGTCACAACGGGGCCCTGATCTCAGATGAGGCTCTACTGTAATGTGAACAGTTAAACCCTAAATCTGTAATGACACTGATGTGTGAAATCCTATTGCCTCCACCCATTACCCTTAACACTTACTTTCTTCTCCTAAATTTGAAAGTACCAGCTCTGCAGCACTGCTGGCTCCATCCCAAGAAGCCAGAGGTCACTTCAGAGCCAGTTCTACTAAGGGGAGATAGAAAGTGCTGTTCCCTGGGCCTTTTTCACTATTTTTTTTTAAATAAAAGCTAAACTGAAACTTATGCTAATTGAGAGCACAAAGTATTTCAAAGAGTTATAATATATTTGTATGACAGGAATTATGTTATGCATAATATAAACAGCTGTATTTAAGGAAGATAATAGTTTAGCTCCAGGAAGTAACTGCTTAAGAAGCACTCTCCACCCCTACCCCCCCCCCCCACAGTTAATGAAAATTAAACTTATGCATTATCATAGATAAGGGAAGATTAGAGGATGAAGTAACATACACTATTGGATTTGCTGCACCAAATTAATACTATAGGACTTTTTTATTATCCAGTGTTTTCATACAAACTGGATCACAAAACATTATACAGAGAGCAGCGGGAGGGAGGGAAGAAGAGGCAGAGGCACAGGAGAACAGATCCGGTATCAGCTGAGATTGAAAATGAAACAGTAAGGCTGTACCATGAGGCAGGAGTTACAGAGTGGAAGACTCTCACACCAACAAAGGCAAAATTCTGAAAAGAGACAGGGAAACGGCTGGTGTTAAATGGACCAAATGAGGAAGGGAGTAAAAAAGACGAGGAGCCAAATTCTTCTCATGGTTACACCAGTGCAAATCCACTGACATCAGTGGGTGTAACTGAGAATGGAGCCGAGCCATATAGCCTGGAATAAGCCCAGAAAGCGGTGGAAAACAAATAGGGTGATTCTGATCTGGAAGATGGAATGAATGGAGAGCTACTGGGGGAGCTGTTGGACAAGTTGTCCCTTAGGCTTTAAGAAAGCGACCTCTCTCCAAAAGACAAAAAACTGCATATATTCAGTTTTATAAAAGGAACGATGATGACAAATGCAGTCCTTAAAGCCCCATCACACAAGAAGTTGCTGGCACATCCATTTGTTATCTTCATGCAGTCTATTCTCCTTTTGATCTATGGGATATTTGGCATACAAGTCCCATTAGCATTAATAGAAGTTACCAGTCTCCCCTCACATTGTGAGAACAGACATCAGAGTGTTTTGTCCAAGGCAGGGGCTGAAAGCATGCTTGCAGATTCTACAGCATCCTTTCTGGACAGTGCCAGGCAGTTGCTAAGCCAGACACAGCAACACCCTCTGTTTTACATTACTCAACCCCAACTCTGTGCTAGTAGTCACCGGTATGCAGACTGATTAAGGCACGCCCTTCCCTCAGCAACAGCAGTTCATTACCTCTTCAAAGGAGTAAGGCAGAAACCCATGCTGAACCCTGAAATATTGCAGTCATTCCACAAATGATTCCACCTTTTGCATAGCCAGAGCCCTCTGTGCACCACCAACACAGAATGGCAGGATGCCTATCCATCATCAGCAGATGGGGAGCCACCTTACTGCTCTGCACTAACTGGAGTTAAAGAACCTATCCTACACCCATTTGTCTATCACACAGACTATATTTGCTTAGCCCACCCCTCCATTAATCAAATACATATGCACAATAATCAACCTATCCCTACTCACGTTGGCTATCAGACTGTCTCTGAGAATCAGGGGGCTCAGGGAACACTAGCTCCCCCATTATCTTCCTGGTCCAGCATGCTTATGTCCTCCTAAGCTTCACAGCTTCTATGTCCTCTTCTTTTCAGGGCTCCTTATTTCATGTATGTCTTCCCCCTCAGGCAAGGATCATGGCAATGCTGTGCAGCATAAACATACCTGGAACATCCTGCTAACCTTGTCAGAGGTGTAGGGTAATGTGCCACCAATCTCGGGCCAACATCTGAATCCCAGATTGAGAATGCCAAACTCCAGCTCAAAGCCCATTCAGGTGGATCTGAGTTTACTGCTGTATGTGTGTCATGCAATTCTATTGCCTCCACATACTGCTGTACGTGTGCCATGTTTTCTAAGTGTGCTCTTCGTCTCCTGAGGGAAGGAGAGAGAGCATTTATTAGCTAGATCATCAGTGGGAATATACGTATGTGGAAGGACCAAGGGGTAAATGTTGTCCCCACCTCAAGAACCATAGGTGACCCCCTGACAGATGTGATTTCACTGTATGGGGAGCGGGGAGGATTTGGAAGTAAGGCAGAGGGTACTCACTCTTACATGGTGGAAGCTCAACTCCGTGGTGGATATCTGTAAGACAGCATGCAGGAGGCCGAGCTCAGGTGGGCCTGAGGACCCTCCTGTCTTTCTCTTAATTCTTGCCTGTGGGGAGGGGGGGAGGGGGGTTAAAGCTTTTCTTCACTGTAGTGCATTTCCTCACTACCCAGTCCAGCTAAATGGACTGGGTGCCGAATTGGTGCCTCTAAAACTGTATTAGCATGCCAGCCTACACCCTGCAATAGAAACGGAACCAGGGCCTAATGCCTGGCTCTGTAACTGCTAACCCCACCACAACTTTTAAGATGATGAAAGACAATACATTCAGAACAAAATCAGAGAAGAGATGCTTAGTTCCGAACGTTACAAAACCAACATGATAATTTCTGGATTTTTAACACCAGCTCAGACTCATAAAATACAAAAGATGAGATTAAATAAAACATTTCTTTCCAGCTTCCCCAGCAGGGAAACCCGTGCACAATTTAAAATAAAACTCTGTTTTTCCAGGCTTGCACAGTCTTGTGCAGACGTCAGAAGTGTGCAAACTAGACACACTTTTATCGAATTGCACCCTAAATTACTTTCAAAAACAGTTTCTTCATATTTGTTTGGTAGATTTTGCAGTCTCTTCCTCTTTTTCTATTTTCAGACAGCTTTGTCTAATGGGAAATGGATATACAAATTTAGATCTTTTTACAGTTACTAAGGCTTTAAAAACTGATCTGTAAAAAAGAATCCAGTGGGTAGGTGGAGGGTGGGGAACGGACACATATGTAACTTTGCTCTGTAATCCCTGCTAGAGAAAATGTTCAAATAGTCATTTTGAAAAGTTGCACTGAGTACATAGACAGCTGTTCCTCATACATACTGGGAATGTTTCTTTTAAATTCCTAAGGACACAAGAGTTTGATACAAAGCCAGTACCTCTAGAAATGGCAAAAACTAAATACACCCCATACTGATGCTTTCACTGTCCCAACAAACTCTCTCCCACAACTAAAACATTAAAACTTTTACCCCACATCCCACATTGTGAGATTAGGCCAATAACTAATGTTCTATCCAAGTAAAATACATTTTGTCATTGCTTGAAAATTTTACCTTTCACAGAAGTATAGTATTTCTGACCAGCAGGGAACATATGTCAACATTATCTATTATTACACAATGTCAGGACCAGAAAGGGAAGGTGGGTGGTGGATGTTAATAACAACTTAAGCGATTTTCTAAGAGAGGCATTTGAGAAGTACAAAGCCAGAAGTTTGAAATGTTTTTGTCTGATTGTAGCTGTGTCAGCAACCTGCCTCCTCCACTAGTGCAAACCTAATTCTGCCTGTGACCTAGTGCCCAGTTCTCTTTTTCAATCTGAGCCAACACTTTGCTAAACTGGAAAGTTTGAAAAATACCTTAGAAAACTTCTCTACCAAAGAAAGAAAAGAAAAACAAAAACATATGACTAGTCCCGATGAAAATGACTCCCACTCACTAAGGCAAACACTGTGATCATAAGGGATAGAAGGCTTCTTAATTTTTAGTATTATTTTTACTTTTAATATATTAGATCAACTATTTATGTTTCTTTTGTTTGTGTGTGTGTGCTATTACTGTCTTTGGCTGTGCAGTGCCTTCAAAATAAGAATAATTTAAGGATTCATCCTAAATGTGGGAAGGATTGGGCCAGTATGGCAGACTAGTAGGGGAGGAAGCATTATTAAGGCATGGGATCTGGTCCCTGTTCTGTCACAGATTTCCTGTGTGACCTTGGGCAAATCACTTATCCTCTCTACACCTCCCTTCCCCATCTGTAAAATGTGGGGATAATAGCACTTCCCTACCTTGCAGTGGCACTGTGAGGATAAATACATTAAAGATTGTGAGGCATTCAGATACTACAGTAAAAAAGGCTATATAAATACCCAAGATAGAGAGATAGCAAACTGCAATGGATAATTACCACACTCATGCAAGATTTAATTTGATAGGCAGATACAGAGTGCTGAAACAGCACACTCAGGCCCTGGGGGTGGAAGTGCTTTGTGTTACTCAGAGCCAGCTTCAGGAGCCTGCATCCTGGACTTTTCAGAGGCTCCCTGGGGCAAATTCACTGCCCTGCTGTACTATCTTTGCACCACTTAAGGGCTGCATTGGTCATTTTCAGGATGGCTCTGCAAACATTTCTGGCATCAATATTTGGGAGACTTTCCACAAACATCTTTGCAAACCCACAAAACATCACATGAACACTCACGGAAAATAAATCAAACCGGTCTCAAACAGCCCCATGAGTGTGTGACAATTCAAACACACCTTCCCACTTTTCAGTATTTGCCCATTGCTGTTCTGGATTCTAGAGTTAATAAATGCAAGGGTGGGGAAGAGAGGAAAGAAGGTCACTCATCCCCAAGGAAAGCAGTCTCTCATGTCACCTTTCTGTGTGCTGGGAGATCCACGCCAATCAGGCTCTGGGGCACATAGGGATTCATGCCGTGTTATCCGTGGGGGCAGAAAGTCTTCACAACAGCAGAAGCTACAGTTCTAGGTGACTCAGGAGCAACTCTGGATCGCACTAAAGGAACTAGCAACATGGTTTTCATTAAATGAGAATCTTTTGTGTAGAGGACATGAAAGACAGTAGAAGAGAAGTCAAATGCAGGGCACTCCAGGAATTTACAGATGCTGGAAGGGGAGGAATAAAATGTCAGTTTCCCAGAAATGGCTGGTCACAAAAGACACATGTATGACTTTGCTGTGTATGTTTCTTAAATAAAATGTGTTATTTTGTTGCCATGAACTCCAGTCTTCAATAGAAAGATTGATGGACAATGAATAGACTTTTAAAAAATAAATATCTTTCACTGGCCACTTTCTATGCCATTCCTTAACTCCCAGAACAGGGGGCCACAACTTTGAGTCAATCCTTAGCTGCTGGAACAGTCCTTGGAGGCTGTAGGCACCCAGGTGTAGGGCAGTGCAGGTCTCGCTGTTCTGTCGTGCAGTGAAGACCAGACCAATACCTAACAATCCTGGAACTGATCAGGGCAATGTATAGGTGGCTTATAGCTACCTTTATACCCCATCCTGAATTCTCCTACCCTAGAGCGGTAATGGGTGCAGCATGAGCAGTCCCCAGGATCTGTCCCATTGTCCTTCTATTTGTATGGGACTGATAGTAAATCTTTTTCAGGGCCTTTGTAAAATATGCTAGGGTGCTCACACTGTGTTTTAAGATGTGGATTTGTTTGAGGATTTAAAAAAACAAACAAACAAACAAAAAATTTCCTTTCCATAACAGACCAATGTCAAGGTTGCTGGGCCCAAAATGTCTCATCTGCTTTTTCTCTCTCATATTTTGTCTGCAAAATCCATGTGATTCTTTATAGGTGCCACCACACCCACAAAAATATATTCTTCAGGATATTTATTCCCCTCAAAATACAAATTATTCTGTTCCCCAGTAGTTATTTGTTTTGCATACAGTTACACAGCTGAATCAGAAGCAGCAAGATATGAATATATAAATAATGGAAACACTGAGGTGTAGTTTCTCACGTTTAACGTAACACAGGGGAATACATTTTTATAGCAACCCAGTAAATGTTGTAAACTGATGTTTTCAATTGCAGTGACTCAGAATTAACTTCTAACCGATATCTAAACTAGTTGCAGCTTTTTATAGTCTCATGCTTTAAAGCCATAATGATTTTTTTCATCAGCTGTAACAGAAGAAATTATATTTTACTAGGAGTTAGTAGAGGTAAACCATAAAAAAGGTAAAACTGAAACCACTTATAAATGATTATTTTTGTTCCACATAACTTCAGTGAGTGATATAGAGGACATAACCCTTTTACCTTATAGGAATGTATATGTGCAGTTCTTTACAAGAGCGTGTACATTGTTTCCCAATACTTAGGGCGTGTGATAATTAAGGGAAAATGTACGAAAAATGTAAGAAAAAGAAGGTTCTCCTTTCGTGTAATGGTAATTCAAATATTATTTAGCCAAAGCAGAGCTTTTGTGTGTGCCTTTTTTTAATAAAAACTGATTCCCCCAAATAATGTGGACATTGCACACACAAGCCCGTCCCCACTTACAAACAATCCAGGGTCACATGTCTTAAAAAAAAAAAAAAAAAGATCAGAGAGCAGAAAATGCCACCATCTGAAGGTCAAAGTTTCTTTCTGATTCTTCCATGAGAAGGACACTTTGTGGGATTCTGGAATGTAAAGTGTACACCTTGCAGATTCTGACTGGACAAACCCACTGACCCTGGAATGTCTTCTCATTTGTTATTATTCATTATTTGTACTACAGTAGTGCCTGGAGGCCTCAACCAAGATCAGGGACCTATTATGCTAGCCACTGTAGAAACACAGAGTCCCTGCTGCAAATTGCTTAGAATCTAAATAGACAAGGCAGAGAAAGGGTGGGAGGGGAAACAGAGGGTGCATCTATACTGCAAATAAATGCATTTCAGCTAACTCGGCTTGTGGGGTTGAGGCTACAGGGCTGCTTAGTTGTTGTACAGACACTTGGGGTCGGGCTGGAGCCCAGGCTCTGGGACCCTCCCTCCTCGTAATTCAACAGCCCTGTAGCCTGAGCCTCGCAAACCTAAGTCAGTTGACATGGGCCAGCTGCAGCTGTTTAATTGCAGTGTAGAGGCACGGAGAGGTGAATGACTTGCCCAAGGTTCAACAGCAGGTCTGTAGCAGAGCCAGGAGTAGAACACAAGTCTCCTGACCCCTACTCCAGTGCCGATAACCACTAGCCCACGCTATTTCTCAGTGCTGTTCTTCGGGCTCCCCAGCATCATCAGTAATACCACATTGGCTCACCATCCCCATTCCCACACCATACACATCTAAATTTTTCAGAGGGTGGCACAGGCCCAGACCACAAACACTGATGAAGATAAGGAGTACTTGTGGCACCTTAGAGACTAACCAATTTATTTGAGCATAAGCTTTCGTGAGCTACAGCGAAGGTGAGCTAAGGTGCCACAAGTACTCCTTTTCTTTTTGCGAATACAGAACAACACTGCTGCTACTCTGAAACTGATGAAGATATAAACTTTCTACCCCTATATCCGGCAGAACCAAAACACCTGGATTCAAATACTTCTGAACTTGGAAGTTTAAAATTCAAAACTGAAGTTCCTAGTGCTTAGAGCTGACTTCTTCAGGAACTAGGTTAGAGCTGTGAACTCTCATATGAGCCTGGATCTTGGGTTTGGATCCAGGTTTTTGGTTTGGGTCCCATCTCTAATTAAAAAAGAAAAAAAGAAAAAAAAGGATAAAAAGAGATGAAAAGATAATTGCAGAAACTTAAAAGCCACTGCTGCATTCTTTTAAAATTACAAATTAAGCTATAAGTGATTCCAAACTATGCTGTTTTTATTAAAAATGACCTAATAATCTCATTTTCCTTTCCTTTCTTTTATTTTGGAATTTATTCTATATCCTGGTAATCACACACAGAAATTATACAACACTGCACTGTGTGCTCCTGACAATATAAACACAATTGTTTATCCAGAAGCATTGTAGGTTCATGCAAAAAAATGTCATTTAAAGCTTGTGGTCAGATCAAGAAACCACAAGTATAATTGTTTGTTTATCCAGCCAAACATTATTGTGTAGTGTATGTTTATGGGGTTGGTTCTTTCCCCCCTTCCCCCACCCCCTGCATTTATTTATTTATTTGTAATCCATTTTAAATTAGAGTTATAGAGTGAAAATAAATGATTAAAGGAAAACAAATATGTCGATTCATGTGGAAGGATGTTTTAGTATGTAAATTGTTTCCTTTGTCGTAGCTTATATTTCTTGTTTTTATGCTTCCATAGAGGCTCCATGATAACAGGGCCCTTTGGTGGAATTTCTACATATTTTCTCTTTAGTTCAGGGCAGCTGGTTTCTTTCCTCTCTGAGGAGAAAGCTGAAGTATATTTATCACTCCAGCAGTGACTCAAAACAAACAGGAAGTCTTCATCAGCAGACTCCTGGGCAAGGCAGATACTAAGGTACTGGCAGAAAGGAAACAGAGGCCTTCGTCTGTGGGAGTCAGACATACACAGTATATTGTAGTTACAGCAGATAACTAGATTAGAGATCCACCAAATTATTTTTAAAGTCTTTTTTAAAAAGAAGAGAGATCCCAAGATATTTGCAGGGCTTACTGATACCGTGGGTTCCTATGAAGTTTCCCACCAAATTTTAGTTTGTCAGAGGAATATGAACTGCCCACCAAGTGTCTGACACTCTGGATGAACCTGTGTGCAAAAGGAAACCTGTGAGTGAGCTATTCTGAGAGTTTTCACTTTGATCTGGTTGCTTAGGAAAACTACTCCTTTAGTCTGAATAATTTCTTCTTTTAAAGCAGGGCTTTCCGGTAGGGCTGGCCTTCACATGACTGTGTGAGAGAGAGAGAGAGAGAAACTCAGAAAGTGTTAACCATTAAAATGAATATTGATATTTGAAGATAGTTTTTAAAATTACATGTGTTTCCACAATTGTGAGTGCATCAGGCATTGATCCTCACTGAAACTTTATCTCCACGGGCGACTAGAGAGGGCCGGAGAAGTGGAAGCATAGTACTGCTAAAACTCATATATATATACACATGGGCCAGCAGTGACTTTATCAATCCCCATCTTCTGCAGAATACAGTGCCTCACTCTGATTGCCCTAAGATTGATTAGGGCAAGAATGGGCAACTTTAAGGCAGCACAGGGCCACAAAATCCACTAAACCCTTTGACAGGCCGTACTTTTTTTTTTTTTTTTCCAAAGTGACTACATATTACATAACTCAAAAACGTTTGCTACAGTATGGCATGTTAACAAACACTTAACCATGAATTAACAGTGGAAAACTGAAGTTCTTAAATATAAAACCCCTTATTGCACAACCTTAAAAAGGTTTTAAACAAAACGGTTTAATTCTCTGCTGATATGCAGAGAATTAATACATGAAAACAAAACAACAGAACATCTTTCTTAACATTTTTCCTCTGCTGCTCCCAGTCTCTGCCTCCACTCTATTTCCCCATGGACATAGGCTCTGCCATGTGGGGTGGAGTCCAGGACCCCATGCACTGGATCGCAATGCCACTCAGATTTGGTTTGGCCACCCCTCCATTATGCCAATAGGAAAGGGACTCCACCATTACACCACCCAGCTCTGGTTACTTCCTCCTCATTGGCGGAGATGCTCCCCAACCTGCCCACTGCTGGGTGGGCCTAGCCAGAAGCTCTCAGTTCCCAAACAATCAGCCAATAGGGAGGCAGTAAATGGAGCGTGTGGGGTGGGGTGGAGTCAGAGCCTGTGTTGATGGGGAAGCAGAGGCTAGCAGAGCAGTCTGAGGGAGCAGCAGCTTTACTGAAAGACTGTGGGCAAACCAAATAAAATGATATGGCAGTCCAGGTGCCACTAGTTGCCCACCCCTGGACTGGAGGACTATTTGACACATTCTTTGTTTGTTTTAATAATAATTTTTTCTCGATGTCAAAACATTATTTAAAATACTACAGAACACCTTAAAAAGAGAGGGGAAAAAGAGCCCGTACATACCAATACCCCTCCTCCAACAAAATAAAACAGAAAACCAATATTGGTAGTAAACTACAGATACGACTCAAAACCCATTAGCAAGGATTGCTTAGAGGCCTCTAAATTACTTTTGGTTACATACCTATAGTCTCCATTTTTAAAAACAATGTGTTGTGAAGCTCCAGTCCAGCAAAGCATTTAAGCACATGTTTCACATGACGCATCTGAGCAGGCACATTGGCTTCAATGGATCTACTCACGTGCTTAAAGTTAAGTATGTGCTTAACTGATCTGCTGGACTGGGACCTAACATATTGCACTTCAGGCTCATAGCACTGACACCGATGTCAGATATCAACCCCATGTAAGATATTCTGTAGGAATGATTTCTCTAACTGTGAAGAAAGTTAAAACTTCATCTGGTCTTATTTCAGTGATAAAATTTATTTTGGGCCCAAGCTCTTGGGTTGGCAGGAAGTGGCAGTACTGTAGAGATCCCCTCCTTTTACCCTCACAAAGTATGGGTAAGAGGGCAACATGATCAGCCCCTCACAGAAGAAGAATGCCTTGTGCAACCCCATCTGGCTGGCTCAAAACAAGCACCGAAGGGCCCATGCCACAAAGGAAGCCTTGTTTGGGACCAAAAGAACAAATCATTCTGGAGGAGCTGTGGAAGAATGAGTCCAACAAGAGGGGAAAACTGGATGCTCTCAAAAATACTCATCCCCAGATTCAGAAAAGCTGAATGGGGGTGATGAAGTCTACCAGTCTCAGCCTTCTCTCTACTTCCCCTCACTGTCAAATCTCTCAGAAATGGAAGCTCAGTTGGTTCCCTTGGCACTCCTCACTGTCACTCCTGGTTCACTGTCCACTAGGAACTAACAGGTCCTATTAAATCCCAGCTGTGGCCTACCTTTTACCTTCACAATACAAAATCAAGATAGCAAAAATGCAAGAGTGCAAGAGCATCTCTTCCACTTGACTGAACATTCGCTCTGGATTGCATCATGGATTTGGTCCCCAAAGTCTCCTGGCTAGTCTGAGATAGGTTTTAGGGCTCCATCTCTCATAGACACCCTTGCTCTCAGTGTCTTCCTCTTAAACCTCCTGAAGTATCTTCTAGACTAGTGGCTTTTCTGTATCATTCACATACAGCTATGAAGCCACCTCTTTCCTTCCTACATAGAATTCAGGAAGTTGCCATTATCTCTAACTCTCCCTGGAGCAATGTGCTTGTCTTTTATTATAACCTCATGCATCTTCCAGAAGCTTCTCAGTTTATTGACATGCCTTCTCCCCATTCATCTCTCTTAATTCAGGCACATGCAGACACATACTCCCAGCATGTTGCCATTTTCATTGTATGCCCGTATTCCCTTTTAACTGACTTCATGCACATATTCTCTGCTTGTGCCAAACTCATTAACCTCAGCTTAGCAACAATGATGATTTCACATTCCTTAATACTTTTTTCAGAGTTGGGCATGTGCACAATGCTGTCACCGTAAGTAATGTAAAAATCGTGGGCCCCAGGCTCAAATTAGGTAGGTGAATCCTTTTGCAGATTAGTCTCCTACTCCCTCAAGTCTGACTTTAATAACACATTGCACTTTTATTGCACCTTCCATCTAAAGATCTCAAAGCACCATACAAAGGTGTGCAAGCACTATCGTCCCCAAGAAACTTAAGTCATCGAGAGATGGACTCAGTCACATAGGAAATCAATGGCAGAGCTGGGAATAGAACCCAGCTCTAATAACTCACAGTCCAATGCTTTAACTACATCATCGCACCTCAGAGAGGTTGTGGATAAATTTTCCGCCGTCAGGGCCAGATTATAGCATGGGGCTATAAGACTCAAGTTGGGAACAAATTAGCAGCTCAGATGTGCTGGCTGACTGGCAACTGTCACAGTTTTGGTGATCTCATTATCTGGTCTACACACAACCAGACATAAAATAGTTGATGCCACAGGCCTTCTGAAGCTGTTGTTTCAGTGCTATAGGAGTATTGGTACCAAGGATGAAACTATTCTAATCTTGATTGGTTGGCTGAAGGTAATTTTCCCCCTGTATTGCTGTCTGTCATCTTGTTGTTTCTTCCCTCATCTACTTTTCTTTCTATTTTTCTTTGAGCTACTTTATGTAGCGACCCCACGCTGAACTCGTCACTCCACAGTATATTGCGCAATGTCTAAAAAATCTGATTCTGGAAATTTGCCAATGTGTCATGCTGTACTGAACTTAAGATGCCATTCTGAATCTGTACCACCCATCTACTTGACAACTGGCTCAGAATGAGAAATAATACATGGGACAAACAAAAAAAAAAAAAAAAAGACAGGGACAGCCTCAGGAAAAGAATCCACATGCATACTTACACATTTAATTGACTCTAACCAAAGCCCCTTTTTTAAAGGAAGTATTTTCCAAATGAATACTGATATTTAAATTATAGTCGTAACAGAAGGTCAAAAATAAAATTGGGAGTGGTGAGGGGACAAGCATTTGGAAGCCAGAAACAAAGATTGGCAGTGAAAGCAGCAAGAAAAGTGTTATGCATACGACTTCTTATGTCTTGCTTGACTTTGTGATGACAAAAAAAAAAAAAGGACTGTCTCTTTTTCTCAGCTCAGTGATTACAGCAAACCCACAGTGCCAGCTTCAGACTGGCAAGGCAACTAGCATTGCACACAAAAACAAATTCATTGGGGCTTTTTTTAAGCTTAGATTGATTTAATTGTGAAGGTCTCTCACACTCACCCATTTCCTCTCCATCATTTGAGGGATATTTCTCCTTCTTTTGTCCTTCTTTAAAGCTAACAAAATAGTAAACAAACGAGGAATGAGAAAAGTATATTCCATGTGTGAAACAAATGTAGATTATGCCCCTCATAAAACTCACCAGGTTTAAGAGCACCAGTGAATGAAGTACAGCAATGCTACTGCTGCTGAGAGTTATTTTGTCATACCTCATAGCCCTGAGAGGTGTTGGTACTGCTATTTAATTGTCAGCAGATGAAAGTATTTCCAAGAGAGGCACTCTCCACTCTGTCTTTCCCTTTAGAATCCGACATTTCTGATACCCTTCCCCCCCCCCCCCCACACACACACACATTCCATCCAGCTGTTTCAGCTGAAAGAACAAACAAATCAGCATAGACTTATTTAAAGAGATCTGAACCCTTAACATATTTTAGCCTGCAGGGCCCTATTCTGACTATATTGACACTCTGTCTATCTGAATATTAAGAATTGTAATTTAGACATAACAGTGTTGGGTCAAAGGTCCACTTTTTAGATATGGAAAACTGGGATTCATCTATCTGGATTATTAGCGTATTATAATTTTTCTTGAACAAATACACTAACTTCAGACAATGCAGAGGAAATGCTGCATGCTATTTATGTTTGAGCTTACCCATATCTGCCCTCATGACAGGTCCATTCCAGCAGGTCCAGAAGGATTGTCCATTATAATGTATTGTGTGCCTAATGGGGACCACTAGACATTGTAGGATTTGGGAGACTGCAGGAATGCACTCTGCACTTTTCCATAAGAACCACTGACCCTCATGCATTACTTCAAAGGAATGAAACAGTAAATGATCTTGTTCCAAAGCAATGTTCAATAGTATGGATCTGCTTCTGAGCTACAAAAGTTATAGATCATCCATTAATAAATTCTGATCTCTCATCAGGATCCCAGCCGCATGTGTCTTCAGAATTCATTTTTTCTTATTTTGGGATACAGAGACTTAGAGATATATTCTGATCTTGTTTACACCTTTGCAAATCCAAAAAGTTCTTTAGAAGAAATGCAATTACTCCAGACAAACTTAACAAGATCAGAATATGTCCCATCGAACATATCCCCTTTTTCTATCAACAAAATGGGACAAATTCTGTTCTCAGCTACATCATGTAAATCTGGAGTAACTGCAATGATGACACTGGAATCCAGTATAGCTGAGGGCAAAACTTGGTCCACCATGTGCATTTGGTACACCTGCAGGGAAGATAAGGAGGCAGGCTTTGAAGAAAGAAAAGTAATAGTATCAGGATTACTAAAGAGTGTATATAGTCAACCGAGCCAGTTCGACCACCCACTTCTGGGGAACAGATGCTCTGCACATCAACCTGACAGAGAGAAACCGTCATTCTCTTCACATTATAAAGATACATACATAAACCATAACTGAACCGTCAAGATACAAGCATGCCTAAACTGAGTAACCATATGATTCCATTACCGTCCATCAGTCCCTCTCTACTGTTCGTTACCCTCTCTCATTAGGCCATATCTAAAATTCAGATTGTAAGCTCTTTGTGGGCAGGGTCCTTATATTTCTGTCTGTAAAGCTTAAGCACTCTTTTCATAAAAAATAATAAGTGATTTGGTTGCTTGGGGCATTTTCTCCCCCGAAATATTCTCATAGGTTAAACAAAACGTTGGTGTCGGATAAGAGTGGGTAAAAGATTTTTGATAAAAGAACTGGGTGAAGAAATGGATGCATTTACAGGTTCCTAACTCTTCCATAACCATTGAGCATCTACCACCGTTTTCCCAGACCTGTGCCCCACAACTTAATATTGATTGAAGCAGTAATAATTTAGGATGCTCTTTTAACTGCTCTTTAGACATTTTTAAGGCCCTTCTTTTTCAGGGTTTTTTGTTTGTTTGTTTTAATCTCCCAGGAATGTATCAGGTTTTATTTAAAAATTCCAAAAACCCAGGGTTGTGGGGGAAATCAGTAAAACCAAAAATGAAGGGCATTGGAGGGAGGGGGCCCAGTACCCATACAAGGGAGGAAAGGGTGCTACTCACCATGTAGCAGTTGAGGAAGCCTTCCACTCCCTGCAGCAGTCTGGTGGTCTCAGCTGCTGGGACCTTACTCCTGGCCCAGCTCACTCCCCCACTACACAGAGGAAGTGAACAGGGCCCAACTGAAGGGCCAGGGTCAGGAGGGGAGCAAAAGCTGCAACTCTTGAGTACTGTCCCCCTGCTGGCAGAGCCTCCTCCTGACCCCAGGCCTTCAACGCGGCCCACCCACTTCCCCTGCAAAAAAATTCTCAGGTCCCAGAAAAGCCAACATTCGGGTGAAAAATGGGTAAAATCTGAATACTGACTCTTTCAAAAACTGGGAAAATTGCATGAAAATTGGTAAATATCAGTAACAAAGAGCCTTAGATAGTTTTCATTTACTTGGGGCTTCCTGATATTGCATTTCATAGTGTACAACTTTCTTTCTTCCCCAAACAGTAACTAACTACAGCATGTGCCCCAAAGAGCTTACATTCTGTTTCCTAGATATGGACAGCCCATTTTACTTACAATAAAGGTCTTAGATTTTCCTGTATTTATTAGTAGATTTAGTGCAGCAAAAGGATGCCAAACATTGATATTTCTTAGCACAGTTCTCTTAAGAAAATAGATTGCTCCATCTCCCTAATGAAAGCGAAGTGAGCTCTCTCTCACACACATATATATTTGTGTGTGTGTGTGTACGCTTGTGCACATTCCAGCATTTCTAAGCAATTTGGTCATCTGCTTTCTTGAACTGACAGTCATCTGCTATGTTCCGTGAATTAGAGTGAGTTGTTTAATTGAAAAGCTCATCTCAATACAAGTTCCTCTTTCTCAGCAGGTTTATTAAATATACTTCTTTCATCAACATCTATAAAACTAACAAAGTCTGTCTTACACACAGATTCAAAATCTAGTATAATTCCACCATGTGGCATCTAAGTCTTTAATGTTGTTTTGCCCTAACCTAATGTCAGGTTTTAGGATTTCTCTTTCTGCTTGCACTCATCAACATCTGTTTACAAAACTCATTGCATTTTTTCCCCTTCTTTATTACTTCACTAGAAAATTCCTTGCTCAATTCAGGCTTACACTCACCAGACACTGATTCATGTAAGTTGGGCTTTCTTCTATCATTAACCATTTGAGACCCATATTTACAAACTCAGTCAAGGAGAGGTACTGTGTCATGAGATCTATGAATTTATTTATTTTATGGGGTTTTCTCTGGTGTGCACCACTTTAATATCTGAGCACCTCACAGACATTCTTTAATATATCCTCCCAACCCTCCTTGAGATGTTGGCAAGTATTGTTTTCCCCATGATACAGATGAAAGCATTGAGATAGAGTGAAATTAAGAGACTTGCCCAAGGTCATATAGGAAGTTGCAACAGAGCTGGAAACAAAAGCCAGATCCTCTAATTCCCTGTCCAGTGACTTAACCTCTGGAATGAAAGGGCCAAGCTCAGCTCTGTGGTAATATTAGCACTATCATAGCTCTTTTAATATAAACTTGAGAATGATTCACATGTTAACCAGGAAAGTACATAGAGCTCCCAATGCTGCTTTCCAAGGAAAAACTGAAGCCACCCTAAAGCAGTTGGAAATTAGTCCTTGTATATAAAACAGCATAAACTGTTGTACTCTATGCCTCTTCCTCCCCTCAGAGTAAACCAACCACAGGAATAAAAGTTACTGTAAGAAAAGAATAGAAGCACTTCATCTATGGATCATACACTTCAACCTATTCACTTTACATATACTAGACATAAAAGTAAGAGTTAATAGTTCCTGAGTCATTTTTTTCCCACCCATTTTCTTTTTCTTAAAAATCAAAGAAAGTGAGAGCAAAGACCCTCTTTGGGCTGAGGGCAGAAAAAAACTGTCCAGGCCATTCATTGGCAAATAGTAAAATAAATCCAAGTATCAAAAGATGATCAGAACTGTAGCTCATACAGTATTATGTTCATTCTCCTCTCCCTGTTCCCACATCACTCCTATTGATATCAATGGGAACAATACACGCACATACATACACAGTATTAGGCCTGCAAGCTGTTCAGCACAGTGACCCAATGAAGTCAACAGAGCTCTAAACATGGGTGCAGGAATCCACCCATGTGGAAAAGCCTGCAGGGTCAGGACCCAGTTCTTCCACTCTTACTCATGCTGATCTGTGCTCTCTTCTGTGAGTAGCCCCATTGAAATTAATGGGACTATTCACAGAGAAAGGCACTGCTGCACGCAGGTACAGGAGGCAGAGTTGAGCCTGTAGGGAAGAAAAGAATACATTTGGGTATATAGTAGGGAGAACTTACCAATAGTTTCACTTTTCTTAGTAGTCCAACACCATGCTCAGTTAAATAAATTTGGTGGTCTCAGTCCAGCTCCCACTGGACAGGGGTCAATAGAAAATCCTATCATAATTGCTCCTAACTAACATTCTTGCTGTCAGTCTTAGCAAAAAGACCAAGGACTAAATGGGCACTGAGAATAAGTGAACCCCCCTCACCACTAGAGGTGATCTCTCCATGGCATGATTATAGCACACTGGTGAGGGCCTCAATTGTTATCCTTCATGAGCAACACATACACTTATTAAAGAATAAGCTCCCAAATTCTGTCCTATTCAAGGCCTTTTAATGTAAGCATTTTAGAGCAGTTTTAATCCTAATGCCAAAAACAGACAAAAACTTTTACATTGTCTCCATATACAGGATGCTGGCTTGACATCATTTAATAAAGACAATGTTCATGCTCTCTCTCTTTGTTATCCAGTATTTGGAATCATGTGAAAAACTTGGCTGAGTATGAAACAACTTCAAAAGACACATTTCTGTGCCAGCCAGGATGCATCAAAGTAGGGAAACTAACGACCCAATTCACCTGATCCTACTAGCTGATAGAAAAGTACAGGGAAGCTGTTTTATCATTGTACCTTCCTAACACTTCCTTCCTATTCTAGATGCTATTTAAACTATTCTTGCATCCCACCAACCAGGCCTTCAGTCTGCTGCAGTTCTCAACTTTAAGGGATGTGAAAGGAAAAGCAAAGGGAAGCCTTAAAAAGAGAGGCCTGTACGTTTCTGTGCAGTTACTAAGCAGTCATATCCTTCTGCTTTCCCCTGAAAAATCAAGTATCACCTTATCGTTTCCTCACCAAGATTAACTCCTGCTTCCTGAAGAGTATTTCTGAGGTAGAAAGCAGAGGTGGTGAAAAAAAGGGGGAGCTGAAAAGCCCAATCTGTCAAGCTCCATTTTAGAAGAAAGGAAAACTGAAAAGTGAACGTATTTAACATGAGCTATTTCCTGCACTCAGGAGGGAAGAAAGCATGCTACTAACTGTGTGCATGAGGAGATCTGCACTAGTGTTATCTCTGACCTGCAGCTTAGCCCTTGTGTCTCAGCTGCCAAAAAGCTCCTATTCAACGTTATGCTGAGTTCATCAATGCTCCACGTGTCAGGATCCTAACAGGAAAAAGCAGGACAGACAGTCACTCTATTCAACTGCCTGGGGACCCCATGACAACTGAAATCCCCTTGCAGACTGTCCATATCAACCTACGGCAGGTCAGAACATATAACCCCTCTAGAACCACAAGCTCAGGCCCACACCCTTTCCCCTTGTCAACACTGTCACTTTAAACAGAACATCTAGCCTTATCACAAAACCTGAAGTAAGTATGACAATTAAGATGGATTGCAAAGCCTGCTTGTGCTTTACAATTAACAATAACTTGGCAGCGTGTCCCACGCAACTGTTGGGTGGTATGGCAAGAACTTTATCCCTGCTTAGTACTGCATTAGCATATTTAGTAGGCTGCAAGACATAATTCCTAAGATATGAACATATTTTGTCTTTTCAAAAATCTGCAATTAAGCTATAATGTGCAGACAGCGTACAACAGGCAATGAACTTTAAAAACCAAGTTCTGTAAGGGGAGTGTGCTAAAAATGGTCCTTTTACCTTATGTCAATTATCTATTTAAGAAAGATTACCTATTCAGTAATAAAAATTTTAGCATAATCTTGGTTAGGAAACAGTAACATCTCAGAAACTATAGTTGATATTCAATCCTGAATTCAATATATAAACAATGGAATGCTTAAAAAGTATTTTTTTTCCTTAGCAAAGATATGTACTTGTCTTCTGCTATTCATTTTAGCTTTTTGCCTGCTATCCTCAGATAAATAGTTTTCATAGTAAAACAAGCTGATAGCTCTATGGTAGCCTTTTCTTCTATATGTGAAGTCTTTCTCTCTCCCAAACTTTGTGTTATTTACACTTATTTTAACACATCTGCCAAATTAATTACCGGTAAATGCTTTAGAGAGGTAGTTATTTGGAATGTCCTGACTTTACTGGTTTCCTACACACAGCACAAGAGACACTCACCCCTCTTAGCTTTTTAAGTATGTTTACGGTATACATTATCTGTAAAATCAGACTGGGTTGGGGGGGGGGAGAGCAAAAATCTTTCTGCGATAGCCAGGACATTGTCCTTCTTGACATCTGTGTTGCTGGTGGACAGGATATCCTGCCAAATGTAATAAGACAACTGTGTGACCCACCTTGTGAGAGAGGCACCACTAACTGATTAGAGCACAGCAGGAGAGGGTGCTGATTCTTCTAACCTTGTGCTGCATCCTCTACATACACAAAAAGAAGAAGGCGTTAAAAAAAACCTCCCTTACAGAAGGGAAAGAAAAGAAAAGGCCCAGTTTAGGTGAGTAGCTCAGCTTCGATAACAGAGAGCAGATGAGAGTAACAAATGCAATTTCGCATACAAAGACTTTTTTCATAAAACCAGCAGAGTAACGGATTAAACCACCTGGCAATCCTGGCAAGAAAAGAAGAAAATCTTAGGCTGTGACAAACCAAACCAGGTGTAACAGGTATAAAACTTTTGCTTTCCAATAATACCCCTCTCTTCCCTGGAATGCATTGACAGGTGCAGAAGTTCAAGTTACAGTGGGGAAGTAGCAAATAAATACACAGCATTAGTGTCTGACGTGCTTGCTGAGCAACCGGGGATGTTAATAACTGGCAAGGTACACTAATCTCTGATTGCAACATTTGGTTTACCTTAATCTGGAGGGACAGCTGTATTAAAGAGGGAATTATACTAATCAGTTCAAGGCCCTTGCATATAAAACTTCCCATTAGGCTTAAAGTACAACAGCTTACGCTCATTCTCTAGGAGCCTTACATCTGGTTCTGAATACGGCTGTCTCTCATTTGCAAGGTACAAACTGAAAACAAGGGAAGAGGGGGAGGCTGACAGTTGCTGGAGGATGGCTGATAGAAGAACAAGCTACTAATTCTTTGAAATTTTTTACAACACAAAACTAGCTGTAAGGCATCTTAATACTAAAAAAACAGGCATGTGTTATCAACCCTAGGCCATTTTTTCCTGTTACCGGAGGTGACCAACATAAAATAAAATTGATGATGTCAGTCAAAAACAGCTAAGCACAAAGCTTGGCTTTGTTATCTTAAGTCAGAAGGTATGATAGGCCGTGCCATATGGCTTTAATCCTCCTATATCTTCCATCACCTAACAGGCAACCTTCATGTAGCATGACCTTATTTGGCTGGTCTCAGGTTAGGGCTGCCCAAAGGGGATTTTTGTGTTTCTGCTATATCCAAAGGTTTATGTTGATTTTTTTTTTTTGAGCCCTGCAAACTATAAATCCGACTGATTACTCTGCACTCTTTTGCTTGACTGAGCCTTTACAATCAGACATCCCCGTTAACAATAAGCTCCTAATGAATCAAACATCTATGGCATTAGTTTCACCTAGCTGCCTCTTTCCCATGCACTGCAGCTCTTTGTCAGACCTGGCTTGATGAGAAAAGCTAGTGACACTTGGTGCACCTATTGATAAACAATTCAGTAATGAGGGGCATAACAAAAATTACCTAAAACAACCTGATTAAAAATGACAGGCAAAGGCTACTACAGAGCTTCACAGTTAAGGTAACTCTTGGACTTTGGGCTTGCACAAAATAATTAGATACAACAAAATTCTCTCTAAAATTTCAGCTTTGCACTGATCTTGTTTTTTTTTATCTAACAATTTAATCAATGTTCAAAAAAAATATTCCATGATATTTTATATCAGATTCATCCTTTTTTTAGGAAGTTTGTGGCTCAATGTGGTGGTGTTTTTTCTCTTTCTTTTAAATTCTACGCTGATAGTAAAGTCAGCGCTACGTGTAGTTCAACTTATTGATTACCAGAAATTCCTAAATTAAAACTCAGGCTTCTACTTCCTTTGTTTAAATATTGGTCTTGTTGCTTAAAAGCACATGTGGGCTGTAAATAAAGGATACATAAACAGTGAAAATGAAAGCTGGCTCCAAAGGCAAAAATAAGAACAAAATGGAAAGACTGCACCATGCTCTTAAGATGAACACAGGGATCTCTCAGTAAGAAAAAATGTGTTAAAAGGGCACGCACTGCAACTCTCAAGCAAACTTTGATACAGGAGTGCAGGAGCATAACAGTGCTTGATTCAAAATCAGAAATGTGTGGGTTTTGCATTTGTGTAGCAGCATGTTGGGAGGGTTTCAACCAGTGCACAGATGCGCTTGAAAATCAAATGTGGACATGGGGAATGTTTTTTTTGATATAGCAAATGAGGACTGATGACATGTTTATTCTTTGCAGATGGATCCAGTACAAAACCATACTCTGCAATGAAACAATATCCACCATTTGCTGCTTTCTAGAGCTGCAACAAAATGGTGGCATAGACAGAATGCACACATCTCTCTCTTTCTTCCACATGCTCCCTACCTTGTTCATGATCCTGACACACTCAGAATGTCACTTGGTTTTATTTTTAATTGTTTTGGGAGAGAGGGATTCTATAAAGGATGTGAAAAGACACATTGTGGTTTGAAAATAGCAGCTTATTTCCTTACTAGGTAAAGGGCAAAAGAGAAAAAATACCAAAGAAAAAAGAATTTCAATCATCATAAATATGTCCTTTTATTGTGAAAATATTTTTCTCAGAATAAATATGTACAGTTGGAATGGCAGGGTGAATGGCTGAGCCCAGTGCTCAGCTGGTGTAAATTGGCATAGTTCCATGGACATCCACAAAGCTTTGATGATTTATACCAGCTAAGAATTTGGCCCTAAATTCCCAGAAATGTGTAATTTACAGTTCAGTGATAATACATATCAAATTATGCTGGAGATACCGATGAAAATTTAGAGAGATGGTAGCAATTTTTTAAAAAATACAATAGCGGTTGCTGACAATCACAAATGGCCAAATATAATGTATTGGTCTGAAAGGCAACTTCACTTTACAGGTAGTAGTAATCTTTCGTGAACATTTTCCAAATTCTGATACATACTTTGCATTTCAAGGGAGGAGCCAAAAGTTAACTATTTTTTTTTTTTTTAAATCCACACTTTTTACAAATCAGAGATTAAAGAAAACCACATGAATTAATATGAATTTTAGGGTCTTGTATGAAAGTAATTTAACTATATTCAAATCTAACTTTATAGACACTTGACTTCCACTACTGATTATTAATAATAATCCGATTTTCCCTTATACTTTCAGCATGAATACAGAATGTCAAAGCTAATTTTCTCGTCAACTTAAACATTATCTAAAGAATTGCAAACACAATTGGATACACAGGACTTGAGCCTCTTCTCACACAGCCTGGTTTGACAGCAGTGTAACTCCATTGTCAGATTTACACCAGAATAAATGAGATCTGAATCTGGTTCTGAATTATTGGAGTGCCAGAGATCTAATAGTAAAAATCCAACTAAAAGTACATAAATCTGCAAGTTCTTTTGACCCTGCAGTTCCTGGCACCATACCAAGTAGAAATCTGCAGTTGTACTTTCTGTGATTCTAACACCTTGTTATCATTATGGAACATAACAAAAGCCTACATTGAGTTATCTAAATGAAATAAATCTACTGGACTTCCACTGCTGGATTTTATGAGATGTATGTATACAGTAAGTAAGATATATATAAAAAATCTTTTTAACAAGTTTGAGCATGCATCTGTTGAAGACAGAGAACCTAATTCTCATAGATGTTAAGGCCACTTTGCACCACCGTGCTCCACTTTAAGGCCCCTTTATGCTGTCAGAATGGTACAAAGAGGCCTCATGGAAATAAGGATCAGGACCCAAAAGTGTGAGGGAGAAATTCTGCTGTCAAATACACCTTTGTAAATTTAGAGTAACACCCTTCACTTCGATGGAATTACTCCAGATTTACAATAATGCAAATGAGAACAGAATTTGGTTCAGCCAATTAATGAAACTCCGCCTTTTGCTCTATTTATTCCAAAAGAAAACTCTAATCATCTAATTCGACATATAACAAAATCAGTTTCCTGATAAAGACCAATTAGTATTTCTTCATAGCCGTGTTAGAGGCTGTATTCATTTTAGGAAATGTGCATGCATTATGAACTCAGTTTTTATTTAGTACACATTAAAAGTAAAATTCACACACGCAGTCCCTGCATAAAGTCTGGGGGAACAGATTTTGTGTATGGGAACAGGGTACACAAAATCTATCCTCCCCACCAACATGCAGAGTAGGGGCAACCCCACAAGCCTCTGCAAGAACCCCTGGATTGTGACTCCTACACGCACGCTATACAGTGGTCTGTGAACACTAGAGCCACATAACTGCAGATCCTTTCACTATATGCCTTCCCTTTCTTCAGCTCACCCTTCAATCCTTCCTCTCTTCTGTACTGAGCTAAGCGGAGCCAGTATACAATCCGAATTCTCCATGTGCATGGGGTGCACACTATCAACGTATGTTCTTATACACAGTGGTGGCTCTGATACATTGGATGGCACTCTGCAGTAGCTTTGAGCCGCATGAATTTCAACCTTAGTATATAATCTTTCCATGTTTTTTGTCTGTCAGCTAATGACAAATAAAACATGCTCAGTTTCCCAGGCTCTTCAATTAAGAACTTTTCTTTTTGTTTAGATATTTAATGGAGGGATTATTTACAACAAAAGAGTTACGAAAGGCTAGATCTTCAGCTGGTGTAAATCAGCATAGTGCCAATGAAGTCAGCATGGCAAGAATCTCCGGATGGCATAGAGCTACTATATTAGATTTATGTCATCCTTTCCTGGTATGTGATGTGACTCCAGTGATCCTCAGCTGCTAGAATGATCCTTTGGGGCCATATGCAACTGGTGGCAACTTAGAGCAGCCCTTTGGACTGCTCTAACTTGTGCCAACCCCCAGTCAACCAAAGGGCAGGGAGCTGCAGTGGCATAACACCATCTCTCTGTCTCCCCACCACCAGATCTGTGCCAACGGCAACTCTACCAGATCAGAAAATAGACCTATCATTAGAGTATGACATGTGAGTGTTCAGGCCCTGGATAAGCCAGTGGTGGTGATGTCATGCCATTTGGCATGCTTGGCTTGTTGGATTATGTATCTGGGCAAGAGTGATAAAATTGTGACCTGCTACCTCTGTTTTGCTAGAAATGAGCGTGTTGTCTTTCATGGTGCTTCAGCTGACTCTGCTTTATTATTCATGCCATCACCATCACCACTGTTCACCATTTATTAAAAGCTGGCCAATCTAAATAGTGAATTTATATGCATGTGAGGATCTCTCATTTGTTAAGTATGTTCCACACATAAAGAATGACTTGTTTAAATAAAAATTTAAAAAAGCTTAAACATTCTAGTTATAAATGTATTTTACCTATTTGGCCTGATTCTGTTGTCACTTACAGATGTAAACAAGAAGTAACTCCACTTTAGTCAATGGAGTTACTCCAGCATAAGTGAGATCAGAATAAGGCCCAGCAAAAATAATTTAGACCAGATCCTCAGCTCCAGTACTGTTAAGGGATCTGTGCCAATTTAGACCAGCTAAAGATCTGACCCTCTCTTTTGATACATAGGAGACACTCATAAACCAGATCACTCCCATCACATCCTGAGGGTGACAGAATATTGGCAGCTTCAGTGTGAGTCTGAAGTCCAAATTCTCTTTTTAAATAACTTCCATAGGCTAGACCTGGGGCCCGAAGCCTAAGCCCCACCACCCGGAGCTGAAGCCGAAGCCTGAGCCCCACCACCTGGGGTTGAAGCTGAAGCCTAATGGCTTTGACCCCAGATGGTGGGGCTCACGTTATAGGCCCCCTGCCTGGGGCTGAAGCCCTTGGGTTTCGGCTTTGGCCCCCCGGCTCAGGGCACTGAGGCTCAGGCTTTGACCCCCCAACCCCGAGTGGTGGCAATTTTTGTTGTCAGAAGGGGGTCATGTGCAATGACATTTGAGAACCCCCAAGCTGGACAGCTCCATACATTGTACTGAGCCAAGACATCCATGTGCCGGACATGGCCCTAACATACGCAATAAGATGCTGTAAAATTTAGATGCCTATTCCTAAGAACAGTTACAAATACATCACCTATCCTACTATAACAAATTACTGTAAAGGAAGTTTTATCTAGGGATGAGTACATCTCAAAAGATTCAGAATTTAGGTTAAACTAGGATTTGCCTCCAAATTGCAGGGACCTGTTTGGACCTTTGTGCAGGTTAAGGAAGCCCTATGGGTTATTGCAACAGAACAGAAACATTGGACATAAAAATGTCCCAACCATTCCTCCTCACCCCACAGTATACTCCCAGCCCACCCCCAGCCTTCCCCAGAATGGCCCCAGCAGCAAAGAGCACAGTGTCAGAGGAGGAGAGTTGGAACAATCCTCCAGAAAACTACTGCAGCTGCTTTTCTGACGTTTTGTGAGAGGTGCATGGGTGCAAAGGAGCCATAGGACAACAGTGAATTGGGCCAATAGGGAATGGGACAGGGAAAGTCAGAGTGCCTAAAGTTTTTCATAACGGTAAAAGCCTTTCCACCTCCTCCACTCCATTACTATACCATTCGCTATGCTCACATCCTACTCAGGTACAACTCCCAGCATCACACATAATACATTGACTTGATAACCGTAGGGAAAGTTTCGTCCTGCTTCGGTCCCCGCATGAGCTGTCGGAGGGATGCCCCACTCCTGCAGACCTTATACACTAATTTGATTTAAACTTTGTTGTTCATTTAAGAAAACAAAAGTGGAGGGAGATTGCTTAAAGTTAGATACATAAATAAGTGATCAGAGCACCCACAACTTCTATTGGCTTCAGCGGGAGTTGCAGGAACTCAAAACTTCCGAAAAATCAGGCCACTCATTTAAATGCCTCTTGGATTTGGGTGACTTTCTTTAGGCATCTAGGTTTGAAAAATGTTACAATATGTTTTCCTCTCTTATTCACAAAAACATTTGGCTACTCCATCAACATATTGCACTAGTAGAACATGCATGGCGATGCATCCGATGAAGTGAGCTGTAACTCACGAAAACTTATGCTCAAATAAATTTGTTAGTCTCTAAGGTGCCACAAGTTCTCCTTTTCTTTTTGCAGACACAGACTAACACGGCTGCTACTCTGAAACCTGACATGCTAGTGTACCCTGGGACTGAATCAGATTTGAAATCTTTAGTTCTAATTAAAATAAATAGCATATTATGTCATTTGTTTATATCCAACGTGATATTAATTCAGAATGCAGCAAAGGATCATAGTTCCGGTTGAGTGGGACAGTGTACATTGTATGGGATGATAGTAAGGACTTGTCAACACACAGTTTACTAATTAAGTTGGTTTGAAACCACTATAGGTAAAGTGGTACAATTCCATAAAGCGGAGACAGTTATACTAGTAAAATGGTGCTTATTCCCATAAATTTTTGGAACTACATCATTATAAGGCACCATTATACTGGTATAACTATTTTGATTTTTAAAACAGTTAAATTGGTACAAAAGCTACATATAGACCAGATCTAGATGAAGAAAAATATATATCTTGGTAGATGCATCCCGTAACTGCGTTTTGAGCTTCTCACACTTTTGAGATGCTTTTGAGGTAGAAGAATTATTCTATGGACACTGTAAAATGCATTTTCTGGGGGTTAGACTCATTTGGTACACATTGTCAACATTAACTTTTTTTTTTTTAACAAGTGTTTAGTAAAGTCCTATTTAATCTCGCATCCCAACACACTCCTATTGAATTCTTTAGCCAAGGCCCACATCCCTAAAATAAGAAATTTTTAACAACCATTTCCAATTGGATATAACTTTCTTCTTCCTTGCTGCTCATCTTCAGAAACAATTTCAGTCAGAGCTAGAAGTGTACTGAAAAACCCTGCTTAGAATCTCAAATAATTCCTGCCTATTCATTCATTCATTACCTCTCCAGCAAGAGAATGTGCAGTTACTAGAATTTTATACAATTAGTGCTCTGAGGGTGCTTTAAATGCAAACCTGTAAGAGGAAAGTAAAAACAAATCAAAGTTAATTGTGACTGGCTGGAACAAAATGCTTAAATCAATATGACGATGGCTCATCTGCTCGTCATTTAGCCATTACCTGGGAGACGAACACCTCCTGCTGTGCCTTATTTTTGATACAGATTTATGACTGCCTCGATTTTGCAGATACATGCTAAGCCAAAGACATCCCAGACTCCCTCTGTCATTACACTGTTTGCCCTTCATATCTTCTTTTATTCATTTGTTCTTTATGTATCTCTCTTTGTTAGAAAGACACGCACACATGAAAACTTGGGCATTCAGGAAGTTTAAAACACGGGGGGGGGGGGGGGGCGGGGAGCAGTAAGAGCACAAGCCAACATCTCCAGCTTGCATTATACGTTATTTTTCCTTGATGAAACTGAACAATTCTCCCAAACAAGAAAACTTGTGCTTAAAAAAGGAGAGAGAGAGAGAAATAATACATTTCTAAATGCAAACGGGGGGGGGGGGGGATGACATACATTGCTCCATTCAACTTGGAATGAATTTCAGAAGATTTCTTTACAAAATACAAAAGTCACTTTAAAAGATGTTGCAAGTACAAATTTGGAAATAAAAGCTCCATTGTTTGGTATTTAACGTATTCAGTGCCTAAGGATGTAGAGAATACAACTAATGAAAGGGCATTTGGATGACCCTATGGAGATACATGGCCTGATTCGTATCTCACTGCAGCAGAAATCAGGAGTCTAGTCAAGTCAATGGAGTTACTTCAGTGTCCAGGAGGTCAGAATCAAACATATTGTGTCCATGCTTGGGATTTGTTGAATGTATAGCCTCTGGGTGTTAATGGCAAAGCCTTTTAGCTCTTGACAGCAAATGGCAGGGGAAGTCAAAATTATGACAAAGTAAAGATTTTAACTCTTAACACAAAATGGGCATTTTTCATATTACTAGATCTTCTTTGGGGAGATCCACCATAAAACCAGAGTTGGTGCTATCTCTGGGAGAAAAGCTTATTATACACACATTTGCACATACGAACATTTGAGGGTTATGCAAATCCCCTTATATCCTTTCCCTAAACTGTTGTTAATAATATAACATATGCTATAGCCCAGACCCACTAGAGTAACTGCGATTTTACATGACAAAGAACGTACGACACTGCAGTCAAAGTGACTAGATATATCAGACCCCTATCAAATATGAGAAAACAAATTAATTACTGACAAGTATATTTAATCAACTATTTTAACTGTGCTGATCTCACTCTGGTACATACACAATCAGTAATCATGGAATAGTTAGAGAACAGAAAATTCTGGATTAAACCTGCTCATGTCACCTCCCTCCCACTTTACTTATCCCACTAGGTTAAATGTGGGAAATGTTAATAATCTGCTGGGAGCATGGGTAAAATAGAGTGTAAACAAGTATGGAAAACCTATGAGAAAACTGTTATGGAAGGGCTTGAATGGCAAGGTGCAAAGGGCTACAAGAAGAAAATTGTGATGGCATACAAAAGGCAAGAGAATAAGAAAGATCTGATAACAACAGACACCCAGTGTTAGTCTATCAACTTGCTGTTAGCTAGCATTCCACCTACCTCCCCCTCAATACATTCATTTTTTTGTTATGATAAAGGACATTCATAACAATGTTATAATGACAGTAAATGTGGGATTTAAGGTATATAAAACCTTTACCCAACATTAAAAAGCCACCAAGGGGGAGTTACCTTGCACAAGGTTCTATTTAGTGATGGTTCCACTCTTTCACTCACTGACTGCAAATCAGCATTTTTAGTGGACAATAGGCTCAGCAGTGGCCTTATGATTGCCTCTTTTCAAATGGAAATGGCTATCCTAACTCCTCTGCCAGGTTTTTCTTACCAGAGCACAAATTGCAGTTTACAAGGCTCTGAGGGGGGAAAAAAATCTTAGCTGAATATCTTTTTTTTATTTGACAAACTGACATGTAAATTACCCTTTAAGTGCTCCACTCTAGGGCTCTGATCATCTCCTAATTGTCACAGTCAATTGTAGCCAACAGTCTCTTCAATCCCAAGCGCTTTGACAACAAGCATAAGGATCAAAGCAGAATCAGCTCCCTTCAATATCCTTCTGTTTAGGATGCTACAAAAAGCCTGAAAAAGAAAAGGTGTAAGGGCATTACTGTAGAAGAAACTGAGAGTAGGAAGTACTATAATAGTCATTTTCTCCTTCTCTAATATTATATATCCTTATACTGTCTGTTATCGCATATTCAGCATGAATACATAAACATCCCTGAGAATAAATAGGATCTGAAAATTGTTATAATATACGTTTCCTTACCAAAACGAACACGCTATGCATTTTTACCAATTCCTCCTCATCCTCCCCAACTTTCCCCTCTACTTTGAAAAGTAACATGACAGAAATCATTTAAAAAAACAACTACTGTACTTTATTTCTCTCAAAACAATATCAATTTTTATCGTTCAAGATAAGACTAGAGGCCTGATTCTGATCCCATCTAAGCCATTGTATATCAGGAGTAACTCCACTAACGTCACTGGTCATGGTGAGTTCCACTGATGTGAAACTGCTGCAAGTTGCATAAGAATCAGGGTACTTACGCTATATTTTGGCAATGCAATATAGCATAGTGCCTAATGCAAAGTCTATAAATACAATGGGAGTCTTTCCACTAACTCTGATAGGCTTGGATCAGACCTCTAAAGGCCATTTAAAAGAAATATCAACATGTAAGAAAACATCAAATCCCAGAATTACTTCAAAGAAATACAAGTTTCCAAACGCTGTCCTGGAAAAGATCATTTTGCTGTAGTTCTGTAGGAAGACCTGCCTTTACTGTATAAAAGGCCAACTAACAATCATGACAACAGTATATGATTTGAACAAAGTTTTGTACTAGTTCTTTAATCTGCTATGACATGCTCCTTCCTTCCCAATACCTCACCAAGAAAGCCCTCATGCAAGCTCTGTGGGGTTTAGGACCCCATGTGTTTTGGCAGATGGACATGGGAACAGGGAGCAACCACTTTGAGTGATTACCTCAGGACCTTGCAGATAGCCACATGACTATCTGCTAATGTGGCATTTTAATTCCATTGATGTCCCTTAAGAAGCTTCTAAAACACCACCACAATGGGAGGCTTAGCACAGCTCCTGAAGAATTTGTGCTAGAGTAGGAGGAAGGTCAACAGAACACCACAGAAGGCCGGCAAGATGCTCCAAGACCCAGTGTTGGAAACAGAGCTCCATGTGGTTACCTAGGCTCTGCAGTTTGGGACATATAGATCCCCTCTGGCTCCCCCATAACCTCACTTCCTTAGAAGGAAGCTCTATGAGATGAAGCGCATCAAGTTTCCCAGATCCTCCATCTCCGTCCTGCAAGGTTTTCCTCACAGAGTTGCAATATAACCCAAGGTTTCAGAGTAGCAGCCGTGTTAGTCTGTATTCACAAAAAGAAAAGGAGGACTTGTGGCACCTTAGAGACTAACACATTTATTTGAACAAAGCTTTTGTGAGCTACAGCTCACTTCATCGGATGCATGCAGTGGAAAATACAGTGGGGAGATTTATATACACACGGAACATGAAACAATGGGTGTTACCATACACACTGTAACAAGAGTGATCAGGTAAGGTGAGCTATTACCAGCAGGAGAGAAAAAAAACCTTTTGTAATGATAATCAAGGTGGGCCGTTTCCAGCAGTTGACAAGAACATGTGAGGAATGGAGGGGGGGGGAATAAACATGGGGAAATAGTTTTACTTTGTGTAATGACCCATCCACTCCCAGTCTTTATTCAAGCCTAAGTTAATTGTGTCCAGTTTGCAAATTAATTCCAATTCAGCAGTCTCTCGTTGGAATCTGTTTTTGACGTTTTTTTGTTGAAGAATTGCCACTTTTAGGTCTAGGTCTGTAATCGAGTGACCAAAGAGATTGAAGTGTTCTCCGACTGGTTTTTGAATGTTATAATTCTTGACGTCTGATTTGTGTCCATTGATTCTTTTACGTAGAGACTGTCCAGTTTGACCAATGTACATGGCAGAGGGGCACTGCTGGCACATGATGGTATATATCACATTGGTAGATGTGCTGGTGAACGAGCCTCTGATAGTGTGGCTGATGTGTTTAGGCCCTACGATGGTGTCCCCTGAATAGATATGTGGACACAGTTGGCAACGGGCTTTGTTGCAAGCGATGGTCACATAAAACACCACCATATACCAGAAACCTACTGACCACTGTGCTTACCTACATGCCTCCAGCTTTCCTCCAGATCAAACGACACAGTCCATTGTCTACAGCCAAGCTCTACGATACAACCGCAGTTGCTCCATCCCCTCAGACAGAGACAAACACCTACAAGATCTCTATCAAGCATTCTTACAACTACAATACCCACCTGCTGAAGTGAAGAAACAGATTGACAGAGCCAGAAGAGTACCCAGAAGTTACCTACTACAGGAGAAGCCCAACAAAGAACCTATCCTTGCAACAAAGCCCATCTTGTTCAATCTCGGGACACAGTACTAATTTTAATAATGCATTTGGCTAAGCTTAAGGACTTCTTAAATACAGAGTTTTTACAATAATATTATAAATTTAAGTTAATACTAGAGTTGGTCAGAAAATGGAATTTCCTTCCAGCAAGAAATTCTGACATCTTGAAATCTGTATTCATTCCGAATTGGACAAACAGTCAAAATAATTTTGTGGGAAGAAAATCCAAAAAAATCTCAATTTGGAAACATAGAAACCTTTTGTTTTCATCATGTCAAAATATTACAATAAAAAAGTCCAAATGAAGTGTTTTTACATTTTCAAAATGAAACATTTTGACATGATCAAAATGAAATGTTTAGACTTTTTGCCCATCAAAACTTTCACCAAAATTGACATATTTCCAAGAAAAGTTTCGATTTGGATTTTCCAACAGAAAATTGTTCCATCAAAGATGTTTCAACCAGCTGTAGTTAATATTACCACAGCCTATATTACCACAACTATAGCTGCAGCACTATTATATAAAGAACATTATATTCCCTAAATAGTGAAGTCCTGATCTTGTCCCTATTGAAATCCATAGCAAAGTTCCCATTCACTTCAATAACACAGAATCAGACCCATCATTCTTCTATGTTGGTTATCCTTAGACACTTTATTAGGAAGGGTACAAAAATGAGTAAATTCTATGGGGCTATTTTGGTCACTGAAATTCCTTTAAAACACAAAGATGTTTTCACCTGCCTGCTCAACCACAATAGTTCCATGTGCCAAGAAAAAATGCAAGGTAACTCGGAAAATGATTACCTGTTTACACAAGACATTTTACCTGCAAAGGCCAGGAGCACCCAGATTATCTGCAGCATGGCTGGGGAAAACATATTCCCCAAAAGCCTTTGTATTACTTTTTTTAAAGGCGGTAGCATGCACTTTTCCCAGCAAAGCTCTCTAGTGATGTCTGGTGTGTGGAAAGGGCAATGACTACACCTCATCTGTACAAATACAAATGGCCCAAGCCACTGAATTCTGCCAGCAGTGTTCACAGGGCCTTCGTATGCTCAGATAGCCAAACTGTGACTGCCTCCTGTGAGTAGAAAAGGGGAGCCTTCTCTTAGCTTTTCTGCACTTCTGGTTCTACAGACATCATTTTAAAAATGTCCAGCACTGTGAAGAAACTTTATTATATCTCCATTTGATAGATGAGAAAATTGAGGCAGAGATTTTAAGGGCCTGATCTAAGACCATTGAAGCTCAATGGAAAGATTCCCAGCTCAGTGAGTTGACTAAGGTCATAGAAGAAATCGGTGTCAGGGCTGAGATTAGAATATAGGAGTTCCTGGATCCCAACTCTGTAGTCAGATTACATTTCTCTCTGCATTGCAAGGATTTCCCCTTCTGCCTAAACCAGGTCAAATTCTGTTCTCTGATGCATTGACAGATCTTTCCTGAACACTAAGCATGTGCATACATGCAGGCACACATACAGACAGCCCAGAATTTTGCACACTCTCTTCAAGATAAACATACTACAGTTTATAGAACATGGGCATCATTCCTGGCCATTGAAATTAACATCTTTAATACAGTGAAAGATACCTTTTAAAAACACTCAAGACAGCTACTAAAATCAGGCGCTTAACACAGGTGGATCAGAATGGCACTCCGTATTTGTCAGGTCAGACAGAAGTTTGCTTCATCAGGGTGGTCTCGGCTAGAGTTTGTAATGTGTATGATAATGATATAATGAATGAAATAGGGATTTTTAAAAAATTCAGTCGAATGTGTAGCCACTATTAAATTGTACATTTTAATTGATGAACTCAAGTACAAAGAACAATAAAAATGTACTGAGTGCCCATTCCTCACAGCTTGTCTTGCCTACAGTTACTTTGGGCTTTTATACAGCCAGTTTAGAAACATGCATAATTGCTTATGGTCAACAACATGTCACTGCCAGATCACACATTAAACAGATAACCACTATTATTATAAGAGCAACTTCCTTGACCTCATATTTTGGTCTGGCTCAGGATTCCTGTACTTTACCAGTTTGGTTTGTTACACTGTGCCAACCTTGTGTCTGTACATGTCATTTTCTACTAGTGTAAGTGACCAGTGCAATCGAAAGCTTACTATAAAATGCACATTTGTGCATATGAATAGAATAAATTTAAGAAATATGATCGTAGTTGCTCCTGCAACGTTTTTTTAAACACAGAGTCTATGCTTTTATATTGTAGTTAAGGTACAGTGTGTGTTATTTGGCAGGAGAATCTGACTTGAAAATGTAAAAGGTTTGGGCAACCACACATTTGGAAGTAGAAATCTTTCCTTAAAGCATGGTTTTGGTTTTTAAACATAGCAAAATTTCTGGAAACTTCAGTTGCTCAAAGTCTGCCAAAACTTCAATCATATTTAACATATTCTTGGGACTTACATATAATGTTTCTAGTAATAAACAACATCTTGTTTAGAGTGGCATGGTGGAAATAAAAGGAGGCAAGCACTCTTTAAGTGTCAAAACTCTACATATATACTAAAAGTAAAGTGTATTTCCCTTAATGATGAAAACTCAAAGAAAAAAACTTTCACAATTTGTTGTTAATAAAAATCAGAAACTAATTTGCACTTCAAAAGTACGACAGCTGCAATTACAATTATAAAGTTAGTTCTTTGTAACAATTATATTTCAAAATGAGGAAAATGCATCTCCCGTAAAGTGCACTGTCATTTTTTAGTAATAAAAGGGAGAGTAGATTTTAGGTCTGATTCAGTAACAGAATATAAGGTATTCACTATATATAACTACATATCTATAGCAGCCCCTTTGTTTCACTATATATACTTTTTTATGCAGGAACTAGGCTGCATAAAAAAACACAACACTTTTTCCATGAGAGTGCTCATTATACAGAATATTCACACCTTAAATATATGCAGAATCATCTCTACTAGCCAGGCACCATTTCAGTGCACTCATCAAGAATACATATGAACAAAATGATTTTGAGAAATAGAAATGGCACATAACAGCCAGAGGAGATGCACCTGTGATACCAACCTCACCGGGATGTTGTTGTGAAGCTTAATTAATGAATGTTTGTGAAGTACTGAAAATAACTCAGATGATCAGTTCAATTCATTATTATCCAACCCTGGCTTTGTATCCTACCTTCTCCTTTATTTCAACAATGCATTTTCTTTTGAAAATGATAAACTTTTAAAAAGTAAATAACTGATGCAAGCTACAAAGATAGATCGTGACTTGGCCTATACACGTGTGCAAAGGAATAAGAACCTCTCCCACTTTACTTCTACATAGTCTACACAGCACTGGGTCCAAGTATAAGCAGCACCCATCTACTCCTGCTATAAAGTATGTGGTCAGGGAGTGAGCCATCCCCCATTAGTTCCACCTCAGCGAACACAGGGGAACAGTATTTTGCTTCTGGTATACTTCCCCCAGGGAACTAGAAGGGAGAAGAAAGAGGGTATTGTGGGTCCCTGATAAACAACTCTTTCCCCCAAAAGACCCAGCTACATGACTCCCCTTACAATGGGCTGGGTCACAGAGACACAGCCTAGCTCACTGTTGGCACATAGGATGTGAACAGCTTTTTCCAAAATGTAGTAGGGATAGTTACATGATAATTGAATTAAATGAAGCAAAAAGATTAGACACTAATATGGGAAACTACATGGCTTGCATTTGTTAGTTAAGTATGGGCCTTAGGGCAATTCTACACTACAGCAGTACATCGGCACAGCTGCGCTGCTGTAGCATGTCTCGTGAGGATTCACTATGCCGATCGGAGAGCACTCTCCCACCAGCATCATTACTCCACCTCGTCGAGAAGTGTAAGCTATGTCAGGGGGAGAGCATCTCCTGTCGATATAGCGCCGGTGTGAACAGCATGAAACTTGTGTCGCACTGGGGTAAGGGGGGCTTTTTCACACATAAGTTAGATATAAGTTAGATTGACTTAGCCAGTAATGTAGACCTGCCCTGAGTCCTGAAGTTCAGAAACTAATCAAACTTCTCCAAAGTTCACGTGTTTGGACCAGAGGGCTGGCTCCTGCCCCATCTCTAATATTCATTAGATGGAGATAGAGGGAAAAATCAAGAAAGGGAATGGCAATTTGAAATACCTATGTGTAAAGTGATTATTCAAACGATGAACAAAGTAGGAGGGACAGTCATCTTCAAAAACAAAGAATAGCGAGATCAAACTCCAACTACCTTCAATGAGAGTTTTGTTCAACTAAAGGCCACAAAATCTGGCACCAAGTATTTTGGGTAAGATGGCAAATACTGCTTGGATAGGATTTAAGAAAAGTAAAAGTGATTTTGTGATTTTTGATGTTCCTTTAGACTTGCAGAGAAATTAGGGTAGAGTAGAACAACAAAATTGCTGATAAGTAAGGCCAGAATTTGAAAATGGATTAATTGAATTACACAGCTATTGGTTGGGACAATAACTACATAGAAGCTAAAAGGACATGTTTCCAGAGAAGTGCTCTTAGTTTACTGAGGAGCCAATAGGATTACACAGGACCTAGTACTTGGAAATAAGCTATGTGTAATAGTTTTATTTTTTAAAGATGGTATTGGGGAGCAACTACTATTGAGTGATATGAATCTGCATATGATTAAGAGATAAATCAATTAGAAAATATTCTAGTAAAGAAAAGGAAAGGGACACCTACAAAGTAAACAGATTCAAGTCAAAAAGGTCATTATAAAAACACAAAGAAATTCTGAATATTGAGTCTAAGAGACTCATCAATGGAATTTTCATGGCAGACAAAAAAATGGCCCACTAACAAATGATAGTGAGGATCCGATGAAAGTGAATTAGGGGAGAACAGAATTGTTTAATGGCTATTCTGCTCCTGCAGCTTTTTCCCATGCAATTGATTTCATCAGAAGTTACACATGCAAAAAGAATGAAAAACCAGGCCCTTATCTTTCACAGGCATGATTTCTCATTATGGTTCCTGATATGGCAAAGGATAGGTAAATCAGTCTACAAAAGGAGACAAGTAGAGCCTGATAGCTAACCGCTATAACTGGGAGTGATGAGCTTGGGGTTCTGTTCTCATCCTGGACACTGATGTGCTAGGTGTCCTGGAGCAATTCACTAAACCTCACTGAGCTTCACTTTTCCTCTTTTGTAAAGCTGAGATAATAATACCCACCTGACAGGGATGTTGTCAGTCTGAATTAATTAATGCTGATAAAGTGCTTTGCGATGTTTGGATGCTACAGACTCCAAGCATTATTACCATCATCAGACACATCTGTGGTTACTGTAAGTGACTCAGTGCTTTGGTGGATTAGCCTTTCACAGCTGAACACCCGAAATCCAAACCTCTGTTTAACATATGGGCGAGAACTAAATATGGTCATTTCAACCTAGTCTTTACTTATGCATATCACAAAACCTTTCACAACTGGAAATATTTTAGAATCTCTGGCCAGGAGAAGGCCTGCCCTGGGATAGCAGGGATGTTGAAGATCAAGATTGAAACATATGAAGTTATATGAGGGAAATCTGCACTAGATTGGGTGCACTAGACACAGGTGAGAGTTGAATGAGGTGGCTCACAGTGGCTTACTGAACGGATACTTTTTTCTGGAGGCTAACATCTGCTGTTGCAGACTGTTTTTCTCTAGCTATTATGGTTGTGAAGATACTCTCAGATCACATTTTGAAGGTTAAACAGCAGCACTCACTCTATGTGAGTCTTCCGTCAACCTGAAATAATAACTCTGTAAGATGTGTGAAACAAACCTCATTTAAAGGGGTGCCAGCTCTGAGCCCAATTATGACATTTTAAATGTCAACAAAATTAAAAAGTGGGATGATCTCATTCAACCCTGAATCCTGTATCCAGACATGCACTATCTATTGTGAATGGTATCTCATCATGGTATCATGAGTGAGCGGATCTTGGAAAAGTATCATTGCTGGGCTTGGTTGAACATTTTCCATCAAAACTTGTTTTTTGGACAAAGTGAGTCTTTGACTTCTGCTTCCCATGGAAAATTCTGTCCTTTTATTGAAAACATGAAAAACTAAAAGTTTTCAGTTTTCTGCTGAAATGTTTGATTTGGAATTTTCACGATAGCGCCTCATGGAAATTTTAGTTCAGATGCTTCATGCCCTAGTTCTTCTTTACAGGCCAGGTTCTCAAGCTAGACTATATTGCCCATGATGCATCAAGGTGGCTCAGCAAAAAGGAAGACTGTGGTACATAATGGGAGATTTTGGGAGCCCAGCCCATAGAGGAGAATGGGGAGGGAGGTCATGAGACACCCAAACTTCAATTCCTATGAGGCACTCCAGCATTTCCAAATCTATATTTTTTGGGGGGGGGGCTGCTGCGGGGGAGATGTTTTGCGAAAAAGTCAACATTTACAATGGGGCAGGTACCCCTTTTCCAGCCAGCTCAAATCATAATTGTCATTACTTCCTTATCAAACCAGAAAATATCTTCCATCCTCTCTGTCCAGCCTTAAACTTAGGCATAAAGTGAACATCCACTGAACATTTGTTACACTAGGCAGTTGCCTGGTCTGTCCGTATGGCACAACAATCTCCCTACAAACCATTGTGCTGGTTGGAAAGGAAATAACTTCAGATTCAAAGCTACCAAGGGTCATTCTGAGAACAGTGAGTAAAAATACAAGTTTGAAATTTCTGATAGGAAATGAGGACAGACATTAGTAATATCTTCACAAATGTTTTAGAATGTCTCTGATGACAGGTCTGATTACTTGGGACTAGAATATGGCAAACACAACACCAGAGGGGTCAGATCCTCAACATATGTAAATTAATGTAGCTCCACTGTGATTGGAATAACAGAGACTTGGTGGGATAACTCACATGACTGGAGTACTGTCATGGATGGATATAAGCTGTTCAGGAAGGACAGGAAGGGCAGAAAAGGTGGGGGAGTTGCACTTTATGTAAGGGAGCAGTATGACTGCTCAGAGCTCAAGTATGAAACTGCAGAAAAACCTGAGAGTCTCTGGATTAAGTTTAGAAGTGTGAAAAACAAGGGTGATGTCGTGGTGGGAGTCTACTATAGACCACCAGACCAGGGGGATGAGGTGGACGAGGCTTTCTTCCGGCAACTCGCAGAAGTTACTAGATCGCAGGCCCTGGTTCTCATGGGAGACTTCAATCACCCTGATATCTGCTGGGAGAGCAATACAGCGGTGCACAGACAATCCAGGAAGTTTTTGGAAAATGTAGGGGACAATTTCCTGGTGCAAGTGCTGGAGGAACCAACTAGGGGCAGAGGGGAAGCAAAAGTGGATGGGAACCTGGGAGGCAGTGACCATGAAATGGTCGAGGTCAGGATCCTAACACAAGGAAGAAAGGAGAGCAGCAGAATACGGACCGTGGACTTCAGAAAAGCAGACTTTGACTCCCTCAGGAACTGATGGCAAGATCCCCTGGGAGAATAACATGAGGGGGAAAGGAATCCAGGAGAGCTGGCTGTATTTTAAAGAATCCTTATTGAGGTTACAAGGACAAACGATCCCGATGTGTAGAAAGAATAGTAAATATGGCAGGTGACCAGCTTGGCTTAACAGTGAAATCCTTGCTGCTCTTAAATACAAAAAAGAAGCTTACAAGAAGTGGGAGATTGGACAAATAACTAGGGATGAGTATAAAGATATTGCTCGGGCTTGCAGGAGTGAAATCAGGAAGGCCAAATCACACCTGGAGTTGCAGCTAGCACGAGATGTTAAGAGTAACAAGAAGGGTTTCTTCAGGTATGTTAGCAACAAGAAGAAAATCAAGGAAAGCGTGGGCCCCTTACTGAATGAGGGAGGCAACCTCGTGACAGAGGATGTGGAAAAAGCTAATGTACTCAATGCTTTTTTTGCCTCTGTCTTCACGAACAAGGTCAGCTCCCAGACTATTGCACTGGGCAGCACAGCATGGGGAGAAGGTGACCAGCCCTCTGTGGAGAAAGAAGTGGTTCGGGACTATGTAGAAAAGCTGGACAAGCACAAGTCCATGGGGCCGGATGCGTTGCATTTGAGAGTGCTAAAGGAGTTGGCGGATGTGATTGCAGAGCCATTGGCCATTATCTTTGAAAACTCATGGCGATCGGGGGAGGTCCCAGATGACTGGAAAAAGGCTAATGTAGTGCCCATCTTTAAAAAAGGGAAGAAGGAGGATCCTGGGAACTACAGGCCAGTCAGCCTCACCTCAGTCCCTGGAAAAATCATGGAGCAAGTCCTCAAGGAATCAATTCTGAAGCACTTAGAGCAGAGGAAAGTGACCAGGAACAGTCAGCATGGATTCACCCAGGGCAAGTCATGCCTGACTAATCTAATTGCCTTCTATGACAAGATAACTGGCTCTGTGGATGAAGGGAAAGCAATGGACATGTTGCTCCTTGACTTAGCAAAGCTTTTGACACGGTCTCCCACAGTATTCCTGCCAGCAAGTTAAAGAAGTATGGGCTGGATGAATGGACTATAAGGTGGATAGAAAGCTGGCTAGATTGTTGGGCTCAACGGGTAGTGATCAATGGCTCCATGTCTAGTTGGCAGCCGGTATCAAGTGGAGTGCCCCAGGGGTCAGTCCTGGGGCCGGTTTTGTTCAATATCTTCATAAATGAACTGGAGGATGGTGTGGATTGCACCCTTAGCAAGTTTGCAGATGACACTAAACTGGGAGGAGTGGTAGATATGCTGGAGGGTAGGGATAGGATACAGAGGGACCTAGACAAATTGGAGGATTGGGCCAAAAGAAATCTGATGAGGTTCAACAAGGACAAGTGCAGAGTCCTGCACTTAGGACGGAAGAATCCAATGCACCGCTACAGACTAGGGACCGAATGGCTCGACAGCAGTTCTGCGGAAAAGGACCTAGGGGTGACAGTGGATGAGAAGTTGGATATGAAGACTCAACAGTGTGCCCTTGTTGCCAAGAAGGCCAATGGCATTTTGGGATGTATAAGTAGGGGCATTTCCAGCAGATCGAGGGATGTGATCTTTCCCCTCTATTTGACATTGGTGAGGACTCATCTGGAGTACTGTGTCCAGTTTTGGGCCCCACACTACAAGAAGGATATGGAAAAATTGGAAAGAGTCCAGCGGAGGGCAACAAAAATGATTGGGAACTGGAACACATGACTTATGAGGAGACGCTGAGGGAATGGGGATGTTTAGTCTTCAGAAGAGAAGAATGAGGGGGGATTTGATAGCTGCTTTCAACTACCTGAAAGGGGGTTCCAAAGAGGATGGCTCTAGACTCTTCTCAGTGGTAGCAGATGACAGAACAAGGAGTAATGGTCTCAAGTTGCAGTGGGGGAGATTTAGGTTGGATGTTAGGAAAAACTTTTTCACTAGGAGGGTGGTGAAATACTGGAATGCGTTACCTAGGGAGGTGGTGGAATCTCCTTCCCTAGAAGTTTTTAAGGTCAGGCTTGACAAAGCCCTGACTGGGATGATTTAGTCAGGGATCGGTCCTGCTTTGAGCAGAGGGTTGGACTAGATGACCTCCTGAGGTCCCTTCCAATCCTGATATTCTATGATTCCATAATTCCATTGAAATCAGAAAGCTACACCAATTTACTCCAGCTAAGGATCTGTCTTTAGAAGGGTCCTTGCATCTTCTATTGCATTGTCTATTTCTAATGTATCCAGTGTGGAAGTTGGAATATACTTAAAAAGCCTGGCGATATATATAATAGATACATTTTAAAGAGAGTAGAATATAAACAAATGATTATAGCATAATTCACAGGCATGAAGAAAATGCTGGGAACAGTTTTACAGGATTTAATGAGGAAACACACTGAAAAGCCTAATTTGAGTAGAATCAGCCAGTGTGGATTTCTGAGCAGGAAGTCTTACTCAAATAATTTGTTGGAATTCTTCAAAGAGATCCCTGCCAAGGTAGACAAGGAAAATGTTATAGATGATATACAATATGCTTAGACTTTCAAAAGAGCATTTGATAAGATCCTACATTGGAGATTACCAGCAAGGTACAGACTCATTGCATAAAGGATAACAAAGTTTAATGAACTCAAAACAGCAATCCTTGAATGACTCAGAGATAACCAGTAGATGCAGGATATTGCTTTGGTCAGGATAGGGACTTGTTTCTAATCTATGTAAAGGAGTAACACTGGAATATCAAAGGTAAGGTATCAAAATTTGCTGAGGACATCAAAATTGCAAGGGTGCTAGCAACAGCTGTTTAACACCATTAAAGATCCAAATCACTGTCAAAATGTACCACCAGTATCGCCAGGAACATGCTGCTATGCTGCAGACTTGACCTGAGCAAGGAAAGTCAATATTTTCCTCAGCAGCTGGCAGTAAGGGAGACTGAAACAAAGAGGGAGCAATGCTGAAATAAGGGGCAAAAGAGGGGCACTGTTGTAAAAAGGGCAGAGACCAAGACACAGACACCAACAGGAGCAAGAGGGAGGGGCAAGGGAGGTATGAGAAACGAACCTGAGGGGGTGGGGTGGGGTGGAAAAAAAGAGAGGGGAAATCTTTCCTTTAACTGAACTCGTACAGAAGATTGAAAGAACTTAAAAAATTCTAAAATTCTGCAATCCCCCCATTTGAAAAAGTTATGGACCAAGTCAGACATGTGAAACAAGAGCTGTATCAAGAATTTAGGGTTATAGTGAAAGCCTGAGAAGGTGTGATTCAGATAAGTAAGCAAGATCCAGCACATTGAGCTGCATAGCTTTTCCTGACCTTAAAAGATCCTTCATTTTTCTTATGTCCAAGTAGGCATATTGTAGGCCAAGTGAACTCCCCAGTATATTTTATCCCAGAGATAGTTACTATATGCTGCTGTAACTGCTCTAGTGGTCAGAGAAACATGCTAATCATTTTCCCTTTTAATCCAAGTACCATGTAGTTTTGAACCTCTACCAATCACTTTCTGCCATGATACATACCAATCTGTCCAAAATAGCTTAATACAAACAGAAATCTTAAAAGTCTCAGATCTAGATTCAAGTTTGGAATCAGATTCTACAGCTCAGCTCTATCAGTACAGAGCTTGTTAGCTCACATGTAAAATTTTCAGAAAAGGCCCAGATTGTTAAAGGTGTTTAGGCATTGCTGTGCTTACTGTTGCAATGCCTAACTGATTTAGGAGCCTATTTCTTTTTTTAGGGATTTAGGCACTTAGGAACCAAAATCCCATTGCCTGTTGATGAGATGTAGGCTCCTAAGTGCCCAAATCACTTTGAAAATGAAATTTAAGCTCCTAAATCAGTCAGGTGTTGCACTACTGAGCACAGAAGTGCCTAGCTACCTTTAAAAATCTGGGCCACCATAACTTAAGAGCCGAAGTCCCATTAACTTTCAGTGAAACTTAGCTTCCTAAAGCTAGATTCATGAGGGGATTTAGGTGCCTAACTACCACTTTAGATGCCTAAATCCAACATTTAGGCACCACTATAAGCACCTAGAGTCCCCTACAATTCTGGTACTGGGCCTGCAAAGAACCACCTAAGTCCAAACTGCATTTAGCTGCCCAGAACCTAACTGCCCTGCCTATCCCCCCAGCAGGGCCACAGCTGGTAGGTGTAATCAGAGCATGCCTCACACCACACAAAAGATGGGGAGATGAACCCTCCTCAGCAGTTCCTATTGGCTGGCCTCGGCAGCCCCAGCTCAGCCTGCTGGTTTCTATGAATCCCTTTTTTAGGCACCTAACTGTCCCCATGAACTGTATAGGGAGCCTGGGTGCCCACCTCAGGATTGTGAGTTCTACTTAGGCAGCTGGGCACCTGAAAGTTAGGCATTGCAACACTAAATGCTGCAATGCCTAAGTCCTCCCTGTGTATCTAGCCCTAAGTGCCTAATTCTCTTTAGAAAATGGGACTTAGACGCCTTGGATTTTCAAAGGTATTTAGGTTCCTAAAGGTGCAGATGGGCAACCTAGTGGGATTTTCAAATGTGCCTAATCAGTTTAGGCATCTAACTCCCATTGCAGCATTTGAAAATTCCACAAGGTGCCTATCTGCATCTTAAGAGGCTTGAATACCTTTAAAAATCTAGCCCTGAGTCACACAGGCACTTTTCAAAATTTGACACCTCATCTATCTAGTGGTCTCAGCTTCAGTAACCTGAAAGCTGGGAAGGTTCAAATATGAATTTCAATCTCCATGTTTGGATGTAGACATTTGTTTCAGCTTATTATAGAAATGTGGGCCAGATCCTGATCACAGCTTCACTTGGTCAAATCTGAAGTAACTCCATTGATCTGAATGGAGTCACTCCAGCGTTCCACCAACCTAACTGAGATGAGTATCTGGACTGTTGGCTATCTTCTTTAACTAAGAATTCTTTAATGATTGATTTGTCCTTCAGGGTAATTGCAATGAAGTTTCCCTTGGTTTCATCAAGGGTGAAGTGAGTGCTTTTTTCTTGGTATTTAAATTAATTTTAAATTACATTTAGCGTCACTTAAGTGTTGGCCTTACTGACAATTTTTTTCCCCATTTTCAGGTCCAGGTTGCCTCCCAAGTGCTTCAAATTACATATCTAAAAAATGTAGCTAACTGATTTCAATGGGTCATCTTCCATGAGCAACACTAGAAGAATTTAGCCCCATAAGCATTTTTTTGGACCTAGACCAAAAAAATCCCTTGCTATTATGCACCTTTCATCAATGATTCCAGAATATTAACACAAAAAATCTCACAAAGTCAAGTGTTCTGATACTGTGGTAATCACTACACCTACTTAACTTTATTTCATTTTTCCCAGTTCACAAAAATATTGCCTTTAGACTAGGAATGCAAAGTCTCACTAAAATCCAAGGATTTAAACTATAGGTGTTTACAATTCAACATATGCCACAAATAATGTCTTTTACATCTCCCACTCCCATGAACCCAGTGTTAGAACAATCCTGCCCAATCCAGAAGGGGCATTTCCAATTCATCTTTGGATCACAAGTTCTCTAGCAAAGGTGGATTGAAAAAACAAAATTTAAATCACTTCTTTTGGTGTCTTTTGCTGGTTTTTCCTCTTACTAGCTGCAAATCCTTGATTTGAGGTGGAAATTTCCTATGCCTTTTAGTAGATAGACACTACAAACTGGGTCGCACCAGCTCAATGCACACACATGACTTCCCCACTCTGACCAAATTGTGTTTTCCCTCCTGTCTGGTACTAGCTAACTGATTTTTTTCTTTTCTTGGGTGTATGACAAATTCTCTCACATCCTACTCCATCACTTTAGAGCTAGTCTACACTTGAAACATTACAGCAGCACACCTCCACCATTGCATCCCTTCAGTGTAGCCACTCACTACAGTGATGGGAAGGATTCTCCCATTGCCATAGTTGATTCACTTTCCCTAGATGCAGTAGCTAGTTGATGGAAGAATTCTTCTATCAACCTAGCGCTGTCTACCCTGGGGGTTAGGTTGGCTTAACTATGTCAGGCAAGGGTTTGGATTTTTCATAGCTGAGTCAACTTAACTTTTGGGTGTAAACCTTGCCTTAATTACTGAATAAGGCCTCCCTGTTTCCTATTTGGATGCAGAATATCTTCCTGTAAGCAATTCACATTAACAGTGACTCTCTCTTTTTCTAAAATTAAAATCTCTCTTACTCACTACAGGAATGAGCTTTTCTCCTATACAAGTGGGTACAGCCAGGCTTCAGGAGCAATTATAAGCATATTGTTTTCCTGGGATTTCCACACAAGTTTGGCCACTAGGAACTTGACACCTTTCCTCCATCTCACTCTGTTTCAATCTATTTCTTTTGCCTTCTTAAGTTCAGGCTCACTTCTCCCTGTTGCTTCTATTGTTGGTTTTAAAGAATCTTAACGTTCCATGTTTATTTGTGGCTTGTGGGGTTTTTTGTGTGTGCCCCTCCACCCCCCATGGTGTTTCTACACTGTGCTCATCACCATAGTATCTGTTCGACCCCCTAACTTTGCTCTTTGGGTTGTGAGGCAGAAAAGTTTTTAAAAAAAAAGTTTGAGGGAGGCATCTGTATGCTAATTACTTCTCCAGTTTCCTAGCAGAAAATTTAAAGGGATATAGTCCATTTTCATAAACTATAGGCCTGTTTCTAATACCAGTTGTAATCAGTACAACTCTATTGGAGTTACTCCTGATTTACACTGGTATAAATCAGAGGAGAAAGACTTATTCTCCCCCCACCCCCTTCAATCAGCTTTCAAAGGCATTTCTAGATTTTAGGAGGCCTTTACAATATGACAATCTGGATTCTAAATGTTTTATTTCACCTTCAAAATATGTTGTTTCCTCTGCCAAACATCACCATTTTGAGTCGATATCACTGCAGTATAAATACAGTGTCATATGACCATTTCAGAGGAGCCCCATGCAAATCAAAAGAACGGATATTGTCACTGCACAAGTAATATGACAGAACTCCTCCAGTACTCTTAAATGTTGATTACATTTTCATGGGAAGAATTTTCTTGCCCCAGGGAGAGGCAAGATCTCAGACAATCACCATGTTTCCAAATTTTACAGCTATTTGATATAAGTGAAGGTTGAGCTTAATCTCTTCAATATTAACATGTCATAATTAGGATGAAGGCTGAAGCCACAGCATCAAGGACACTGTAGACAAAAATACTAACACCAATTAGTTTTAAAAAATCAGGCTATAAAAATTAAAAATGAGGAATCTAAGAATAAACAGTGAATTCATGCAGAGTTATCTGATTCACAGCATAGTAGGCATTATGTCAAATAAAACCACTGAGTGAAACAAAGTATTTAATGAATTTAAGAGACAGCTAGACATGTTTACATAGGCAGACAGGGTTGGAGGATATATTGACAATCCAGGGAGGTGTGTTGTAATAAACTTGAAGGGGGACAGGCTTGTTGGGCCAAGTGTCCCTTTCCCATCCAGGAATTCCTTATGTCCTCATTAACCTCTCACCTCTGGACAGCTGCGATATTAAAAGCTGGCTCAAGTCTTAAGGAAATTGAGTTTAGTGTCCTTAATGTAGTCCCTAGTACACATTTATCCATATCACAAAGCAATCATACAATTTGGCACGACTGACAGCGTCTGCTCAGGAAAGAGGCCCATGCTGGAATGGCAGGGTTGTTGCAAGTCAAAGCTAAAGACACTGGTAAAGCTTGCTGAGCACATGTCCACACTGTGCCTGTATTGATCAGGAAGATCATACCTAACCATTATTGGGAGAAATCCTCTCATTCTCATTCCTTTTTCTTCCTACACCTCTCACATGTAATATTTTAATTGTCACAGAAAATAGTGGGTTCCAATTTATCTGTTGTCTAATTCCATTGACTGCAACAGTTAGGCAAGGATTAATTTGGCCCAAGTTGTTCCTTCTTCCTCAACCTCCAAATTGAAGCATGGCCTTGAAATCAAAATTAATAAATAATGGGCCGCATCCAGCAACACTTGCTCATATGAGTAATATAGATAGGGCTAGGTTCCAACTCTTGTCGTGGCATAATGGAGTAAATATTAGTTATCTGGTTATTTTGTATTGACACAGAGCACTGTAAATGTGAAAATCAAGTGCTAAATAATCTGGAGTGAGGAAGGGGCAAATTGATTCTAAATGCACCCAAGAATGTGAAGAGGATAAAAACAAATCAGAAAGAAGATTTTATATTTTTAAGATAAACAAGCTGTTGACCATTTTTAAAGAGCACAACATGAAGAGATAGGGCTGAGCCAGAGGTACATACAACAGGATGAGTCTAGGTCCTGCAGTGGGATGTAGACTCCTCTTATGAATCACCCTGTTGTGTGCTTGAAATCTGCATGAAGGTGCAGCGGGTACTGCAGATGGATTCTACTGGCTCCAAACAGAATATAAAAGAGGTTGGAGTCCCTTTTTGGCAGAGAGAACGGGAACAGAGATGTCCTGCAGAGGAAACCTTAGGCACAGTGAAGCTTGGGGAGAATGTTTAGGCAGAAGGTTTTTTGTGTATTACTGTGTAAATTACAAATATAGCTAAGCCTCAAGAAGTGGGGAATTATAGAATTATACAGTGTATGTAGACTCTGTTCTAAGCAGTGTCGGAACTCCATCTGCTTACATTATACTTTCAGCAGGCAAAAAAAAATGAAGAAAATATATGCTGTCATATTTTTTATTACTAATCTGAACATTTCAAAGAGGGGTGGAAAAGAATTACAAAGTATTCTTTCTACTCTTATTAAACAACTATGTTAAGCAGCTCCCAATATATTGGGGGGGGGTTGACATTTTTTTCTGTCGGTGTTAAGTTTTTCTTCTGATATAGTTGTTTATCAGCTAAGGAGAATAAAATACTCTATAGATAGTTGAATATAATTATCAGAAGTATCAAAGTTCTGGGTGGGTGGGAAAGAGGAAGTAAAATGAAGAATAAGTCAGTCAGCTGTAGGAGAAGAAACTGATGTGTAAATAACAAAATTGTATGATTTATTCTTTTTGATGCATTGCACTTTTAATAAAGAAAATCCCCTGGAAACCACTGTAAATAGCATGAAACATATAATTAGACTTAGCTTTTCTCACTCTCTGCCTATTTAAATGCTCAGTAACTTCAATGGTGATTCAGTAACAACTGATTTTATAGAAACATCTGACAATTAGAATACATTTGTGGTGTTTTCAATATCTACTTTACATACCTCCCTCTTCACCTCCAAGTGCAAGGGATCCCTGAGTCCAAACAGATACTGTCTTCACCAACACACCTCTCTCACCTGTACCACCTCACTTGCCACACCCTCCTCCCCAATTCTAGGCACATTCCCACCAATCTCTTTGACACTCTCTGAGATACCATCCTTTCAGAGGATGACAACACCTCATTCCTCAAGCATATTCTCTCTGATCTTGTTTTTTATCTCCTAAGTGCTATCCCATAAATCGCAGCAGTGATCAACCTCTCATTGTCCACTGGTGACCTTCCAAAAATGGCATCAGGAGTGCAGCTATTATATCTTGTAATCCTTGATGTTCTCCTTAAAGCCCCAGCTCCTGGAGTCATGGGATTACATGAGACTCTCATCTTTCATTTTTTTTAAATAGCATGTTTCTAGTCCTCAGAGTTTTGGGGGGAAAAGCTAGAAAACATGATCTAAGTGCATCCCAAAGACTCAAACACTGAAAAACAAATAATAAGAACCCAATTATTTCATTTGGTGATTTTTAAACCAATCTCACAATTTTTGAATGCTTCAGGTTTGCAGTATTTGAACCTGACAACGAAGTTTCCCTAGGCCACATGACAAACATGCTTGATAGCTCACCTGGATGGACCAATTCTGTGGCATAATTGCCAACGTTTAAACAAAATGAGTTAATTCTGAGAAGATGCCAGGCCTACAGAAAGTGGGGGTGGACAACGCATTTTAATATGAACCTCCCAGTTCTCCAGCTCCCAAAAGTTTGGAAATTCATATAAGCAGCTAGAACCATAGAGGCCCCATCGCACACACTCAATCTTCCCAGACTATTGTAATCTCTGAGGAGATGAGGGTACAGTAGCCTGCAGTCTCCTCACTTCCTTGTCCCGTAATATCTGAGCATGTTCAGGGAAAAGTGGCAGGCTGGTTCCCCAGCTCCAGTGGCTCCAGGGGACATCTAATACACTCACTCTCTTGTACAATGAAAAGGCAATTAAAAGAAACAAACAATGGCACTCTTCCTCCCCAACAGCAAACATAGGATGTAAAAATTCTTTAGCCAATCAGGAGCGAATTCTCCTGGTGCAGACACTGTGTAGGTCAGCCATAAATGGCCTGACACAATCCCCAAGCATTGGGAATGTGCCAGAGATGGGGCTTGAGGTTGCAGGGGATATGTTTGAGGTGGGATCATAGTGCTATTGAAATACTAAGTAGTTCCAGGTTCTGGAGCTGCCCATAGACAGCTCAGCCAGAATTGCCATAAAGCAGCTCCCTGAGCTCCCCAAATTATACTGGGGGCTATTTGGCCCCGACCAGCCTGGTAATAGGAAGGTAAAGCTACCTATGCTCCTTTCCCTTTGTGCTTAGCCTCCTGGAGGTGCAGCACACATTACATGTTCTTTTACCCTGTTCTCACTCACATTTCCCACCTGGTCAGAACACAGAATGAGGAATACAACAAATGAGACATCAATGGAATTATTTTTGTTTTTTACAATGATAAAAATTCTCATTGTAGAGGGTTTCTAGTTGAAGGGTGCTTGTAAGAGTGCAAGAAAAGAAGAGCAGTTGTTCTGACAAAGCAGTTTTGACATTCTTGTCAATGATTTGAAGTGGGATAGTTGATAAAGGTAAAAAAGGTGCTAATGTTTGAAAATAGTGTCGAAGCTGCATACAGCAGTTTTTAAGTGATGCAATATTAGTTTGTTAAAATCAGGGTTGTACCCACATCAATAACTTTAGTTCTTAACTGACCTGACTGGGGGAGTAGAACAAATGACCCAGAGAGCTGGTCATAAAATTTCCGAAGAAACCTTTTTTTAATTGACAAGAGAATGTGTCCACCATTGGTAAGGTACATCTGCCATTTAGAGGTCATCTTAGACCATCACCTGCTTCTTACTGCTCAAGTAGCAGTTGTAGCTAGGAGCACTGTTTTACTTAGTGAGAAGGGTACAATGTTTTCTTTGGGATGTGGATCTTCCTAAACTTCTCCTTGTCTTTGTCATAATGAGGTTAGAGGAGAGTTGGTCGAAACTTTTAATCACATTTTTTTAGAAGAATGGCTTTTTGACCGGTATGAAAAATGTCATGTTTCAATTGTTCATTTTGGTCAAAATTTCAGCTTTCCACTGATGGGAAAGGTATTAATCCCCAGACCTGGCATTATGTAATACTATGACTGCTCTGACGAAGGGTGCAATACCACCTACTGCCACTGGGGGACTCCTAGTGGGGCAAGAGCAAGAGTCCCCAAAACACATGGCCTTCTGTGGTTCAGCAGAGGAAGTACGCTCAGAGCAGGAAACAGAGGTCTCTAGAGCTTCTTAAGCCCCACAGCCACAGAAGCATGGTTTAGTCAAGCCTCAGATCTTCTGCAATTGCGTAGGTATGGAATTTGCTCTTGCTCTGCTCCAGAGTCCCAGAATTCATTTTAAATGGTCTTTCTAGACCATATGATTGTAAATAAAATCTTTAAAATATTAACTAAGTCGTCCTTAGACTGCAGAAAGCAAAAAATAACAGCACAAGGAGGTGTGATGTGTACTATTCATATCAATGGGGTGTTGATTCTAAAACCTAATAATGGTGATCTAAAAGTCAACAATGTTAATTTTACTGATGATTTTTTTTAGAATTAGCTAGCTTATGTGATTATCTCATAGTCCTAAACTGCCTGTGCCAGCTTCCTTCATGCCAAAAGGCCCAGCTCCCCCGTATCCAACTGTCAAACTCCCAACTTCCCTCCTGACCACAATGTAGTTGTGTGTTGTCAATAAAAAGGTCTGTGTCTTACTGGGAACAACATAATATAAATTGAACTTAGTTTAAAAAAATAGCATGGGGGCTATATTGGGTTTATATTTAATTCAGCAAAAACCTCCATTTTCTAGTGTAAATGAAGCTGCCCCACCAAAGTGCTGCAGAATCCAAGGATGCTGGCACAGAGTATCAGACCAGCTTGACACAGAAAGCACACAGCCCTGCATGTGTTCCCTGCCTGCCATCACAGTTCCTTCTTAATGCCTCTGCTCCTGCTTCTCCAGACAGCAAAAAGCAGTGGTGGTGGTGGTGTTTGGAGAAAGTGGGGAGTGTTCGTTTGTTGAGCATATGGAGGAGGGCAAAACAAAGAGCATTTGGCCAGGAGGGTAGGCTCTGAATTGTAAGCAGGCTGGGTAGAATGTTGTCCCACCCCTGAAGAGTTCACACTGTAGGAGTGGAGGTCACTTATCAGCCACTCCCAGAACAGGGGCCTAAGTCCTTACTTTCTAAAATGAGATCATGAAAATTTGGCTCTCTCTAGATTTGAGTTTTGCTTTTCATTGTTAAAATCAGCTCTTTCCTCAGCTCTAGTGTGACTATTTAAACCTCATTCTAGCTCTGAGATACTAAAAAGGAAAGTATGAATCTTTAGGAATGATCTTACTGCAAATAGCTGTGACTCCGGAATTCAAAGCAAATGGAAGTCGTAAGCACAGAACTCAAATCTTGCCTCTTAATACTGTAAGTCTTCCTCAAGTTTACCACTCTGCTCTTACAAATTCAATACCCCCACAGCCAAAAAAAAAAAAAAAATTATCTCTGAGCATATGCAACTGCTAAACATCCCATTCAATATAACTTCAGCCTGTTCTGAGAACTACATTTCAGTTTCTTTATACAGTATCTGTCTGTCAGATATTACTACAAAGATTACCATAGTCTACATAATATATTTTCACTATAAAAATTATTACTTAGACGGTTGTACATTTTACTACACAACAAGAAAAAATTAAAGATAGTAAAAGGGTTGTTTTTTAATTTCACACTCCAGATGTAACATCTCCTTTATATAGATGACCCTAAGCAACTATAAACACTATCATGTATCACATTCCAATACTTTCATTTCAATGCAAATTCTTTAATCTACAAAATATAAATAGTACTTTTTCTATTTTAGGTATTTCTAAGGCATCTATCAGCTTGGTTTCTAAGAATTACAACAAGAAATCTAACAGGCCATACTTTAAATGTTCATCTCTCTGAGATGCCTGTATCTAAGCAGTACGGTTAAATGTCCCATAAATTAAAAGTCTCAAAATGTATTCTTCCTTCTTGAACGCATTAAGCAATGAGAAATTCAGACCCGGTGTAAATGGAAGCTATTCCCATGGAAATCCTTGGATCATATTCAGCAGTGATATTGTGATAATTAATAAGTGATGGTGTAAGAGAGAATGGGAACATCCTGGTGCTCTTACTCTCTTTTGCATCCTCCAGGAAATTGTTTGTCCTGCTCCACTTTCCTCCTTTCTGTTCCTTCCCAGGAAAAGCTGCATGCATTTTACTTCCCAACTGAATGACTGATCAGTGCAAATTACACAACATCATCACTTGCACCTGTTTTCTCACCAACTTACGACTGATATGCAGCTTACACCATTGTTTATGTCACTAGGTTGGGTGTTTCTTGAAGATTCTGATTTATGCCTGTAAAAATATAGTAAGAAATTAAGGATATTATATGTACTCCATAGAAAAAATAACACCAAATACTCTTGATATTTTAAAATCCCGAAATTAAAACAACCTTGGCCCTTGTTACTAAGAATCATATAAACAAGCTAAAAGAGAACAATCAACGCTGTACTGCCTGGCAGATTTCTTTACAGTTTCCTCAGACCAATAATGTATTAACACTAGGCAATTTTAAGTAATGTGTACATTATTGAGAACCTTCTCCTGCATTTAAGAAAGTATGGACTAAGTGTGTTCATATCAAATGATCATATGTTTTTCTGAAAGTATATGTAAGACATATGCGAATTGTTGACAGCTTCTTAGTGAGATAGACACTTCCATTTCAAAAAATGGACTTTCACAACTGCAAAGAAAAAAAGTTTTACATTAGGATGTTACTTACTTTGTGTCTTTGTCCTGGGAGAATGCAACTAAAGAAACCACATTTAAAAATCAGACATTAGATATGCAAATATGTGTTCAGATCAGAGATACAAAAATTATTCAAATGATTAATTATTCATCATAAAAATGTCAATTAATAATTCTGAAGCATAATAGGCATCTTTCTAATGCATCTTTATTTTTCAGGCCGAAATACTCTTGAATCTGTGTGTTCAATTGCATTCTAACAAGTTTTTAAAAATTCAGCAAAGTAAACAAGAAACTAAACAAAAGTGAGCAGTGAATTTTAATAACCACTAACTCAGCCAGGAAATGTGCCCAAAGTTCAGCATCAATCCCACAAGAGTGGAAAGAACAAGCACAGCTCACTATGCCAGACAACAAGTCCTAAGTAACCAGCCTCACAAACCTTCCAAAAATTGCATTCTCCAGCTATTATCAAAAGGTATTCCAAAGTCACTGTCTCTTGTTTATTTAGCACAAGGAGCAGTCTGTATCCTGCAAGATGGGCCATGCTGAACACCATTTGTTCAGCTGCAGTTGAGAGAGAAATATATTACATGAGTAAACAAGGCTAGGCTGTCTTATAAATTTATTTATACATAAATTAACAAATACATGAGACAGTTAGATTTATCTTTTACATGGAGGGACTCACAGGAGACTGGATACCTTAGTAATGCCCACAGAGAGCTAAATTAAATAAAGCCAAACAATCCTTTCCCTTGCCTTGGGTTTTTCTGCATAGGGACTTGGAAACTTTTTGAATGTTGATTCAAGGGGTTTCTACCCGAATATCCCCTCAGTAGGTGCAAGGTCATCTTTTACTCCCCTACTACCAAAATAGAAACTGGTCTTTCCTCCCTAACCCTGGAATCTACACAAATCTCAGGGCACCTGCATGAAGCAGGAACAGCCACATGGAGGCCCAGGGGCTCTGCACAGCTCCCTGGCTTCCCCTTTCCCAGATAAGGCATTCCACTGCATTCCACCCCCCAACCGCCAGGTGACTGCACAAAATGCCCCCCTCCCTCATATAAGAGGCCTGACCAGTAGGAATTTGTGCTTCAAAATAAACCTGCACCCAAGAGGAGCATACAGCTTCCAGCAGCTGCTCCCCAGCTCCTTCCCATCTCTGCTTCTGTCCTCCAGAGCTCCGCAATATGAAACCTCAAGAGGGGCTGGAGGCGGAATGGAGCAAAGCTGATGTTCTCCCACCAGGACAGCTTTAGCTACTAAATCTGCACGTTGCCTACACTTCTCATAATATTCATAATCTGTGGCACTGCAGTGGCTGAAGGGAATATCCAAGCTCTGCCTAGACAAGACAAACAGATCCAGGCTGCTTAAACATACGTATAGACAAGCTTTAAAAACGTGAGAGATGGCCCTCGTCTTGACAGATTGCAGAGGGAAGCCTTGGGGACAGCTAACAAGTTTTACCGGTGCTAAACCCTGTCCATGCTAGCGGTTTAACTGTGGTAGTTAAAGGCATGTTCTCTAAACACATTTTTCAACACAGCCTATTTTCCCCAGCCTAGCCGTAGACTTGGATACATATCTATGGATTTAGGCGTTTAACTTCAGCCACTTTCATGTGCAAATTAGCCTTCTCATCCCTCCCCCCCAACCCCCGCCCTTATTTTTCAAACTGTAATACAAAATTTGAACAACAAGCCAAGTGAGAGGGACCCATGTGCAGCAAATGCAGAGATCCCACCTCTGCTACTTGGGATGAAAACTAACTTCATGAGATGAAAAGGAAAATCACTGCTAGTAGCACAAATGAAATCCAGCCCTTCCAGGGCTCTCTCCCCCCAAATCCACCCTTTCTGGGTTGGGTGGTGGCGTGCAACACAACCGAGTTATTCTCTACATTACTTGTCCTTTGGTTGCTGCAGAACAAGAGAGAGATTTCCCTGCCATCCTGTCGCACTACTTTCACATTGAGACATTATTGACGGCAGATGTCAGAGTAAGGCCAAGGTCCTCCAGGGCCTAGCTAACCCACTTGCTACTTAACCACATTAAAACGAACCACATTACTGGGGGTGAGACCCAGTCCTCCCCCCCCCCCACACACACACACAGCCTGTTTAAGAGTTTGTCAAACCCTCCCATTTCCCTGTGTCCCTTTACACTGCTGTAGACTGTCAGCTCCTGTGGGCTATCTCCCCTCGCAGCCCCTTTCTCATGATAATGAGCCCCTAGCAACACCTCAGCTGAGACTTGCGCCATCAGCACACAAGCGGCCAATAGCCCCCTTTTTAGCAGCCAGCCCCCCACAACCCGGAAACGGGGGGACGAGCTCACGTGGTTTTAAAGCAGGCGCTGGGCGAAAAGGAGCTGGTGCAGGGATGGAAGGGGAGGAGGGGGGTAGAGAGGGGTCTTTAGCTCACATGGCCCCTCATGTGTGATGGATGCAATTGACAAAGGGAAAATCATTGAAGGGAAGGCAGCAGCCCCGCCAGCGCTGGTTGCATTTGTGGCATCAGTCAGGCACAGTTTGTATCAATACAGAACAGGATCGTTTTATATGCCCCGAAGTTTCCTCTCTTTCACTTTTCACACAGGAAAAGTTGGGGGAGGAGGGAACTCCACCCAGTGAGCTGGCCTTAAAACTGGGTCTGATCCACCCCACCGGGTGCCTTGTGCAAAAATCTGAGCTGTGCTGTGCAAAAATGGATTTGGGTTTGTTGTTTAACTGGTAGGGAAGACATCATAATTGCAAAGTTTAAAATAAAGACAGAGATTCTTCATCTGAGGCTGTGTCGAGGGGGCTGATTAATTGCAATCTGCTTTCTACATTTATGAAAGAATGTGAGAGATGCATTGCCAGCACCACCCCCAATAAAGGCAATATCAATAGCCACTGTCATTATTTCCATATCTTAAAGAAGCTGCACGCCCAATATTAGTTCAGTCCAGGGCAGGAAATCATCTCCTGGATTAAGGCTAAATTCCTTCTCAAAAGGATTTAACTGATTGTTACATGTTTATGTCTTGTGGCCAAAATAAAAAAAAATAGCAGCCCCATATGATAAGTGTAAAAGAATGTCTAATAAAGACTTGTATGTTATGCCAATCCTAAGAAGATCAGAGCATTTTATCTCTGTGATCCTTATGTGCTGGGGGTGCTTTAAGAGTTACAGAAACTGTCAGATTGGGCGGTGGAGGAAAGTCTACAAAATTATGACCAGAGATTATTCGACAATACAAAAGTGTTCCCTGAAGCCCATGAATATAGCCTCACGGTCTGTTTTGCCTCTGTGAGTGTGTGTGTGTGTGAGTGTGTGGAGATCGATATAATATGATAAAACATCGACCGTGTGTGTGTGTGTGTGTGTGTGTGTGTAGATAGATATAATATGATAAAACATCGATCGCAGCATTATTGCAGGTTAAAGTAGAGCTTCTTTTAATCCATCCACCCACCCTCTCATTTTATAATCTGGAACTTTAGGAATAATATGTAAGGCGTTTGTAATGGGATTAATTTATTTTAAGAACGTGTTTCCATATAGGACATGAGTGACTGGAAATTGGACGACTCAGTAATTGGCATTCACTTTTTTTTTTTAACATATGCATCTAAATTCAGTTTGACTCTTTAAGGAATTAGCAGAGTGCCCTTGATTTATAGTCAGTGTCTTGTGGATCTGAGAGGATCTAATTCAAATTAATAATACTTTGAATCTGATTTCAGGATATTTGCACTATGCCACATATTTCATTAAGATATTATCACTCTCGTCCGTATTGGTGTATCTCTGTTTCTATCTATCTATAGTTATATCTAGAGACAGATAGATCATACATCTTCCAGCTAAATATTTTTGACATGCAATCAATAGTTATGCCAAAAGTTTTAGCACAACTAACCCAGTTCATCCTAGGAAAGGACAATAGAGCTTTTGCTCTCGCAGGGATAATTACAGAGCTCATTGTTATCAGTTCATCATATATTAATTTAAAACAATTCAATTTAAAAATATAACTGGCAGCTCTTAAGAAACCTGCTCTTTAATATTTATATGAGAGCCTTGCATAAGATATACACAGGCAAACTGTTTCATTAGCTATTTCATTAGGTCGTTTATACTAGAGTTACCAACGTTTTAAAGACTTTGCTCTTAATTTCGCTTATATACCCGACCTGGTAGAGACTTGACTTGGTGGTTTGAATTGGTACCTGGTCGGGTAGGCTAGTAACGTCCATTTATGGAAAGTTGTCAGATCTTTACTCGGTGAATGACAACAGAGAAGCAGCAGAAAAGCAAACTCAGTGAGCTGAGGATTTTATTTGGAACTCTTAAAAAAAGATTTTGTGGTTGTTGCTCTGAAATCTGCCTACACTAAAGACATCTCACGTTTCTAATAGCAGTCAGTTTATACTCATTAGATGCATTGACACTTACAGCCCCCAGATGTGTCCAAATCTTATACTGTAACCAACTGTTCAATCTTCCCTATTTCCCCAAAAATTGTGTGATCGGGCGATTGCCAGTGCAGTGCATTCAGATTTAATTTTTAAATCGGAGGGTAGCTTTATTAGCAGATAAAAATATTCATCAGATCTCTGAGGAAGCGATGATTTGCAAATGCACGTTTGATTTTTCTTTCTTTGCAATGTTTAATCATCAGAAAGGTGTGCTCTGATCAGGAGCATTTTTGAATGCAATTGCTAGTGACTATTGCTAGCATTACAATTCTTGCTTTAGGCACACATTCAATGCACAGTTCAAGAGCAGTTTATCTTAGCTTAATGTAAGTAAAAGTATAGTGTCGGATCAGTGTACCATTTGTTTCAGTTTACTTCGGGGGGGTGAGAAGTGCAGTAATAGATTTAACTCTGTCAAAGCAAGGAAATTCATACGAAGCCCGCTAATACAGCCCCTTGGGCAGCTCCACGTTTACCTTCAGAAAGATCATCCAAACATGTAGGATTTGAAGTTCATCTTTACATTGAGATTATGTAAAGCCCTTCCAAAGAAGGAACCGTATGTGGGTTCTGTGAGCAGCTGGGCATGAACTGATCAAGTCTCAGAGATTTTTTCCCCCTTTTCAGATAAACGCCTTTGCTGACCAAATTTGGCTGTCTTTAGTTACTTCTATATTAGTTTCCAATTATGTGCTGTGCAAACCAGCTTTTTGATAAACAAAACAGCAGAGCATTGGTTAAGAACACTTAAACTTCAAAAAAAAACATCCCCCTGGGAAGTGGGCTCTGAATTGGTTAATAATGTGCAGTACTTGCTAAATTGCTGACTTCCAGATGTGGAAAATATCTTTCTTGTTTAGGACCTACGTACCCTGATTGGATTACGACAGAAGCGTCACATTGGAAAGCTTTTGAGTGATGATTTAATTAACCATACAGTAGAAAGCTGTATTTGCCAGGAAACCCCTTCCAGATTTGCATAACCAATCCCTTCAGTGCAAAGGTGGAGTCTGTTTTAATATTATTATTATTATTATTTTATTATTATTTATTTTATTTTCCTATTTTAAAAACTGGTAAACTTGTTATCCCCACAAGTTCAGTACCACTCAGTCACTCTAGCTAGCTAGCTCCTTCCCTCCCCACCCCCAAGGGAAGAGAGACAGAAAAAGAGCCATTTCACCCCATGATCCATATCTGAGAACAAAACAGAAAGAATGTCAAATCTCACTTTTTTCTACAGCTATAACAAACAATTCAAATAAGATGGTTGAGCGTCGAAACAACAACAACAAAATGATCAGAAGTCAACTAGGTGCCTTTTTTTCCAGTTCAAATACAGCGTTTGGTTTCTACCCAAAATTTTGAGCTATGGTTTGCTCATCTGAAAGAAGGGGTGGAGGGGGGGACTGAGAAGGAGAAAGAGACTTTCCTGCTAGAAACCATGCTGAAAAAGCTACCCAAGTGAACGTGCCTGCAGAATCTGGCCATTAGAGCTATCTCTATAAAAAGAAGTAGGGATCTTGATTGAAAGACACAGGATCGCTCCCTTTAACTTTCAGCTCCTTTGAGTTATCCAGTTCTGTGAATGGTGTTCACCGTTTTCCGCCTTGTATCCAGTAGGATTTAGTGAAGAGGATAATGATGCCAAAGACTTGATGGTTGCGGGTGGGGGGGGAGGAGGGAGGAAAGGGAGCGAGGGTCGGAGAGAGGGAGGAGGGAGACAGAGCGGGAGGGAGGTGGAATTTCATTTCTTCCACTAAAGCGTTTGCGGAGACTTCAAGGTATAATCTATCCCAGATCCTTTCCCAGAGAGAAACTTGGCGATCACGTTTCCACATGATGCTCACGTTTGGTGCTCTTCAATTATCCCTCCCCACAAAGATAGGTGGCGTGTGTTTCAGGGTCTCTCCTCTCTCTCCTACAGAAAAGAAAAAGAAAAAAATGTCATTAGAAGAGGCGTAACACGTCAGTCCGTCCCCAGGTTTGTGTTTCCTGGAGTGGCAGAAAGAGATCAGTCCTAACCTGCCCAGCAGGAATAACGGTCCTTCCGACAACTCTTTGCAAGGCTTTTTACAAATTCTGCAGGAGCTGCATCTCCCTTCACCTTTTCTCCTCCACTTCGCGGCTTCTTCATGCTTTTTCTTCTCACCATTTCTGGCCAAAACTACAAACAACACTTCGCAGGTAGGTTCTGAATTTAAACAGTTCTTTCTTTCTTGTCTTTCCCCCCCTTCCCCCTGCACCGTCTCATTTCCCCCCCGTTTCTTTTCTTTTTTTTTTTTATTTCGAGTGTGGTGGCTTATTCAGCTTGTTTATAGTTGGGGAATCTCATTTTGAACTGAAATGTAAAGTCACTTGGCACCAGTTTCAGGAGGGGTTGGTTCTTTTATGGCGAACCGTTCTCTGCTGTTATTCCCCTCCCCGCCCCCCCAGTACCTGTCCAGACAGGTAGTAAAGGTGTCTTTTGCAAATATGACAGTAAAAGTTTTAGTGCACAGAAAAGAATTCATTCTTTCAAACAACCTCACTGCTCTTTTATTTTAAGATTCACATAGGATCATCTTAAAGTTTGCATGTACCTGTTAGTGATTTGCACGCACGGGGCATGCACAGGGAGCACGGTTGGACAATATTTTAGCTCCAGCCTGCTTTAGAAGTCCCAGCAAAGATGTGTTTCCCCAAACAGAAAGTTTGCTGTTTTGTCTGCCTAGTCGGTTTCATTTCTTTATTTTATTTTGTGAGGCTGGATGAAGTAACACCTCAGGTTCTGGGATCCCAAAGAAAGAAGTGAAAGTAGTGACTGGAACTTAAAAGTCGTTTACAAAAAATAGTCAATCCAGCTAGGAAGAAAACCGTCCTCAAGAACCCAAGATTGAAAATTATTGGCAACTTTTCTTGTTAATGCTAAGGAGCAGAGCAGATATTGAAATACATTTAAAACAATTCGCCATTGGTCGTTTTGCATTATTACTCCAATTGTCGAAGAAAGCTCACAGGTCCGGGCTTTTATGAATTTGTTTATCTCCTACCTACTTTCATATATCTTGTGCTTGATCTGTAATGATGATGTAGAGATTACAAAATGCAGAGCAAGAAATAACTAGCAAATATAAAGTTTTTGTACGTATTCGCTCAATCTCTCCCTCTCCCACACACATGCATCCATGTCCATAAAACTACCAGTTTACTTTCTCAACATGGATTCATTTGCTGTAGTCTGTGAGTAAACATACTGACCTTGTACAGACAATCTGCATATTCACATACACTTACCTGCACATAGATTTTTAAAGCAACCCTGTTTTATCATCAAAAGCCTAAGAAAGGCGAGTTCAGAGCCAATAAGACACAAGAGCAGCATACTTAACTGATCCATCCTGATGTGAATCTTTACTAAAGTTAAAATGGAAAAATCAAAACTAAATCCACTTTGTTACAAAATGTGTGGAGACAGGTCATCAATTTCTCGGTTTTGTGTAAAGCTTTACAGCGTAGGAGTAGACAATAGATGCTGAGGCTAGGGTGGATTTTGTTCAGAAGAGCAAGGGTTAATTGCCCTTGTTTTACAGTTTGCATCTGTTACATCTTTTATAGCCCCCTGTTTAAACTAATCCTCAAGTCAAAGCATCTTTAAAGCTACAGCATCTTCTCCAAGATAGACTCAGTTTCAGGAGCCTTATATCAAGCAAACCAAGTGCTTCCCCACTCCAGTTTTGACAGATTCAGTCTCAAATAAAGCCTGCATGTGTAGACAGATATAGGTACGAAAGTTTACAAGTCGAAAAGGATATGATCATTTAGAAAGCCTGAAAACACTGACAGCAGTAGTTTTGATTTCTGTTTCTTTTCTCAGGCGGGGGGGGGGGGGGCGGAAGACAGTCTGAAGCTTTGTTTAATGGGCAGGGGGAAACCCTACAATGAATATTGTCAAACTGACTAAAAAGATGACAGGGGTTTATAATACACTTCTCATTGTTGGGGCGGGGGGGGGTAGAAGTGAGGTCTCAATCCTGCGCCTTACCCCACAGGGGAGGGGGGGAGAGAGAGAGAGAGCTATGTTTCTCTGTTGCTCTCAGCTTGCCGAAGTGAGCTAACAAAAATACAAATAAAGATAAAGATAACATATCATGGGAGAACAAGTTGCAATGTCAGTCTAAAGTACTTTTAGGAGGAAATGGTCCGCCTAGCATTGAGTCAAACAGCCTACTGTACGAGCCTGTGCATTCCCTCATACGGTCATGAGTTATGACTCATTTTGAAGATGTAATTCTTGTCTCTCTGATCTCCTTTGCTGTGCGATACAAAAAAAAAAAAATTAAAAACCTGGCCGGCTGGGAAGGAAGGGGATCAATTTAATCTTTGCTCCGACCTCCCCCAGCACGGCAAGTCTTTGTGTGTGTGTGGATGGGTTCCTTTTTGGGGGAATATTTGGGTTCCCTTTGGCGCCCTGCATTTAAATGGGATATACCAATGCCCACATTGTTGCTGTGTTTGGTTGTTACATAGAGTCTGCGTGCTGCTGAATCAGGGAGTCGAGTCCATGCGAACTGCCATCTGATCCACTCTTATCAATGAAGCAGCAGATCATGGCGGATGGCCCCAGGTGTAAGAGGCGAAAACAAGCCAATCCAAGAAGGAAAAACGGTAAGAAAACCCTGAATCAAACTTTTCCTTTCGACTCCACCAGAGAGATAGAGGGGGAGAGGGAGAAAAAAACCACCCAGCAGCAACCGCAGCAGCCCGGGGTTTGCTGGCGATCGCTTTCTATGTGGCGGACGAGAGATCCGCCTGTTGTATATTTCTGGAGGGGAGAGAGAGTTCAAGGGAGTCCCAGGGAAAGTGAGCGTCAAAGAAGCCGGAGGATCCCAGCCCTTTCCCCCGGGCGCAGTCCCAGTCTAACCGAGCGCTCCTTATCCGCCCCCCCCCCCCCCACTCACCCCCCAGACACCTTTGGAGAAGTCCGATCAAGTGGGCAGAGTCCCAGGTCTGGGGCTTCTGTAGTTTGAGTTCTGCAGAATCACTGGGCGGTTTGGAAAGAAAAGCCAGAGACTGAGCGAGAGCCCCATGCAGACTGTGTGGCTGAGAAAGGCTGAAAGTTTCTTGCCTGGGTCCCTGCTCTATCTAACGGTCCTGGGCTCTGTGTCTCTTGCGCCTGGCTTCTCACCCCCCCCCACCCCCCCCCCCCACGCCAGGACCCGCTGGATTCTCTCTCTCTCTGTCTCCTGCTTTTTTCCCCCTCTGACCGCTGCCTGCAGTCTCAGAATTACCTCCCAGACATGTAAGTCTCACACAGACCAAAGCCACTTTCCGGCCAGTTTTCATGTTGGCAGAACCAGCTAAGCCATGGACTCTAGTGTCAGGGGAAGAGAGAGACGAGAGGGGGCGGAGAGGTATTTCCAATAGTTCCATTGGGGGGGGGGGAGAACCACGGAAAAACCATATTCCCTGGGAAAAAGACACCGTGAGAATCCTAAGCCACATTGGCAGGGAGTTATTTACTTTTTTTAAAAATTGTGATAGACTCGAAAATGAAACTTCCTTCTCCTTAATCATTAAGAAAACAGAATGAGTTTGCTGCCCCATTGCCCATAGTTACCCTCTCCCCTGGTCTCTGCAGGCGACTGAGAGGTTGGGTTCAATGGGACGGGGTGTTCTGGTCTGATCTCACATTTGGCAGCTCTTCGCTGGTGTGGGTCTCTGTCCCTCCCTAGTTTCTTCCTTTCTTCGTTGGTTTGGAAGTCTGCCCCCCTCCCCCAGCCACCCTGGTGCCCCTGAATGGACATCTCAGCCCCACTTTCAACAACTTTCCTCTAGAGATCAGGAGGAATGAAGATATTTGTGTGAACCTGAACCCATTTGCTTATAGCTGAGCTACTTCATTTAAGTGGAGAGGTGGAGTGGGGGTGGAAGGAGAAAAACACAAAGACAAGAGAATGTTGATTAGAAACAAATGATCCTTTCTCTCGCCCCCCCCCTACCCCCTTCCCACTCTCTAGGTTGCGCGAGTGTGTGTGTGTGTGTGTGTCTTTTTCTTGTTGTGGTGGAGGTGTCGAGCCATATGGGGGAGTGATAGAGGAATTTTAGTCAGAAACTGTTCTTTATGTTACCCTTTGTGTTGTCTTTGATCTATTTGCTTGGCTTAGTATTACAAAAAAACCCAACTAAAATAATATATTCCGAGCAGCTTCCCAATGATCCGTTCCTTGTTATCTTTTTTTTTAAGTCTCTCTCTCCCCCTCTCCCTCCCCCCTACACACACCCCGCCTTTACTCCTGTGTCTGTCATTATTTAAGGTGGTCCTCACATAGGAGACCTCCCCTTCCCCTCATCTCTGGGTAATTTAGTAGACATTAAAATTACACGTAATGTTTCCCTCTCCTCTCTTGTGTTTCTTCTGTTCTTTTTATTAAATGTTGGTTATTGATTTTCTAAAATCAATGTCTGTTGTGGGGTTTTTTTCCCCTTACAAGTATCTAAAGCACGTTGCTGATCAACTGGATAACAAAAGCTTTGTGTCAAGTAGCCTTTTTTCTTATGTTAAACAGTCATTTTTGAGAGGAAAGAGAATGAGATTTAAAGCAAGGCATCCAGAAGTGCTCTTTTGCACTAAAGAATATTCTGTTTGTTGTTTTAGCCTTCATATTTTATCCTTCTTGGTTCTCGTCATACAAGATTATTAGTTTAGCGTATTAAACCCCATCACATGTTCTGTGATGAGTGTGTGTACCAATGTGTTTCATGTTTTCGCAAAACAATTTGATCAGCAAAAATGTACAAACGATTTCCTAAAAGCTATATGATTATGTATGTGGGAGAGCTAATGAATGTAATGTGTACACCCAGTTATTGCACACAAGTCTTTAGTAACACATATGGACCGGAATGGCATATATTCCGTTGCTCCATTGAAATTGTTTTTTCGTGGGGTGCAATGACTTAAGAAAGCCAGGAGAGTTGGGAGGAGAAAGTTTAATTGCGATTGTTAAGGTAACCGATCCTGCAAACTTCATTTAAAGTGTGTGCATTGGTTGCACGAAGGTCTAACTTCTCCCTTCCCTGTCTTGCTCCAACCAGTGCATTTTTATTTTATTTTATGTTATTCCTTTTTTTCCCCATGTTTTTTTTTCTTTGTGTTCCATAATCTGCTTCTTTCATTCATTTCTAAGTCAGAAATGTTCTGGTTTTGAGAAGAAGGTAGACTTCTTTTCTTTTCTTTTTCTTTTCTTTTTTTTTTTTCTTTCCATTTTCTCTCTCGACAAGCACGTAGCCACTGCCTTTTCCTTTGGGGATTGCCCAGGATTTATCTGAACTGAGTGGATTTTTCTTCTCTTCTGGATTCATGGAAAAGATGTCACTTCTGAGCTTGTGTCTTTGCTGATAACACTAACTATGATGATGCTTATCGAAATCATATAGAAATTCCTTGGAAAGGCAATAGCATTACACGTTTTAAAAGCTGCAAAAATAGATGGGCATCAAGGAAACTAGAGTGATATAAATGTAACCAAATAGAAATGATAGAGGGGATCAAAATAGAAGAAGCCAAGTAGTACCTAAATGTGTTATATGCTCTGTGTGGGGGTGGGTGTAAGGATGGTCAGGACTCAGGATTAGAAAACGATGCTGGATAAAATTCCTACAAAGCTAAATAGGGTAGAAAAAAAAAAGCTCAGGATTTTACAAGAGAACGGGATTGATCAGAGCTGGAGAAGAGAGTGATGCAGTAGGGCAGTGTCAGGGAAACGTGTATGTGTGTGTAGGGGGTGGGAGAGGTCATATTAAAATAAATGGTAATGGGGGGAACCATCCCCAGGAAAAAAATGTTCGAGAGAAAAGTCTAAAGAGAGAGGAAGAGGAGTAAGGGGATGGAAGGTGGGGAAATCAGAGGAGCTCGCAGCCCAGGAATGTGTGTCGGTTTCAGGAAAGTTCAGTCAGATGATTTCCAGTCGCCTGACTCACTTTGTAACACTTTCACTGAAGGAGAGAAAACCCAAAGCCCCCTTCTTTTTCTCCCCACTCTGCACTTCCTCCCCACGGTGAGAGTGATCGCTCTCAGACTGATAGCCAAGCTGCTGGAATAGTCGCAGCAGCGACGTTTGAAACTTACAAAGTTTGGCGTTTGCTGTTGGTGTTGCCCCTGTTTGTAGCTGGAGCGGTCTCACTGAAGATGCTGCCTCATTCTCTTTTCCTGCTGCAGGCAGAGCCTTAGAAATAAGAGGAAGGGGACTGATTTTTCATCACTCCCTCTTTCGCCTTCTCAGGGAGAGATGACTAGGTACAAAGACGCTTTCCTTAAAACAAATCTCTCTGGCATGGCATGAATTGGGACTTGAGTTGTCCCCTTTAAAAGCAAAAATCTTTGGGGGGAGAAAGAGGAGAAAAGAAAAGTTGTGTCTAATTTTCTCCAAAGTTTCAGTATGCATCTCTCTCTGATTTCTTTGCCATCTCGCTTCCAGCTGTAAAGAAGAGGGAGAACATTCAGTGCTTTGAAGGCATCTGATCCGAAAGGGAATACAGACCAAACAGGCAGACACAATTATTCCCTTTAAGAACGTTAACCAAAAAGACATCCACCCACCTAAATGCATCCGATGAAGTGAGCTGTAGCTCACGAAAGCTTATGCTCAAATAAATTCGTTAGTTTCTAAGGTGCCACAAGTCCTCCTTTTCTTTTTGTAAATACAGAATAACACGGCTGCTACTCTGAAACCCACCTCTTTCTAGAGATGATGGGGAAGAGGGAAAATTCGAATTAACTTCACCCTTTAAAAAGAAAAAAAATCTAGCTAGAATCTCTAGGTAATGAGAAGTGGTGTTTGTTTTCCCTGATGGGTGAAGTTTGGAAATAACTAGAGTCTCAGATACAAGGGTGCTCCCTAGTAAATTTCAGGTGGTACAAGTTATAGCGGTCAACTGGGAACGTTCCTATTCCTAGTTATCTTTACAAGTGTGAAAATCCGTTGCAAATAGATTACTTTTGAAGTTGACGAGTTCATTGGGAGAATATTTTACTACTTCAAAAGGTACCTGGATATAGGTTTATTTAAAAATATTATTTACTAAATGCAAGTGACCAAGATGTAATGAATATCTGAGTATATCTCGCTATACAGATTAAGTTTTGATATGGAACAGAGGAGGCTGTTATCTGAGCTATTGATTTTATTTTGAGTTTGGGGGAAAAACGAGTTTGAATATTGTTGAATGCCACTGTTGAATAACATATGTCATTTCCAGTAATTCTTACTGTTACTGGTTTTGCCACTAGCCTCTTTAGCTATTGCACGTGATCTACAGATAAACTTTTTAAAAAATTGTGTCAAATAAAATGAAATAGATTAAAGAATTAATGACCATAACATCAATTTTTTTTAAAAAAAGGAACAGCATTGAAAGTTAATTGTTAAATAAATATATACGGTTAACTGTCCAAGGTAAATAAAATATATTGAAGATTGAGAAACAAGCTATAAAACCATACTGAGAATATTCCCTAAGAAAACTGTGTCAACCCTTAAAGTGGAAAGAAGAGTGTTGATTCTTTTACAGCAGCAGTACTTTCATTCCAAGAAATAGGAAATTCTTCGCCTCACGACAGTTTTTGGCATCTGCATGATCCCAATGCTTTTAAGGTGCATTTTCTCCTCTGAGAAAGAGAACTCTTTGTCCGTTTTTACCAAGACCACGGCTTCCCAAGGTAGACACTATTTTGTGCCTGTCACATAGAAGGGGAGTGCAGGTTTGCAGTGCTCACAGACAATTGATTGTCTGCCCTAATGTGTTTCATTTACATGTTTATAACGTCAATAGTGCTGGGGTGTCCACTGTACCATTCATTCCAGCATTCCCACAAGGGTGCAATTGTCTGAATAGCCAAGTCAGACACCTTTTTGATTGCTCTTTAGTTGTCTTTTTAGAATATAGAGAAAAAGGAGAGAAATCTGGGATGCAGAAACACTAGTTGAAAATATTTCAGAATTAAATGTCACTATTAAAGCAGATGTTAACATTAGGCAAATTATATATTTTAACTAAGATTCTAAAGGTGTTAAAAATTCAAAACAGAGAGGATGGTTATTGAAACACGACTAAATCTAGTTCTGTTGCTTATTTTTTAGTCTTTTTTACATGATTTGTGATTTTCATTTTGCTTTCAGCCTCTGTAAAAGCAGCCACCTCTTAACTCTTTGTATGCTTTACTGAAATTTGTGATTTCCCTCCCCCCCATATATTTACATATCTCTGTTTATGCCAACAGTGTCAGCTAACCACTTGGAAAATCTATTGAAAGAATATTTAGGCTGTGGGAAGTATAAACTTAAAAAAGTAAGATCCAAATATTTCTTCATCAAGCATTTTTAATGAAAAATATTATGATGATTAGACTTTCCTTGAAGCATTTTTAACTTAAATAGCTGTGTACCAACTTCCTATGTCTTTGGTTACAGTCTTCTCATGCTGTAAGCTCTGAGCAGAGTGTTCCTAGGAGTTCCAAAGTCAATAAAAGATTACTTTTTAAGGTGTGCTGTTCTGTTTTTATATGCCACACTGTCTTTACCATTTAAGTTGCTTCTGAAGGAGGCGAGAAGTGATTGCATATGTCTACAATTTCATGTATGAATAAATAAACCTCATATCTTATTGAATCAGATAAGTTATATGTGTAATATAGCCACATATAGTACATATGGATGCACCTAGGAAATAAAGGTTTCCTATTTCAGACATGGTCCCTTTCCCCCTAAAAATTTTGATCCCAATTGCTACAGTTAACCTATTTAGGCCATGGTCCATAAGGGAAGATAAGCCTAACTCCTGTGGCATCTAATCGCCAGGGGGGACAAAACTTTTTATAATTTTGTTGCAATTAAACATTCTCTCTCTCTCTCTCTCTCTCTCTCTCTCTCTCTCTCTCTCTCTTTGGGGGGGAGAGGGGATTGTTTGTAGAAAGATTTTTTTCTCCCTAACAGGGAAGACACACACAGTAGATGCACCGTTAGCTGAACCCCTGACACGGCGGTCTTTTGAATGCCTTAGGTATGATTTCACTTTCGCTCACATCAATGCTGACCTGAATGCCTTTCATATCTGATCCGCTGTGTCTCTCCCAGTAAACATCCCCTGAGGGGAGAACAAAGAAAGGAGCTCTTCTTCTTCTTAATCACAATTCAGCCCATTCACCGCCGGCAGGCTACATTTGCATTCTGCAACAGAAAGCCAAGATGAAAAGAAAAAAAAAAGAGAGTGAGAAGAGGGGGGAAAAAGCAGAAGGGTGGAGGCTGAGTAAAATAACTTAGGTGTTTGTAGCTGTTTGTTGGGCTTCCCCTAGTTACAAGCCTTATATAGATCCTGCTCTACCCAGCCTTGGCTCTTCTGACAGGCAGATAGTGTTACAAGATGGCATGCCTGTGCTATTCATGGCCACTCGCACTAACACTTGAGGTAAAAAGTGTCAGAGAGGGATCAAATTCTACTCGGAGAAGTCTGTTATAGTTAGGGTCAGGTGTGTGTACTCTCGGCTCTTGACTGCTGCCTATTATTTTGTTTTAATTACTATTATTGTTTACTCGCCATGACCTTGGGGAGTGGAGGTGAGGGAAATGTGGTCCACGCAGATGAAAAGATAGCAGCGAAAGAATTGTCCTTTGGACAACAAATATTTTTTAGTGGTAGGATGAGTTGGGCTGGCGTGTTTCTTTCCCTCCAGTGACACGACAGGAGAAAAGGGGCAACTCTTTGGGAAGGAAAAAGCTTCCCCAGTTTTGAGGCTGGCAATATGTCACATTTGCTGGCTAGAGGAAAAGAATAACAACCCCAAAACAAACAAACAACCTCCCCACGCCAACAACATCACAGAACTGTAAAGGGGGAAATGTTACATTTGTGTAAGTTTTGTTAGCCAAGTTTTCTCGTTTCTTGCATTCACAGCCACCTCCATATTTTTCCCCCCAGATTTCTTGTCTGTTTGTTTTCCAGAAGCCACTCTGCGTTTCTTAGTTAGAGACAATAAGACAGTATGAAAATTTTGTTGAGGTTTTGGTTATATTCACTTTTTCTCACCAAGAGAAGGTTTATTTATAACTGGATCCTGCTTACTGAGAAGTATTTTAGCCCTTTCAGGCAGACCTGTCAAAATTTCCTGTGTTGTTTGCCTCCATTTGCAACACGTAAAAAGTAATATGCAGTTGTTTGTGTTAGAATAACCAGGATAGTGCAGAAATCTTAAGTGACAAGTTTTCAACTATACTATCTCCCGCCTACCAAACTGTCATTTTTCAGAAACCGCTTTTTAAGATACTAACAGGTTTTTTTCCCCCAATCAGCAAATAGATTAAATGTGCTAAAGCAACTTTGAGAGAGAAGAGCAGTTTGAACAATAAGAAGCGGGGAGGGATGTTTTATTTTCCTTTTTACTACTATGGCAGATTTCACTCCTAAGGAGCACACTAACCGAGATGTTACCAGTTGAACAGAAGCATGTGACATAGATTCCGGATTTTTTCCCAGAAGATTTACAGAATTTACAAAAAGAGATTATCTCTACACCTTCCACCCCCCCACCCCCCCCGCCTACCCCCATGACCCAAGCAATGGAGGATTTAGGCAGATTTACTTCAGTAAACACCTTTGGATACTTGGGGGAAAGTAGGAGTCTGTTTGCAAAAGGAGGCTTTTGTTAAGTGAGGTGCTGGGATAATGCTTTACCAGGCAGCTGTGATATTAACCTACCCAGTAACGCTGGAAAACTGTTTAACTCTTTGTGTGCTATACACTTGCACTCATCAGATAAGACTCGTGTTCCCAGGGGGACTTTCTTTGGAAGTTCCAAGTTATGATTGTTCATATAGCGGTTTGCATAACAGAGAGAAAGGAATGAAAGCCTGACATTTTTGAGACCATTGAAGCTAGTCAACCAACAACATAGTTGTCTCATTTATAACTGAATCATTTGGACTGAGCTGTGGTTCCAATCAGGTTTATGAATGGCGACAGTTATACCAAATGAACCTGAAAACAAAATCCTTAGCGCATATTGAGGATTAAAAAAAAAAAAAGTTTGTTAAACTTAAAAAAAAACAGTTGGAAAACTTTCAGGCACTCATAGTAAATCTTTAAGGTGATTTAGATTAATTTAGGAATCTGTCTTGAACAGTAAAATAGTCTTTTCTAAAAAAAAAAAAAGACACTGTAGACTTGCAAACCTGTAAGGGTTGAGGTCTGATAGCCATATTATCTCTGTTCCCATCTTTGAGGAAACCTGCAAGGTTTTCAAAGCATATAATCATTTGAAACTACACTTTCACCTTGTAAGGCTGCCCCATTTCATTGCCCTACCGCGGTACCCCACTTATGCCGGGAAGGCGTTAATAATGGGTTATTTTTTGCTGGGCATAAGAATAACTTTTCAGGTGTTGCTTTTTTAGTTCAAATAAGATTGCCTTATTTCGTTTTCAAAAAGTGTAGGTGTCAATGTTAGAGCAGCCACAAATGTGTGAGAAAGCAAAGGGTATGAGACATGACAGAATTAAAGGTGTTTGCTATGTTGTTACCCGTGTGTCAAGCTGCAAGCTCCCTTTGTCATAGCCTGCTGGTGATTTGGTAGTGCAGATCCACATCCTGTCTAGGTGATACAGCATTTTTTAGCTGTGGGTTTTGATGTGCATGTGCGCTCATTGCTACTGCAGCCTTCCTCCCAAATTCCATTAAAACACCTCAGTCTAACACGCACACATCACTACCTCCAGCCTTATAGAAGGACACCGTGCACTCACATCCCAGGGCAGCAGCGTTACAGTATCTGGCATGGCGTGCAGCTTGGCAGCGATGTCATCTGCCAAATCATCCCATAATTACGTTTTATGTTATTTGTATGAATGACCAAGCATGCAGTATTCCTTTAGAAATCAAAGGCAGGCTTAAAATGCGTTTTTGAATACTTTCAGACCATGGTCAGGTCACAGTTTGGGAGATGAATTAAACTGATCTCATTTGTGATCTAATTGAGGTTGGCAACGACCTTAGCAGTAGCAATAACATACAAACAGAAATCAAAGGACAAAATTCAGCAAATCAGAGCTTTCGCTAGAAAACTGCGAGGAGTTATTTCGTGGTTGCCAACAGAGAAGTTAAACTTTGTCCTCTTTCTCAGCAGCAGTGCAAGCTTTGCATATTTTTCGGGTCTTTCACAGGAAAGTTGGGATAGACACACATACAAAGAAGACAAACGAGCAGTGCCTCCTCGGGTACGTAGTAAAGATAGGAGCGAGACATAGCCACTAATCACAAACACGTATGTTCCCAGCGAATCCAGTGGTGTAAACTGAGAGCTGATGTTGCTTCTGAAAGCTAAAGTGTAGGAGGAGGAAGAGAAGAGGAATGGGTTTAAGGAGCGACAAGAGGAATAGGTCGAGAAGCTCAGTTTAAGCAAATGTTCCAAGTAGAAACTCAAGTCAGCGTCCTATCTTTACATCTGTCCGTGCGGATCGCAGGAATGTAATTATCACGGCGATGTAGGATTGTTTACAGATTTGGTTATTAGTGTTCTGAACTTGCTTTGCTGGGGGAAGGGGGGGGGGGGAGCCTGGAGTGCTGTAGCTTTGTAAGACAACACGAGGCAGAAATGCTTGTCACCTGGCTGTGAGTGAGTTAGAGATGAGGCCCCTTGTTTCAAAGGTCAGAGCCAGCTCCGAAGCTTCTTCCGAATTTGCCCAAAGTTCACAAGGTGTTTGGGTTCCGTGTCTCGCTGCCGAGAGCCGAGCCGAGCCCAGCGTCCCCATAGATTGAAGTAGTGATGTGTTCAGAGGGTGGCTTTGGGCCAGATCAGCTTTTCCCTAAGATGAGAAAACAAAGGTATTTCAATAAATTATTGACAGAGACACGTCTATAAATCCTGGAGAGCTGTGCAACTGAGCACTGTGGACTCTCCCCCACACACGTCTATCTTTTCTACACTTAGCTTTGTGTGGTCTCTAGGAATGTGGGTTTCACGAGGACCCCGAAACTACGTTGTACCAGATCTCTCTCTCTCACACACACACTCACACTCCCCCCCCCCCCCCCAGCTGCTATACACGTGCGTGTTCGCCTAGCTGGAACCTTTACAACTTCGAAGTTTGCTAAGGAAGCCGAGCTGAGGTGTGCCTATGGTTGCCAGCGAGCAATTAAAACATAACTGGGAAGTTTAGAAGACTCCTTTACACCTTGATTGCGGCGTCAGAGGGGTACATAATGTCACCGCGCCAGGCAAGGGGAAAAGACACTTCGCCTGGGCTGTTCTGCCACCAGAGCTAGTGAGTCCAGGTGCTCTTTGTGTGCTCCCACCTGGCGTATGTCTTCCGTGGGAGGCTTGTGCTGTGGTGGCAGGCGGTATTTTGCACACCGTGGCTCTCTTTTTGGTGGCAGCCAGCAGTTCTGTGCTACTTCAGCCTCTCATGGCGATAGGAGCGCGCTGGTCTCTCCACGTTTGATTGCTGGGTGGGACAGCCCTGCTAGCAAGGTCACAGGCAAGAGAAAGAATCAATAACAGATCAACAGATTAAGATATCATAGCATCTAAGGTTTGTACGGGGCCCACCCGCCCCAAGGAGTGGATACATTTCATCCACTTCAAATGGTCCGGCCAATACGCTAGTCATTTCAAATGACTCTGCCAAGAGTCATTTGTTAATGCGATACAGAGCTGGGGCTCTAATCATTTGCTTAAGTATAACTGTATTGACGTGGTTTAGCATTTTAGCCATTGCAGTCAGTCGATGAAAGGTTTGCCACTGACTAGAGTGGCAGCAGGATCGGGCCTGTTAGTCTCCACGGGGCTCGGAGCCCCTTGCAGCGTTACTTTCCCGAATGGGAGGTGATGCAGGGAGGTACCTAGGCCAAAAGCTGGTTTCTAAACTTCCATTTCTAGCCGAACTGTGTTGGAGTCGGTTTCAGCCGGATTGGTGCTGTAAAGAACGTATTTAGACGTTGGAGCCTAAACACAGGACAGCTGGGGCCTTGGGAACTCCGATCATAAAATAAACCACCACCCTGGGCCACAGACATTACCTTTCTGTTCTAACACCCCCTGCCTTGACACGCACCTTATTCTCCCCAGGCTCAGAGGAGGTAAGCTTTTAACCCAGCCTCTGCTTGGTGGGGTGCATCGCACGGGAGGTTTGCATGCGCCCCAATAGCTTACATGCCAGTGTTAATGGCCCATGCTTAACTGGCCTTGATCAATCCGAGACTGAGCTGTGTGACTGAGGAGGAAGGGTGGGATCAGCTGCGGATATTTCAGCCCTTTTCTTATTCTCCTCTCCGCTTCAGTTAGGTGCGGAGTTTCAAAGCAAATTAATTGCAAAGTGTGCGGCCTTCAAAGCACGTTGCTGGCAGATGGGGGGAGGAGGGGAATCTCAGAGCCATATTTACAGTACTAATATGAAAGGAAAGTTTCAGATGCTCCTGGAACACTTAGAAACGTGTGGAGTTTTACACGTGTGCATTTAAAGTGTGAGGTAGCCAGGCCTTGTGAAACCCAGACCACAAATGATACATGTCAGTGGGTTCTTTGATAGGGCTTCTGGCCACAGTGTTTTTGTGCTGTCAAACTGCGGTGTCGAACAAACACCTCCTCTGGGACAGAGTGATAAATGCAGAGACAGGCTGGCTTCAACCAGTCTCAGCAATCTCCTCAGCCCTCCCCCTCCCCCCACTCCTGCGCCCTCCTCTACCTGAGATTGACGTTTATGCAGGGGCACCCAGGGATTTCAAAAGTGTCAAGTCTGAGTAATTATTGATACTCCCCAGTTCTTAGGAGCCAGGGCTCTGAAGCCGCCTGCGAAGCCATTCTCAAGCCTGCTCCTTCTACCTTGAAGCCTCCCAGACTCCACTGAAGAACTTTTGCCGGTTTGTAACTCCCCCACCCCAGCCATCGCCACCATCCTTTGCATAATCATTTCACACCCAGCATGGCCCTAGCCTCCAAAATACACCCTCTGCTTTGTGGGCCTGTGTTAATGCCGCCACACAACACTAAACTTTGCCTTTAAAAAGAAAGGTTGCAAAGAGCCTTCTGCTTCCAACACTTGCCAGCCTTCTTTTAGAGGCTGGAATTTCAAATGTGCCCTCGACTTATTCACCCCCCCCCTTCTGGGCCATTGTTGTTATTGTTATTACTAAAACCTGTTTACTCGCCTCTTGGTTTTTGGACATTAAATGAGTTTCCATCCCTTACTCCCCTGAATCTCTAAGAAATAGATAAACTGTTATATTCCCCACCCCCGTATTTTAAAGCAGTGATCCTGACAGCCGTACTATTATTGCACTTTATGTTTTAGTGGATGTTTGCTGTTGCTAGTTACAGCAACACTTATCATAAGACAGCAAGAAAAGAGTAGTCCCTGGTAATTAAAGTAATGAAATATTCATTTACTCTACCTTTTCAGTAGTCTCACAAATTAGGCTGCTACATTTAATGCCTGCACTGCCTCCGTTTTTATTATAATGGCAGCTTTCGCATCTGCAATTAGGACTAATTCTGACAGTTACAATTTCTGAGGGATGGTAAACAGTGAACGAGATGTGCAGCAGTGGTATTACACGTGAAAAGCCCTTGTCTCTTTAACCTTGTTGTTTTTTTTCTCGCAGAGGTTACCTTTTCCCGATGGTGCAAAATCGACTTGACATAACTGTTCATCAGTTTCAGGGTTTTCCCTGGAGGTATTTGCATCAAATCAGCCCAGTCAAGCTTCAAGTTGAAATTGGCAGGCCAGAAACTGACAGGGTAGGGACTGGGAAAGAGACAGCTAAAGTGCAGGCAGCAAACTGACAGCAGCAGAGTGAAAGACACACACAGAGAGAAAGAGGCTAAGCTTTTCAACTTTAGTGGGGGGAAAACATCAGATCTAAATGTTTTAGGTCTTAATAGTACTGGATACAGTGAAGTTTTTCAAGGCTGGAGGACCAGGTACCTTTATCAAGTTCCTAGAACCAGGAAAGACTAGCTCAGCTACACTGTGTACAAAGTGTAGTTTAATCTGATTGGATGCCTAAAGAGGTGTGGTGAGACCTAATCAGATCATGCTAAAGTTCTAGGGAATGGGAACCTCCCATGGATTTTGAAGAGAAGCATTTAAAAAAATGGAAAATAAAAGGGGAGAAATCATGAAAAGTTGTCAGCATTAGAATTAACAAGCTTACTTTGCTGCAATTCTTTTCTGGAGTAGTGTCATGCTTATGCACCACAAATGTGAAGAAAAATGACTGAAAAGGTTGCTAATATCAGTGAAAACATATTCTGATCAGCTAAAAAGAGAGGAGTGCAATATGTTTATCTGCAAAGATAATTAGAAACCTCCCTCCCCCGCGCCCCCCAGCATTTCCTTGAATATGTTATTTCACTTACACTCTGTCACATGAGGGCCTCAGATCAGGATGACACAAAATGTTTTTTTTAAAATAGATAATTTTTAAAAATCTGGGGTGAAAAACACCAGGACAGAATTTTACTTAGTAAAAATAGCTCTACATCCTATTTAGAACCCCACACCTCCAGGTGCATTAAAGGAAGAAAAATATTATATTTTTTGCCTCCATTTAAAATTATTTATTTATTGGTCTTTACTGGATGATTAAAAATCCTTCTGACTTCTCCTACCAGACTTGTCCTAAAGTAAGCCTTGCTTTCAAACAGTTTTTCAGCTGTGTGTGTGACAGGCATTGGCTGATCTGCTGATGCCCATTCGACAGGCACTGTTGAGCTAAAGTGGTGTGACGGCACAGTTTTGTTAAGCTGTGAACAAAGGGCTGGAGATGCCTCGCTGGCATCATCCATGTGCATATTGGCCTTGTCACAGTATTGCTTGATTTAATGCTCTGTTTATTCCTAGATATTAGAACTTAAATTCCAAACAATATGTTTTCATATACTACATAGGAACTTTATTTTAAAAGCTTTCACTCCCAGAGAACCACAGATCCATTTGTCTGTTCAATTTCTATGCAGCAAACATTTAAAACATAGCTCCCAGATGGATAGGTGGCCACTAGCCTCTTAACTGATATCCAGTTAAAAATGGGATTTCAGTTTTAAAAAGTCTTATTAGGGTAAAAGATTTATTTTTTCTTTGATCATTGCTTGAGAGTTGTTATTTATTTCAACAGTGGATTTTCTTATAAGCTCCTAAAGAAAGGTTACCCTCTGTGCAGACAGGGCCAGCTGGTTGGACTTTTCAAATGACATATCATCCCAATGGTGCTGCTGTGATAAAATGATCACTTTGCAAAAACCTGTAAGCACAGTGACATGAGTATTGGCAGGTTAGTGGAAAGAAAACAGGTTTTAGATTTTTAAAAATATGTTCATTGGATGGGCACAACTTTACATCTCAGCAGAAAACTTGAGTAGCTGGTCCTAAATTTAGATTCTGGTTGTTGGAGATGTCTCAGGCTTTAACTCTAAAAAAGTTTTTCTTCTTTTTAAACTCTGTTCAGGTTTGCTGCAAGTGTTTGCTAAGAGATTAGTTAGCTAGCTTGCGCTGAGGAGGTAGCCATGGGAAGCAGTGCTTTGCTGGAAGGAATGTTCAGTCGGTCAGGGTGTGAAGATATAGGGAGCTGCAACTAACAGAAGCTTGGGATCAGGTATTTTCCTCTTTGTTTCATATCAAAAACAAAGTGCTTATGGAAAGGTTTGTGGTGAGACATCAGATCCCAGCAGGAACACAGCTGTTGTTTTGCAGGATTCCTAATGAACATTTTAGCTCAACAAGTTTATGAAATAAAAGGTATTTGGTTTCTTTATTATTATTTTTGTAGGCAAAGCATCTTAGTTTGATTGTGTAAAGATTCTATCATCCCAGCGTTTCAGGTCTATTTTGTACTATTCCTTTCTAATACATGGTGCTTTACTTGAGGACTGTAAGTAGGGGAAGGGGAGGAGGAGACGGGAATGCTCAACAAAATGAAACTATTTCTTCACCAAACAGTTCAGTCTGTCTAGAGCCTAAATCTAAAATTGAATCTGCTGGGCAAAACCTGTACAATTTTTCTACCTGCCCTTAGTCTGCTTCTTTTCAACTATGACAGTTTTACTAACTGAAATGAATGGGCTTGCTTACTGTGGTACCTTTTCTCAGAATGCATTTACATCAAATACTTCAAACAGCAAGCTGGGTGATATATTTAGGGGGACAGCTTGCACAGAATAAGCTTTAATGGTTAATTTTTGTATAGCTTTATAAGTGAAAGGGACTTAAAGCTACTAGCAGTAGAGATCACAAGACCTTATGTGGTCTTTTCTTCTCTAGATGCATGAGAGATTTACGCGCCTAAGTCCCATAAGAGTTAATGGGAGTTACACATGTAAATCTCCTGCACAGTGAGATAATAGGCCCTTTTATGTATCGATAAGATGGATTCTTACTACACATTCAAAATGAGGCTGGGTGCAAATTTTATGCTCCCTATTAATACTTTATTAGCAAATATTTATAAAACAGACAGAAGATGTAGGGCCCCAAGAATGGTCTCGATCATGGTCCCATTGATGTTACTAGCAAAACTCTCATTGACGTCCACAGCGCAGGATTGGGCCCAAAATCCGCATTGTCTCCTCTGTTTCTACCTTTCCCTGCTCTACATCTGCTGTTGATTACAACATAAACCTGACTGTGACAGGATATTGCATAGGCCAAATTACTTTTCACCTCTTTACAAACTCTTGTGGCTAAGGACCTCACAGCATGAGGACTGGAAAAGAAGGAAACCATAGAGGAGACAGCTGGTACCAATGCGCTATATCCTTCTTTCATGGTTACACTCATTTTTAGCCCCACTGTCAGGTTGCTCAGGAGAGATAACCATCTCGAGGTATAATGGGTCTGCAACTACAGTTCTGGAGCCTTAGAATTCCACCTGTTCTGAGGGAAGAGAGTGCTTTTTATACAGGAACCCGTGTTGTTCAATGTAAGTATCCTACAGGGTAGGCAATTCTCTCCAGGACAGTACTCAGAGTCTATCCAAGGAACAATACTTGTTCAGTCTTCAATTTGAAATACTCAGGTGTTGCTAGCATTGGACATCTGCTTCTCTTCTGCTTCAGTGTTATGTCTCTCCCTGAGAAAGAAAACAGACTTTGCCTCACATAAATAAGATCTTTGAATTTCTCTTCATTGATAGATATACATATATCTATATTGAAAACGTTAAAGATTCGTATCTGCAAGCCATGAGTCTGAATGAGATGTTATCCTATGCTAATGTTTAGCTGGAGATAGCCAGTGCAACAGCACACCAGTACATTGTTCCAGTAACAATTCTTTGATTTATAAGCTACAGCTCTTTTTTTTTCCATCATTGTTTCTTTACATCACTTCTATGCTTCTTGTGATACTGATCTGAGTGAGTTGTGCAAGCTTCCGATTTGCCAGCCCCCTGCTCCCAGGCCTGCTACAGCACTATTCAAATAATTTAGTACATTAGACTATCAGATTAAATCCGAGGGTTTCTACCAGTGGTGGAATCGGAAAACCTATTGTTTTTTTGATTATCATATCATCAGCCCCAACTGATACTAGTATGCTCAAGGAAAACATACTTCAGTTACAGTTGATTTTCAGATTCCAGAATGGTGCTGCAAAGTCTATGCATGCCTAATTATATTTTATGTTGGGCTGTGCAATACAGAATGTATGCTGCAGCAATCAGTGAGTTAACAGTATCAATCAATTTGTAAACAGATGAAGTCACTCATTCCCAAACTGGTTTTCCAAAAACAATTACTAAATTACAATAGAAAAAAATTGTACAGTTACTGTATTTGTGTGCTGTGTTACAATCAACATACCAGGGAAACAAAACAATTTAATGCAGAAAAATCATCATTCATCTACATTATAATTGCTTCTTTTTCACATCTACAGGGCGGTTAATTAAAATTGTGATTAAATGCGGTCGTGCTGCCTAAGATGTCTTGCCCAAAACAGGTGGTACAGAATTTAAAAGTAAAAAAAATGTAATTAGCATTGGAAATTGAGAAATTGCCTGTAAGAATCAGTGTTAATTTCAGTCAGTGATGAGGTAATTTATAAATGAATGCAGTGGAGGCTGTGCAAATGCACAATTGCCTTCCTTCCCATTCTTAGCATTCTCAGCATGCAGGTGAAAATGTTTTCAAAATATTGAGGTAATTTGAAAATCAATCCATGCATTCTATATCTTTTTTCTCCTCTTTGTAGCGAATACTGAACGAATGCTGCCATAGATGGCGTAATATATCAGTTTTGCACTTTCTGAAAGCAATACTACTAATATGTCGTGGCATCCGATAGAGTTTAACTAAACAAAATGCCTGGCTAAGATTCTTTACAAAAGCCAAAATGTTGATTGAAGTCCTCAGTGACCCTGAATCTATTCAAATATATTATGTGTTTAAAACATGCTTTCCCTAAAAAGGCAATAGCAATCTGCATTGAGTATTAAAACTGATTCTGTAAAACAAAATAGATGCTAATAGGACATCAAAATCTTGATTTCTTGGTTACAATTAATGCAATGCACTAGAAAAGTCTCAACGGAACAAATATTTTCTTTAAAATACTCTTCTTGTAAACTTTTATTCAATATTTCATCCCGGAACTATAAAAGAACTGTTAAATAAGTTATCTGTACACATATTTTTTTCCTAGATGATCTGTGCTTTTCATAAACTTTGAATGATAAAACCAAAAATGCTCATTTCTAACTAAAGTACGTCCTTCTGGACATAAACAATTAAGCACAAACTTCACAGCAACCAATATGTTACAGGTTAGTGTAACCTCAAATAAATAAATTTTTAAAATTCCAAAATACGTACATCATGGTAGAATATAAAAATACACAGCACTAAATGATTTGAACAGTCATTGCATTATTGTTGGACTTCAAAACAAACTGTCATTTATAGTTATCCATGTGGATATTTAAAAATAACTTCTGCTTTTGACAATGTTGACCATTTGAATGATGTGCATGTAGAGTTAGTCTGATTTCCAAACAGCAAAATACAGGTGTTGGTTATCAGGTTGCAATGAGAATAGGTGAAGCTGTGAGATGGCTCTCAAGCATCACACGCTTTAATTAAAGAAAGCTAGTCTACACCTATAAGGACTTTGTTACCCATATAATTACATAAGTATTGCAAATCATTTTATTAGTCTATCTCCAATAGTTAACTTTTCTCAGAGAAACTTATTTTTCTTTTTGGTAAGCCCTGTGAACCTGTGCATTTTAGAGCATATTTTGCTGCCTGTTTCAGTTGCTAGGCCTTTGCCTCCACATGGTAATTAGTACTGTGAATGGACAGGTACTGGTCAGAGAATATTGATTTCTTTAACAATATAGTTTAGTACTGAGAAAATGTTCTGGTTAGGGTACAGGACTGCAAGTCAGGAGACCTGGATTCTAGTCTTAGTTCTGCTGAAGATTCTTTGGGCCTGGGTCTGATCTCCCCTCCACCAGTGTATAGTCAGTGGAATTATACCACTGTGTAGCTACAGAAGACAAGATCAGAATCAAGAGCCATGTATGCTGTCAGGCATGTCAGTTAGCCTTTCTGTGTTTGTTTTCCTGTACCTTATTGGTACAGCATCATGGGGACATAATCTTTACCTCCTTCAAATGGTTTTTGTAAGGTTTAGTATTTACAAAGCATTTTGAGATCCTTAGTAGCTGCAGAAATATTATTTATTATTATGGTTTCATGATAAACTAATCAGATGCAACGGAAATTGACTAAGCAAATTATGAATATATGTATCAAATAATCAGATTCTTACACTTTGTTATATACCTGATTATTCTAATTTAGACTACAACTTAGCTTTTAAATAACTACTATTCTTACCATTGAATGGGCAGAAGTTAGCAATAATCACTGAAGTAATGATGATTATTGACTGGAAGGTATTTTAAAATGTGAGCTCTGTTATATAGAGTTTAGAAAGCAGCTACATAGAAGCATTTGAATCTCATTTCAATTTAGGAACAGTAAGGATAAGTTGAAACCTAAAAGAATACACATATGTCCAAATCCTGGTCCCATTGAAGAAAGTGGGAGTTTTACCATTAACTTCAGTGGGACCCAGATTTGGGTCATAAAAGGTTGATCTGGTGCCAATTTATAGCAATGGAAATATTTGGTCAGGCTTAATGTAGACATTTGCTCAAGTTTTTGGTTTTCTCTTCAATATCATCTAAACCCGAAAGAAGACAAGGGACCAGATCTTGCTCAGTTTATGTTAGGCCCTTTGAATTTTGTGGGCCCACTTCCATGGGTAAGGACTAGTAACATAAGAAATATGAGCAAGATTTGGCCCAAGATAAATGATGCTTACCACTTTGTAAACTAAGCTATGAAACTTTTAGTGTTATAGCGATCTGGTGAAAGAAAAGTAGCTTTGTATATTCCTGAAATCTAAAGTAAACTGAAATGTTTCCACATTACATGTCAGATTTCAATCATCTTTCAAAACAACCAAGCTTCTTCATTTAATTAATTACAGCATCTTGGTCCTTGGGAAGAACCAAATGAAAATATCTTCTTTGCAACTATCTGAGCTTTTTTCAAGTTTCACTCTTCCACCTCCCAAGAATCCTCAGACTTCACTGTTCTGCACACTGCCTTATCTTTGCTGTCCTATGACAAGCCCCAAAGCCTCGAACATTTCATAATGACTATGTGACAAATTGTTGTGCTTTTATTCATGCTGGACATCTTTGCCAGGATTGCTTGTTGTGTTTTCTATTTGGCTGTGTCATGGGACCAAAGGTGGCTGCTTTTGTACAGCATGTCAAATCTGGTTAACATGCAGCCATTTATCTTTAAAACCACTCCTGAACAATGGCAGTGGTGCACTGGGCCACTTGTACAGGGCTGTGAGCAAAAAACATTTTTTTAGTGCCATCCTTTCTGTATGTATGCATGCACGCACCTCACTTTGAGGCATTCTGGTGAACAGGTCATGCAGCAGACAAGATGTTTCATAATTTTGGGAATCTTTTAGAGACAAATTGTACAGTGCAAGTGTAGTGTAACTGAACTGCGGAATGCCCAGTGAAGTGTAGAAAATCAGATACAACACAGCCTGAAAGAATGAAACAAGAATTCCTATCTATGTATATTCACAGTATTTTATAAAGAATTCATATAAAGAGGAATACACATTTATTTTCTGTTTTTCTGTTTATATGTTGTGATTATATAAAAGTGTGTGTATTTAAATGTGTTTGTATCTGCATATCTACATATGCATGTAAGTAGGATCTCAAAGGAATAAGAAAATTTTACTGTGTGTAGTGCATGGCATGTGTACCAGTTGGTGTGTGTGTTTGTGTGTGTGTGTGTGTATAGATGAAGGAGAGACATTTATTGTGATAAAAATACCAAGCTTTTTACACTCTATATAAAAAGCTATGCAGCAAATTTTGTAGCTCTGGTCACTTTCCAGATATTCAAGTCACACAGAAACATTTCTGGTGACAATCACTTCCTAGTAAATACAGAAATAATTATCAAACGAAAAGACTGGTAGAGAACTTGAAAAGTTTTATTCAATAGAAAAATGAGAACTAACTATACAAGTAGCAATTCGTTGTTGCAGTTGGAACATTTAAGATAGCAGAACTCTGTTTTTTTAATGATTTGCTGTGTTGTGTAATAATTAAACATATAGTGCAGTGAGGTTACTTGAAGGAACAGGAATACTATGTATGGTTTTTGAGTAAAGGACCGAGGAGTTTGCCTTTCACTTTGAAAACAATCCCTAATATCAGGAAAATGCTCTGTTTGTTTATGCGTACATAATGCAAGTTTGTCCGCCTGGGAACTGCAGCAAATGGGAGAAGTATGCATGGATTTCACAGGTAACAGGATTACGTGGGCACATAATTGATCCATTTGGAGAAAAAAATGACAGTGCTCTAAAGATGCCTAGGCTTTGGAGATGGAGTTTATGAAACAGGCATTTGTAAATTCTAAAGAATCAATATGTCAATTTTATTACATCTCAGGACCAGCTGGGCATTAAAGGAACAGTAGCCTTTTAAAAATTGCAGCTGTGTATTCCTGCATTGTGTACATTTCTTAAAAGGCTTAGAATTTTATAAAATGTACTTTGCTTAGAGATTTGCACCTTTTCAAGGACTGGTGTACATTGACAAAAAAGACAGAAAACATTACATTGTGCCAGTTTTCCTCTTACAGGAATAGCTGGTTAAAACTGCTAAACCTGCAATTATATTATATACAGATCTCATTAATAGTTACATACAAAGAAGGAGAACAATGACTGCTCATAACAAAATACTGAAAACATTGCAGAGCCATTAGAATACATACCTGTAATTCAAGCCAAGATTTCATCACAGGCTGATAATTCAGTAAGTCAGTGTCAGAGACCTGAAAGTTCATATTAGAGATTTCTCATTAAATTTGGCCTGTGTCATTGCAAAATAGTATCTTTGTTGTTGTTGCAATGCCTTTTCTCTCCCAGGGATTTGACTGTCTTCAGTTGTTTTGATTTTAAAATACATAGAGATTACAAAGAAATTCAGTATTAAAAATATGTAGATATGCTGAATGGGGTTTGGGTTTATGATGGAAGGTTAATCCTTGCAGGTTGAAAAAGCAACCCACAATGGGCTATAGACCCTGACACTGCATTCTGATCGGCATTATTAGCCACTGGAGGTTACATTTTCAGCCCAATGGGCAACAAGTTATTCTATGTAAAATGTAAATTCTATTAGTATCTATAGGACACTTGGTTCAGGTCACATATTAGTAATACCAGACCATGTTTTGGGCTTCCAGACTTCAGTATGTTTTCTATTGTCTTCTTCCACACTTAGTTACCTGTTGATGTTGCTATGGATCTCAAACCTTTAGATTACTGTTCAACTCCAACTGCCGAACGTACAGCCACATTTGCAAAAGCAGCCACTGATTCTGGATGTTTCAGTGGTTTGGTGCTAGCAGGAGCTGCAGGTGCTCAGTACTTCTGAAAATCAGGTTCTAAGCTTCTCTAGTTGGACAACCAAAAATTAAGGCAACCACAATCAGTGGCCACTTTTGAAACTCTTGGCCTGAAGACCTTCTCTGATTCTTCCCTGGGCCTATGCCTACATCCTCAGACCTTGTGGGCCCTCTTTGGCCCTAACTAGTGCTCTCCTAGCTCTTCCTGGCTGCTTTCCTTTTCCTTTTGGCCCATTGAAATATTCTCCAGGTTCAGTCCAGCTGCACCCATAGGCTCTCTAATGTTCCCCAACTGTTTCAGCTACTCCATTCTTCTTCCTAATACACTTCTCTTCTTTCCGTCATTCTCAGTCTTTTGTGCAACTCCTTTGACAATTCTGGACACTCACCTAGCCTTCTCCCATGCTCTGCACTCTGTTCTCTCAGATTCCCATTTCCTCTCCCATGGCTGAAGCTTGGGGACTGCAGACTTTTGACAAGATCTTTACTTTGGTTTCAGAAACAGTAATAAAGTTGCTTTGACGTTCAGTACACACTGCAATTCTTAACTGTGTAAATCTGTTGGTTATTAGAACAAGCTAAAACATATCACTTGTCCATGTTTGAACACATCATAAGTAGAGTCACAATATGAGGATATAATATATAAAACAGGTAGGGTGCCAGTGATATATCTGTACTATAGCCCCGCTTCTCCTGAAGAACAGTAAAATATGCATTGTGCTGTAAAATAAAAATGTCTAGGTTACCCAAAAAAAGTATGGAAGAGCACATGCAAACATGACAAGCCAGTTAGTCACTTTTTATGGTCATACAGTAGGCATGTAGTAAAACTTCATTCCAGCCCATTTTCTCAAGTCTTCATCAGCTAAGGAACACAGGGAAAAAGAGACTCAGAATGTTTTCATAGAAATTTGTGTCAGCAGAGAAAATGAGGATGACATTTTGTCATGCACACACATCATGAAACACACACCAAAAAGAGACACGTAAATAGACTAGACTGAAACTTACAGAATAGCAGGAAATTCAGAGATGAGAATATCAATCACAATGCACAGGTCGTGTCTGTGTGTTTAGCTAGAATATGTATGGCATGCAAATTTACTAGCTTGGCCCAATATCCTGTGGCTCAAAAGTGAGAAAAGCTTTAACTTTATATTTCCTACACTAGTAATTTGTACCGCCAAAGCAATGAGAGTCTGAAGATCTCAGACCATTCCCCATATTGTTTGGGGAGTATTAGACCTAGATGAGAAAACTGAGGTACAAAGAGGTTACGTAACTTGGCAAAGGCCAAACAGCAAGTCCGCAACAGAGTCAGAGACTACAAACCAGGGACCAGATTCTGATCTCATTCACACCAATGAAAATCTAGAGTCACTACACTGACAGCTTTAACATTCTGACAGCTCTTTGAATCTGGTTTTAAGAGAAAAGCAAAGCTCTAGAAAGATAAGGTGAAAAAATGGAAAAACAAAACCTGTCATTGATCTGCTTCATAGTTCTTCCATTGAGATTATAACAGCTTCTTCAGAGACTTTTATAATCTCTATGGAAGTGCAAGAGGCACTGCCAATATCTGCAGATCATTGGCATGATAGACCATAACAGCTTCTTCAGAGCCGTTACGGTCTATCGTGTCAATGCGTACTTAGGGAGTCCTCAATGCATGGATCATTGACATGGTACTACATAACGGCTCCTTAGAAGCCATTACTGGGTATCAAGTCAATGCATACTTAGGGAGCCTTTAATGCATGGACCCACTTAAGCTGACTTGCTCTGAATACTAAAAATCCTTAGGAAAATTAGTTACTGCATAGGTCATTTGGGGAGCTTATTAATACCCAAATATAAGAGTGCATCTTATGGACTACGTGCATGAACATTTTTATTTAAGAAGAAAGCCTATCTGAAACTAGTGTGAGAGAGCATCTGAAAACCGTGAACTTCTCATTTTTCCCATCCAGGGACCTCATTTTATTTAATAAAATATTTTTAAAAATTCACTACCAGTCTGAGAAAGTGAAGCCAAGATTCAGTCCAGAACAAATTTTTATGGCTAGAAAGTCTTGAAAATAAGGGGTTGTAATGGAAATGCTGACAAACTCTTAACTATAAAGCAACAGTGCTGTATATTGTACCACTATCGTAACTTTACTGTACATAACAAAATACCAAGTATTTATGATGATCTCTGCAAGATGTTTCATTCTCTTTCTATATCAAGCTTGAAAGAAATACCATCTTAAACAGCAAAGGCTTTACAATGTTAAATATCATGTCATCCAGTCAGGTGTTTATCTAGATTTTTTGACCCATTCCCTGGGGACTGTTGAACAAGACTTCCCAAATTGTTGAACTGCCTCTTCCTTAATTTGTAAATGAACACCCCATCATTTTTATTCCTGCAAAAGAGATTTCGCTGCACTGAGTTGAAAATGGTTCTAGTTTGCTGTTGTTGATATTTTTCTTTTGTGTTCTGCTTGCTGACTGACATCTGCTATCATGCTAAGCAGGTGTTCCTATGTAAACGAACGTGCCCTGTTTGTGTTTCGCCATCCTCGCTACTGCGCACCCAAATGAGCAGCGTGATTAAGAATCCTGTAAATTTTTGAAAGGAAACGGATGGCTGCCCTACTAGAACATAATTACACCGTTCCAACATCCGCAGCTCACTGCTGCAGCCGAGTTGGAGAACAGCAGAAATTAATAATATATAATAGCATCATTCTCGTAATTTATAAATGAAATAAAGTAGAGAGGAGATTCTGCTGATATGCATTTTCTTCTTAATTCTAAAAGACAAAGTATAGATTAGAATTTTACTGGGGTGAAACCTGGCCAGCAATATCACACTAGTTGCAAGTATAGGACCTGATTCATGCTTAGGGAAAAGAGCTAATATCTTTTATTAGATCTTTTATTTATATTTATTATAATATCTTTTATTACTTTTTTATTAGTAAAAAAATGAGTACACAAAGACCTTTAAAGCCCCTGATGAAGAGGATGTAGGAAATCTCTAAAGAGTGTATACCTCGGTTTTGGCTCAACTCATTTGAAGGTACTGCAGCAAGACTTTGCTGCGTGTTGCATTTTTTTCCTTTTACTGAATTAACACCCTGTCACAGGCCAACCCCTGGGAGAGAAGAGAGGCTTGGTCAGTTAAAGATGTTGTCTAATATCGTATTTTTGTTAAAAAACAGTGATGTTTTCAAAAACAATATTTTGAGCTCCATAAATGTGCCAAAGGGAGCAACGCTGCATATCACCGCTGAAGTCAGTCCCCACAGTTAGTGCTTTAATTATGCCTCTTACGCCAGCTGAAGAAATGATACCTTTCTGAAGAAGAAAATATATTATTTGTAAAGAGTAATCAATCTTCTTTTTTTTCCCCATTACATATGAACATCCAAGTCAGTTAAACAGTTTTTATTTTTCTTTCCTAGTTACCCTTCAACAGTTACCAGGGACACAGCCCAACCAATATGTACTTTCACTGGGAGAAACTCAGCTGGGAGAATTATCAAGAGAACCACAATAATATAGACTTATCGGTTACTGAGGCAAATTTTATATATCGTGCCACTGCTTACCTCTAAAGAATGACAACAGGCTTAGCCAACAAAGTGGACGCAGATTCCCCTAGTTTATTTAAGTCAGTGAATGTGAAATGTATTGTGATTCAAAAGAAATGTGTGTCTTCTAAACTAGTTTATTAATTTAAGAGGTATTCATTTAAAGGGCGTCCTGTGTATTATCACGTGTTTAGGTTTAGTTCCAAGAAAATGTATTCATTTAACAGATTTATTTCATTAACAGGTATTTATTTAAGTGGGTTCCACTGTACTTAAATCTTTGAACAATTTCCATTACTTCCTCAGCTCACTTGCTTCAATTTTAATAAGCCTATAAGATGCCTAGGGTCTTATTGAGGGTTCAGTTTGATCAATATGGTTAAATTAAAATAGTGCAAAATATAAGCAAATGTACACTAATAACTCAGTGAAAAAATTGGCATGTACTAAACATCGATTGGTGTTCCACGGACATTAACTTCTTGTTTTGAGGACACTAATACTGCCTAGAAACTGCATCTACCTTTAGACACACCCATACAATCTGGATACTAACAGACCATATTCTTTCCAGTTATGCCTGTGCAGCCCGTTGACTTTCATGACACTGCACAGATTTGAAGGGAAAATTTGCATAGGTGTTATGTAGGGTGACCAGATAGCAAATGTAAAAAATCGGGATGGGGGTGAGAGCTAATAGGTGCCATTATAAGAAAAAGCCCCCAAAATCGGGAGTGTCCCTATAAAATCGGGACATTTGGTCACCCTAGTGTTATGTCACATGTAACCTGATCTATAAACCCCATTCACATGAGTAGTCTTATGGGATCACATTCTGCCACTCCTACTCCAAATGAGTGACATCTTATTCCACATTAGGACTATTCATGGGGTAATGTACTACTCAACATGAGTAAAGGAAGCAATATTAGGACCACTGGGATTATTCACATGAGTAAGGACTACTTGCATATTTTGTCTGAGCTCACTGGAAGTTTAGGGTCGCAGAATGAAGCCTAGGTATGTATTTTACATACAAACCCAAACACATGCACTTAGAAGGTGTTTGTGTACAGAAGTAGAGATTTATTTTTGCTGTACTATAATACCATGCTATTATTCTCAGTGCTACCCAATAAAAGATTAATGCTAAGCCCCACCTAGTATTAAGTTGCTTTTGGTAACGCTAGCATCTGAGTCCTTCCACACAAGAAGAAAACACCCTTTTTATTTAACTAAATGTACCCTTACCTGTAGTCACTGACACCACTCCATTGCAGTTTTATTTTCCAACATCCCTGCTTGCTATTTTAGTTTTTGGATTTCTGAACAAGTGTAGAGTAAATAAAACTGATGCTAGCACAATATATTTTAAAATCTGCATGACATATAATAGGTTCAAATCCAATATCTGTGTACAGCACTATTGCAGATTTTAATATTTTTTTTCCTCTTCAAAGCAAATGATGCATTTTACATATGCTAAACATAATTTGCAGGTCTTTTTCTTTCTCTTTTTTTCTTGCTCTTTCTTGGTTAGCAAAGGTTTGAGATGATAATACTTTAGCATTCAATGTCTTCAAGAGACAGTTTCTGATGTTTTCTAAATATACTACAGTGACTTCTCAGTAATCATACTTTTATATAATTGAAAATGGTTTCTGATATCTTTTTCAGCTTTGGGGCAGTTGTTGCCCCTCCCCCCCTTACCTGTTGTGTGATTTTTCTGACTATCTTTAATCTCCTTGGTAAGTGATATGCACTGTAACTACCCTGCCTTTTCTTGGTATCATCTCTTCCTACACGGCCAAAAAAAATTCATATAAGCAGAAGCTCATCTTATCAAAGGTAAATCAGCAGTAAGAAAGAAAGAAAGAAAGAAAGAAAGAAAGAGGAGCTGAGATAAAAAAATGTATATCTTGAAAGCAAATGCAGTCACATTTGGGACAAGTAAATTCTGTGAAGATGAAGTCAAATATGAAAAGCATTTCTCTAGTTTAAACTGACCGAATAGAGTTATAAACAGCAAAAATATTTGAAGTTCCCTTTTTAAATTAAAGCTGGAGCTTTAACTTCTTAACCTTCAACACGACAAGTACAACACACTGTGCAAAAACAATTTTTAAGTCTTCTTAACAAACATCTGAAGTAAGTAGGCCAAGTTCAGAAGAACTGACTTTTCATTTGTGGCTATGCCAAGAAAAATGCTTAGTTTTTTTGTTTAATTTTGGTGCATGACAATCTTGATTTTTTCCAGTGTTTTGCATGTTTAGAGTTTTTAATATCAAAGGTATTGCTCTCTGTAAACAAGTGTAAGTTTACCGAGGCAGCTTCACTTACACTCTTCCCTTGTAATCAGATGTGAAAATTACACCCTCCCTTTTGGATACATGATAATTACACATTTCAACATACAAAGAATTGTCTCTGTTTCAGTTGTTGGAATGAAAAAGCCAAGGCATTCAGGAAAATATATTATTATATTAAAGATCATTGCCATCGCTGTTTTTGGTAACAGTGAAGTTTGTAATCAAAACTATGATCAAGATAGTTTGGGATTTAAATATATATATATGCGCTCAAGAGAAAGAGCAGGCATAGTCCAAATTAAAATTAAAAAGATATATAAGCAAGGAGGGTGAAATTTAGCCCTGTGCTGTGGCCCAGTACAAGGCCTATGCACTATTTAAATCTCATTTAAGCCCTATTTTGAAGGTGAATTTCACCCTGAAAGCATAATTTATGGAAAGCTTTAAAAATGTTTCCCAGCCTTTGTCACATTTTTGTCCTCTTTCTTTCTCCTGTTTTACTTACCTATGGAACTCGTCCTGCATTTCTTGTGCACCCATTGATTTCAACATGAGTATGAGGTGAGTAAGGAATGCAGAATCAGGCACTTCTGTGAAAGAGCTGTGGGGAAAAAATTACACATGAAAGTTGTACTTTGACAGTTTCATGACCAGGCCAAATATATAAACTGATGTCCAGCGCAATTTTGCAAAAATGTCCCTTAAGGACATTTTTTGCCAGAATCAACTGTTTATTTAATTTAAAAAGCCTAAAGTTTTGCATCACATTAGAGGCAGAGTTGACTAAAGTCAAAGTTTAACATCAGCTGGCTGCATTACCTTTACTGTAAAAGCGGGGCTTACTCAGAAGGGGGCGATAAAAAAGTTAGTATGGGGAAAATAAAAATCTCATCTGCTTTGTAAATAGATTAGGCAAACATCGTTTATGATATATAATGAGGATAACGTAGCTTAGTATCATTTATTTATAGTCCTCCCAAAGCACTCCTCTGAAGTAAAATACATACTATAGATATAACTATCCCTACTTTATATAGGGATCATTTAATCCACCTTTGAAATGCAGCCACCTCTGAGATAGAACATGGCAGCTCTACTCTGCAGTGCTATGGAACAGTTAAGGACAGGAAGTGAATATGAATATTTGATCCAATGGATTCTTCAGAAAAAATTAGAAAACTAGCTACCTGAGTTGGAGTTTCACTAGGACAACAGAGTTAACATCCTTATTACTAGAAAAATATTCAGGGGTCTTTAATAATCCAAAAGACCTTAAATCTCATTGTTCATCCAAAACACCATGCTGGCTGATTGGTTCACTATTGAGTCAGAGGGAAAAGTGTCATTTCCTGAATTGCTAGCACTACTTCTATTTATTTTAGAGATGTTAGGAAGATGTTTTTTCCCTTTTATGGGTAGAAAGAAAAGGATGGGAACGTGCTAGGGTGGTAGATCTGGGCTATAGGCAATGAATATTACAATGCTATTATACGATCTAACATCAAATTTCCTCACTGACTTCTCTCCGAAAATCACCTTGGAAGGATGGACAAATCCATCTTATCTAACTGGACAATGCACTTCCTTGGTAGGGAGAGAGATCTTTCGGGGAATGCAACTACAGAGGCAGGAGGGACCATGTAGGCCACAAGTCAGGAAGCCAAAACATCAGCGAGAGAAGATGCAGTGAATTCAGGGAGGAAGTGGGGATTGGAGTCATCAAAGAGAGAAGCTGCAGACTGCAGTGGTAGTAGGGAGACTCGGGAGTGGAACCATACAGGAGATGGAGGCTGCCGGGGAAGCAGGAAGCAAAGGAGGGAGAGGGATGGAACTGACAAGGAGAATGACGTGGAATTAGAGAGAGAGTAATAACTGGGACGAAGTCTGAGGAGGAAGCAGGGAGAGAGTGGCCAGAGGGCTTGTTGGGGAAGAAGAGCCTGCACAAAGAGAAGGAAGTAGACTCATTGAAGAGAGATGCTACAGAGTTAGTGAGAAGACAGGGGAAAGGAAGCAAAAAAGAGAGAAGCTGCAGAGGAAGCAGGAAGCAAACTCATTGCCCAGAGGAAGTGGGAGGACCAGGAAGGGAACTAGAAAGGTGAAAGGTGGCAGAGGGAGCAAGGAGTGAGTGATCAGAGAGGGAAGAAATTAAGAGAAAGCATGGGAAGTGTGCCTTTAGTCCACGTTTCCATATTAAATTATTATCTCACAATGTAGTGAGTGAACAGCAAGTGAATACTCTCTGACCTATGGGGCGCATGGTTTTAGGACTTCAGGAGTGTTTTCTCTTGTGTGAGTGCATGTGTGTATGATGCTGTCGTTAAATTTGCAGCTGCAGTTCCATTATTTTAAGGGTTTACCTTCTCCATTTATATTAAACAGGCGTATGATAGAGAGAACATATCTCCAAATCTATATGGAGGAGATAGGGCCTGATTCTGATCTCACACTGATGTAAATCAAGAGTAGTGCCATTTAAGTCAACACCGTTGTACTCATAAGAAGAGAATTAGGACTCTGTCCTGTAAAATAGAAATTTCCCTAGGCTAAAATGTGATAGTACTGGTTTCAGCACAGAGGTTACTTTTTTATTTCTTCTTCCAAATTTGAAAAAGACCAGTTTGCTTATAATCAGGTTATAGGATTACAAAGTTAACAGAAGTCCTGGTTTCAGATGCTCTTTTGCACACATATCACTCAACCAAAAATTGAATGTGTCAACAATTGAGATGTTGACCTTTGATATCAGCTATTGCACTTGTTCAGTGCGTATTTTTAAAACAAATTTCATGATGATTTTTAATATGTTACTGTTTGTTTGGGCAAATAATGCCTGTTTTAAAAACAAGTATAAATACACATTTCCCTGGTAGACTAGAATAAGTCCAGAGCTAATGGCCTGATCTAATTCAATTAAAATCATTTTACAAATGCATGCAATGGGCCAAATTCTGCCCTTGGACAGCCTCACTGAAGTCAGTGGCCCAATATGTCTGCCTAAATCTGAGTTTACTCTTCATATTTCAGTTACTGCAAAGAAGTAGCTTCAGTCCCTTTGGTAAATAATATTTTGCAGATCCATCCATCAGAGATAGTTTTAAAAAAAGCAAAACACAGGGCCCTGTTCTGTGCTGACTGCCAATGAAGTCAATGGAGGCAGCAAAGGGTGGAAGTCAGTGTAGAATCTGCTCTCCTAAGAAAGACTTGAACACTGTTCAAATAACGTGAAAGTTGGGACTCATACTGACCAAAGCAAGTTATTCTGAGCTAGAAGCGGGGCTTCATCCCTGACTAGCACTGTTATAAATAAGATGATCCTCAGTTAATGATATTCCATTATTATCATTAACTCCCTGCTCCTTTTCTTTATTATTTGATCAATTTTTTTCTGTGCGTATCTCAAATTAATTTTTTGTACCCACTTGGCATAGACAGATGATTGTGTCTTTGGACCAAATTCTGTGCTGATGGCAGTGGGAGTTTTGCCTGAATAAAGAGGGTAGGATTTAGCCCAAGGCATGCAAAGATCTGTTGATTTCAGAGGCACTGCATCACAAAGTAGAACTGTGTGGGCAAAAAGAAACATTCTTGTCAGCTCTAAAGCATACTGTGGACAGAGCTATCAAGTCATGGTAAAGTGTTTTAGGAAAGTTGTCGTTTTAGGAAAGTTGTCTGCAAAACCTCTGTTGGTTCTAAATCACGCAGTTGCTCTTCTTCTGGCTTCCTAGCATTAGGAAAAAAGTTCTTTCTTTACTTTTGCTGCTACGTGCAGAGGTGAGATATCGCTGACTTCAGCTTTGCAGAGAGTCCTGGGTGCTCTGCTAATGTGCATATTGATGTACCTTGTAGCCTCCAAGATGATGAAAGAGCATATTGCTTATTTCCACAACAATGAAGTGAAGAGAAATTTTACAACCAGCCTCTTGTTCTACCTGGGAAAACTCTCCCCAGGTGAGAGAGCTAAGGAACATGTGATTTTTGCAATATGAACGTAAAATTAATAAATAAATATGACACAAATAAAGTTTTTAGCCGGGGCAATAATACCTTTTCCACTAGCACACAGATATGATATAGCTTTAATTTGAATTCATCTTGTCCACTGTGGCTAAAAGATGGAGGTGCTATTATGAAACCTTTTTTGAATTTGCTTTATTCACTGTTTACTATGCTGGGCTGACATGATATGATTTGTGCATTGCGGGGTCACAACAAGCTACTTGCAGGACAATTTGCTGAATCAAGAGGGTGATTGTGTCTGGTGCCAGTCAGTCGCAATTAGGGCCAGGATCAGGGAGGCCCAGAGCTTGTGTATCGTCTTGGGCAAGCTTCATAGAAATCAGCTCACCTGAAACTAATTGTCACAACAGAGACCTTATGCAAATGAGCCCTAGGGTTAGCGTGGGAAAAAAAAAACTGTCGCAAAGATAGGTGACCTGCTGAGCAGGGGGTCTGTTGCTGGGGAAATCTTTGTTCAATGAGTTAAAAAAATGTTCTCATTGTTCAAAATCCAAGAAAACGTAGCAGATACTTTCACTAAGAAAGCGTGGCGAGCACACTCATCTGAAAGTCCAATAAAGTGGCAGCCAGCTTTTGAGCCTGTAATAAATTGGAAGTCTTTATTCTTTATTCAGGCTGCAGCAGGAAAATGATTTTCCTTTGGAAAGGGGCTTTTAAAGTTTAGATACTTGCAGTTAGCCAATGTTTAAAACTTAACTGCCTGTCAAATTTTTTGCCTGCCTGAAACTTAACTGTCAGTCAAATCTTTTGCCTGTCTAACCTGTTGGAATTCAGAAGATTTTCTGTACCTGAAATTTTAGCAACTTATTTGTTAAAAAAAAAAATAGACGTAAATCTACTTTTCTGTATCTGAAAGTTCTTATTTTATAAACATGAGCTGTTTGGTTTCTGAGGCCATTTGATTTCAAAGTTAGAAACATAAGGTACTTCTTGCATTGGGAGAGCAAATCAGTGAATATATTCTCCCTTCTTTAAAACACTTCTGGGTTGTTTCTTTAGAACTTAGAACATCTTGTATATTCTAAAATGGCTAATGAGAACGAGATGGGGAGGTTAGAATGTTGGAAAGAACACAATGAATTAGGAACATTTAATGACATGCTCCTTGACATTTGAATGTGAAAGCTACTATTTCTGACATGCTCTCCCTACCTCTTTTTCCACTTCCCTATTCTCCTCTACCTCCAACACAGGCAAAGAAGGGCATAATTTTTAGAAAACACGTTACACAAAATATTTCTTGTTCACATCTTCCTGTTTAACAGTTTTTATGGGGGTTGCTCAACACAGCTTAAAATTGAAACTCCACCTATATAATACAGTGGAGAACTGATTATTTATATTGTAGTTTATGACAGGTTTCAGAGTAGCAGCCACGTTAGTCTGTATTCGCAAAAAGAAAAGGAGGACTTAGTCTCTAAGGTGCCACATGTCCTCCTTTTCTTATTGTAGTTTATGCTGTCAATAGCAAATTCAAAAGAAAGGGACATATTTATGCAATAGACTCAAATGATGAAATGCAAATATCCTATGAACTCATATAATTCTAGGCAGCTAGGGTATTTTTGCATGTAATACTTTTTCAAAGGGTAGGGGGAGTGAAGGCAGTAAAAAATTGCAGAAACAAGAGTTACTTTGCACTATCATTGAATGCAAAAGAATAGTTATTTTGTTTGGCTAATGACTAGATCTGTGCTTTCATTGTGGTTACTTTAAAGGGCTGAAACTCGGATGTGTATCCGATCAGCAAGTTCTGAAATTAACTTCCTACCACCAAACAGCATGAAATAAGGATGGCTTAAAAGTAGTGCAGCTTAATCACCAACTTTTTTTTTCTCTCTTTTGTCCCTTTACCACTGTCTGAAATAATTTCCACAAATAGGAGACATTTCACAGTGGGTATGAAGCGCTCAGCTTTCACTCATCAAACTTTAATCGGAACTGCATTTTAGTTTTTGAATAAAGAACACTTAAAAAATTTAGATGCAAATTATTTTGCATTATTCATGCTCTAAGTGTCCTTGTAGATTTAAACACTTCTGAGGCCACCTTGATTCAAGTAATTACCTAGGCCCTCACTGCTCCATCATGAATAAGGTATTTTGTACAAGTAAAGTATGCACCCGATGAGCTTTTAAAGTGGCTTTACACTGAACTTGTGTATTGCTTCTTGTGCATGAGTGATTCGAACATGCGTCGCAATCTGTCTCAGGTGGGAAATCCTGGCAGAGCATCCATGAGTGACGGAATGAAGCTTAAGAGTCTCAACACACACTATTTCTTTGTCTTCTCTTAAGAATCTCCAAGTGATTCTCTTGCTTGAGTCTTGTGGCTTGTGTTAAAAACCTAAGGAAGCAATAGTGTCTTGCAGGGAAAGAAATGACAGTTATTTTTAACTTAACTCTTTGCCTCCCATATTTGTGCCCATTCTCCTGCTGCCTGAATTCAGTCACTTAAGGCTTTCACATAAGATTGTACAAGTCTTTCTACTTTTACGTAGCATTGTACATCTGCCTCCCCATCTGTCTGCCTAGCCTCTCTCACATACCAGAGCAAGGTACCACCTGAACGGTATTTTTCACACAATAGAACTGGCTCAGTACTAAGCACAGCAGCTGAAGCCTGTCTACAGCAGAAATAGCTGTTTGAGGGAAAGGTAAATACAGAGAGAGAGAGAGAGAGAGCAAGTAAGCAAAATGCGCTTGCAAGAGTTAAATATAATTGGCTGGACCTTGTAGTTGGCGTTTGTTATAAACTGCCCGTGTTTTTTTTCTTTTCCAGCTACATTGCTTTGAAGAATTATAGGAATTTTATGATGTGCGATTGGAGTACCACTGGCAGAGATTACAGTAAAGGGGTTAAAGTTGGTTTATGTTAAAAAAAATTATGCAGAAACCAATAAAAATAAACACACTCCAGTAGACTAAACTTGCTGGGCTTTTAGTTTTAGCTTAACAATAGTAGTTTAGATGAAATCCAACATTGCAGCTTTTAGAAAATTAGTTGACACTCGTAGTTGATCATCTTTACTACACAGCAGTATAATTAATATTTAAACATTCTAATAATGTAGCTTGCTTTGCATGCACTTTTCAACTCCACCACAGTATATTTTATCTGGAATAGTGCTAGCATTTTGTAAGGTACTGTCATTTTTTAAAGTTATATTTAAAATAGGATATTGCCTTCACACTCACTGTAGGAGAAAGATCAATAGGACCAGAGGCAGGTTTGGTATGTCAGTTTAGGATTAAAACAAGTCTTTACTGCAGACAATAGAAATATGTAAGAGGCTACCTTATTGCCATCACCATAAAATAAATACACCCAGAGAACAGTGGTTTAGAAAGCTGTCTTTGGTTGTTCGTTTTTCCTTTTGGTATCTGTAGTAAGAGGAACTTTTAATATCTAGATGTGGTGAGAAATCAGGCAGTGACCCAGAGATCTGTGAAATACTGAACCTCTGACACTCACTCATTTAGAGCTAGAGAACATTTAATAAAGAAGCCAGGCAAATACAACATAAAGTATAGAGTTTTCACATGAGTATTGTCTGGGTTAAGACTTATGTCTGCCTAGCAACTTAGTAAATTGGCGAGAAATCTTCGACATGGGAAAGGGCCGAGCTAGTTTATTTACATTTGAGAACTTTCTTCCTCTTCCAGTCCCAGGACTATAGGTGGCAAGGAAAAGTTGTTTCAGGTGCTGCACTCATCAGTATAATCCCTTGGATGAAAGCAAGGTGCCCTTTATTCTTGGTCTTCTTATAATTTGCATAGCAGGAAACAATGTTCTTCTTTTCTGAGCTAATTTGAACCGGCTTCAGTGGCCTAGTCCTGCAGCCCTTTCACATGCATAGCTCTCACTGGTGTGAATTTAGTGTTCATAGCAATGTAGGACTGGGGATTAAGTGGATATTATTTATCAGCAGAGATTTATTTGTTTGTTCCATTAAAAAAACAGGGACAATGAGCTAAAAACCCATTGTCAAGATCAACCCAGGATTACCTCTTGGAGACCAACATGCTGTGGGGCATTGGCCCAGCTGAAAAAACATGTAAAATATTTATAATGAAACACAAAACTACCAAACCCTCAATTCCCCCACTGGCTGGTTGGAGCAACCAAAAGGCAACCTGGGGATTCCTGTTGCACAGGTAGAATTGCAGTTCCTGGTGTAGGAGGTGTGTTGGGGTGTGGCCATTGGAGCAATTGCTGGCTGGAGTGCTAGCCCTTTGAGGGCCGCTGCAGCTGATGGAACTGCTATTCCACAGGGCCACAGGATTGCAAAGGTGTCTTAAAATTTTGGTGCAGCTGAGGATCTGGCCCTGTGTTTTGTCACATTTCATTGCAGGCTTGAAACCAGATCCATTTCTCTGAATAACATTAATAAAGTGCACATGTTTTTTCAAGCAATAATGTCCTTTCATTAAAACTGTGCATCCATTCAGGGATTTTTATGTTAATTGAAAAATAGCCATTTCCTTAACATGTCAGAAAAAGGAAGATTTCACCAAACAGGAAACATTTTCATGCCAAATGCCACTGAACGAAAATGTTCGCACTGCTCTCGTCCAGTACTAGGACTTCATCCAGCTTCTCTGGACGTCAATGGGAGTTTTTTCATTGACTTCGAAATGAGCAGGAGCAGGCTCGGCTCTTAGAGTTTTTCATGTGCAATGACTGTATGAGTGAGGCCATAGTAGTCACATAGTGTCCCACACTGTCCAAGACTGGGAGGATAGATTGCACATTGCCCAGATCTTTCTGTAATTTATACTATGCATTGTGTTATTTAACTCTGTGAGCAGTCTGGGATACAGTTTTTATGGAAGACATTAGTGCATTGTATTGACAGCGGCATGTCAGTGCTCCATGCAGGCTGTATATTCATAGGGCAGTGATGGGAGTGGGACTTGCGGGAAAACAGATAAACAACAAACATAAAGTACATAATAATTGCTTAAAATATGACTATAACTTCTAACCCTGCAGTATGGCACAATGCACACATAACAAACTATGTTTAAAAGCTTCTCCTCTTCTTATTTTTCAAGTGAGGAAAAAAGTAATATTTAGAGATTCTTAGATAGAGGCATTTGTGTTTCAGATGTTAACAAACTGCCTCTGATGGTTTTGGTTGGTTTGTTCTTTATCAGGTTTTGTTCAGTTAAGCAGTTGCATGCACCTTGCCCACAAATAACTAAAAGAGTGTGAACTATTTTAAACCTGCCTCTGAGGTGGTAAAAAAGAGATAAGTTCTGACCTAGCTGACATCTCACTTGTATGTTTGACAGCTATGTCCAGAAATGGATAAAATTTAAAGCATTTTTCATATGCTCATCTCAACCTGCATAGGGAACAAAATCTAGAGAGGAGAGTAATGGAGTAAAGTTAAGACTTTTCTATCACAAGTGCATTTCTTACATTACTTAAAATATAGCACTTCTTTTCTGAAACAAAATATATGTATTTTTACTGTCTTAAAGACAATTAATTCTACAGCAGAGTTTGATTTCAACATCAGCCTTATGGCAGCCATGTGGGAGTGAAATTATGGGACGTGGAACAAAAGTCTTTGAGCCAAAGGAGGCCTTCTGAGCATAATGATTCTTATTTAAATTAGTCTATGTGTTATTACTCAGTTGAGGAGGGGAGAATGAAACCTACTAAATGAATATTTATTTAAAACCATGCTCACCTGAATTGTAGATGAAGAAAAATAGTTTGCAGCTTGTAAAATGGACAAATATTTTCATATAATAATTATCCTATCAAGCAATCCCAACTCATTTATTTATGCTTTTTTTTTTTTTACATTTAAACTTGTTTTTCTTGTCGGCATGCCTGCCAATTGATCGGTAAATGTGCTTAAAATTACTTTGTACATTACAATGACTGCCACCTCTTCAAACTTGCTTAGTAATTTAGCAAACTTCTTTGCCAATGGGTGAAAGTACCATGGATTATATATGTATAAGAAAAGATACAGTCATTATGGTTCTGTGTGTGGAAAGGAATGGTTTTCTTTAAAGCTGAGCAGTGAGTGAAGGAGCCCTCGGTGCATCATAGTGTGTGTCCATGTATGTGTGTGAGAATCTGTGTGTCTGTAACTTCTAGAAATGTTAGTCAGGAACCTACCAGCGATACTCGCCTGTGAAACCTGAGAAGATTTATAACAAGTAGGTAATAGTTTCAGGCCTTTGTGAGGAAAGCATGAACTAAAATTCATGCTGTAGCAGAACATGGGTTTTAGGGAGAAAGAGAAAACCTGGGGGTCTTGTTTCTTCACAGATCTCCTGCACATTTAAAAGGGTACTGAGCTGGCATCAGGTAACACTGAACAGCTCTCTAGGATTTAAAAAGAATCAAACAGTACATTTGGAGATCACCCTATCATTCTGAAGAGCATTCTTCGTGTGTTTGAAAACCCACACGCTCGCATGCATTATGACAAGGAGTGAGCTTCCCAGCTCACCAGACAACAGATTTTATCAAAAGAAATAAATAAAACAACCAAAATAAAGTGAGACAAAGGGCCTGATTCTCCTCTCACTCACACCTGTTTTACCTCCATTGACTTCCATGTAGTAAGCTACTCTTGATTTACCTTGGCATAAGAGGAGAATTGAGCCCTGAATTTTATTTTGATTCAGCTTATATGAGTGTTTAAATAGCACTTTCCTAAATGTTGTAAAACCATAACACAGCCCCCTGTGGAATTCAAAGGGAGGGATTCTTGGTATATTAAGGCAGGTAGATAGCACAGTAAGATTCAATAATATAGCCACGGATGAATATGAGGAGATGTTGGGCCAGATCCTGCTCTCCCTAATCCATCAACAGAGCCACCCATTTGAGTAAGGTGAGAAGGATTCAGCACATTAGCTTTTATTTTTTGTGAGGAACAACCAAAGCATTACGGATTGAGTTGGTCAATTTATAACCAATAAACGTAAAAATGGAAACTTCTTCTCCAAAGCAGGGGTTATTCATGCTGCACTTGCTTCTTTCTGTGGTTTCTGTAAGTTTAATTTCAAGGAAAGGCTGTGATATGGCTTGTTTGTAAAAAGTTTTTATTTTTATTTTATGGGGACTAATTTTTATTGAATTAATTTGATAGAGAATGAGCATGAATGTTTTCTCGTGACACTCCAGCTGTCATGTTTTGGTCAGGGTATCCAGAGTGTATTTTTTAGGTGTAATTTTAAGTTTCCTTGTAATAAGCGTAATGGTAAGGAAGGGGAAGAAGAGTTAGTTTGTCATTAACATTCTTCAATTCTGGAGCCCATCAGGAGGTAGATAAGGTAGCACAGGGTCCATCCACCTCCCCAGCCACAGGAGGACAATGCCTGGAATGTTTGCAATGTGTTTCTATTTTTGTCATACCTATGTGTGGCCATCCATCTGGTCTTAATCAATCAGTCTCATCCCAGAGCTTTGCTGTTCTCCCAGCTGAAATAATACACTTCTTCATCAGAGATCTGCCTCAAGGAGGGTCACTGCTCATGATTCCCCAGACAAGGCATATTAACAAGGCTTACATATTTGTAAACATAGGTAAACCCAAGAGGGGTCATTGGAAAGGAACATTTTGAAATATGAATATTTTATGAATAAACCACTGTGATGTTTACTTAGCAATATTACATAGCAAAACTTGATGAAGTACTGGAGTTACATTTATTTTAGCAAAAAATCTCAGAAGCACAGAGACAAAGATAAATGACGGAGAAATGAATAATCCACCACCCTATTTAATCAGAGGTAGTGTGTATAAAATATGTTTCTCAAAGAGCAGGGAAAGTGGGCGGTGAGCACTGTAAAATGTGCCATTTATTTATTTAGATTGCGCATCAGGAGATGAAACAAATGAAAACTCTGACTTGTTAATAATTTACATTTAAGTGGAAAATTCTTACATGCTGTTAAGATACCTCCAAGACCTGACACTGCAAATGCAAATAATTTACATTCTTTGTGCGCAGACGACTCAGCTTGTCTGGAAAAAAAAATTCAAATAAGTGTTCAGGGGGCAATCAAAACCAGGATACATTTACACTCCTATAATTACATTTATTAATTTCGGATGACTCTTTTGAAGCATTCATGTAGCTGACCTCTCCATTCATCAGGTGTTCCTTGCTGAGAATCCGCTGGGCATACCTCACAACCTAGGAGGTAGGAGATGCAAAAAAGGGGGATTTCTTTTCAAAAAGCAGCACTATTACTTTTCCCCTAACAGCTTATGCAAAAAGTTTTGTGAGAGAAAAAAAGGCCCATGCAAAAAAGAGGAGTGTGCATAACAATAACTACCTCTGTCCCTTCTGGTTTTGTTCTTTTCATGTCAGGGAACTTTTTAGCTGTGCTGCCTGGGTAACTGCTCTGGAAGGTTGGAATATCTCTTGTTGAAGGAGGTCTGTGATTGAGGGCCCTCTGACACAACCTTTTGTTGCACTGAGGTGTTTGATCCTCTTTTCCTTTCTTCTAAAACCAATCCCATCCCTTTAAAAAATGGATAACCAGCACTTCTTTTACTTATTGTCAGCTTTTGGAAAGTTACTGTGGGGGGTTGTCGAAGTTTAACTAGTTAACCCCTTGCATGCTGATCTCTTTCTGACATGATACTTTTTTCTTTTTGTTAAACATGGAATAGTTTCATAGCTGTGTCAGGTATGCAAATCCTCTTTCGTATCAAACCATGTGATTAACAGGCTTTGGAGCTGCACACAGTTTTCTTGCAGATCTTTGTTTTGCCTCACCCTGCAGACCTTACTCAGGCAAAACTGCCCATTATAATTAAAGGGATGCTAGCTTCAGCAAGGACAGCAGGATCAGTCTTGAAATCAGGGTGTGGGCAATTCAAATGCAGTGAAACTTCAAAATGATTCACAATTTGAAATTGTAGATTTCCTTATCTTTCCTTAAACTTGAAACTTCTTTTGCGAGTCACCACAGGCACAAGCTGATCTGAATACTCATTTTCTTGCTCTGTGAGAGCAGCTCTCAATAATAAGAATTCACAGAGAGTTACTCTTCAAAACTATGTGGTGACATCTGAAAGTAACAAAGGAAGAGCACCTTAAAATGAAAATTGCAGTGTGTTTGCTCACTAAGAGCCTTGTGATTAAATGCTGGATTTTTTTTTCTTCAAAAAAAAAAGGGCCACAACCCAGGCTGCAGGAAAGAAAAGCAGCTTAAATGGATTATTTAACAAAAAGCAACTTATGGCTCCTAGATAGTGACCTACATTCTGCACACAATGATGATGTTTTACGGTGGTGATAGGGTTAATAACCTAACATCATTCATGTAGTGTTTTTTGAAAATTGAATTTTACTGCTACAAAGTAAATGTAACAGCCCTCTGGAGACAATATTACAGGCACTTTATTGTTTGCTAAGCTGATGTCATCTTTCTACGGACTGACTTTAAAACAAAGGCTGAACATTTATTACAAATATCACTGTGTGAAAGGAAATCTACTGAAATATTGTTTAGAAGGTGAACTGATAAAAAATTGTATTAATACTTGGCTTTGATTATCTGCAAAGTAATGCCTGGAGAATATTTCCCACGTGACCTTTTTTCAACATAAATTTTCATCTTCGATATTCACATGCTCATTTTTAAATATTATCCATCTCTGAGTATGTGTTTCTTTAAATTTGTTTTATGATATACTTTAAAATTCATTCATATAACTCTTCACAGCTTCTTTTTAAGAATACAGATGAGATTTTGATTGGAGTCTAAAATGTTCCCCTCAAAGCTGTTTTATACAAACAGAGTCACGGCCTGCTCATTGAAATCAATGGAACTACTCACATGAGTAAAACCAACAAGCTTTTACCATCAGGGACATGCTTAGAACCTGATCCTGATCCCATTCTGAATTAGGGCACTATTCAGGCCCAGTGTATGCATTAAAGCCAACATTTTCAAACCTGAATGCCTAAGGTTATGCTCCTAAATCCATAGTTAGGCACCTAAATAAAATTGGTCTGATTTTTCAAAGATATTGAGAACGCTCAATGGCTTCAACAGGATTTGTGGGATATTCAATGCTTTAGGAAATCAACCCATGTATATTTAGATGACTAAATATGGGTTTAGGGGCTTAATGTTAATCACCCATTTTGAAAATTTTGTCCTTAGTTTGTAAATGACACAGAGCCTTCTGCATTTATTTATGAGTTTCATTCACACAAATAAAAAATCTATCAAGTGAGCAAAATACCTTGCCTCCTTTTTACAAGAGTAAATGATTTATTTGCAAAAAACCTAATGTTCATAAAAGTTACAATTTCCTTTTATGTTTCTTCACTTTGAGAGCAAATTAATGATCATTTTAAAGTAATAATGACTGTGAGGAAAAGGTATTTTCATTTATTACAATATCACTAATGTAGCTTTTGAAGGTGACATACAAAAAGAGGAAATCAGCTTTATGGGAAAGGGAGCCTAAGCATCTGATTAGCTAATCTGTGTTGAAGAAAGGTTGCAAGAGTAGTGTAGGAAAAAAGAGACAAGTTTAGAAAGTGCATACAGAAGTTACAAATAAAACTTGTAATTTAATGGGAGAGCTGTGATATTAGTATTTCTTTCTGAAGTTTGAATAGATGCAGTACATACTGAAGGAGTGGGACATTCACCTACACTACCAAGCAGAGGTTTATATTCACAACCTCTTGTTAAATATTTAATGCTAACAGGCTGTGGCAGCCTCTATCACTGGGATTAAAACTGGCAATTGGACTATAACAGTTTACTTTTAATATCCTCAGAGCAAAGTTTTTAGATTGCCAACAGTTATCAAAGAGCATTTTGCCTGTTTCACTAATAGTCATATTCTTAGATGTTTGAATATTATTTTGCATGTCAAGCCAATCTGTCTGGCATACCACCCAACATCCTTTAACTTGTGCTTCATGGCATTTTTTGTTTAAATCTTTGGAATTGCTCTCATAGGTTTAATCCTGACACAAACAATACTCATGTTGACATCAGTGGGGGTTGCATGTAGGTAGTACTGCAAAAACAGGCCTTAAATTAAAATTAAAAAGAGACATATTGTTTACAAATATAATCAAGAACTATGAATTTTCTATTTAACTGATGTGTGAAGGTGACCTAGAATGCAACCAAACACAGTTCAAACAAGATACAAATGTTCTCAGAACCTTTGGAACTTTCTAAATATCTTGAGGTACACTGCAGAATATTCTTCCTCACAGTACCTACTAGACAGACTGACTCATTGGCAAAATGGGGTCTGAGGGCCTGATCCAAAGCCCATTGAAGTCAGTGGAATGACTCCCATTGACTTCAATGGACTTTGGGTTAGACCCTAAGTTCATTTTCACAAAGAGTATCCTCAGCCGACCTTCAAGTGCAGTACTGATAATAGCCTCTAATCTTTAAAAGGTGACTTTCTGTCAGAAAAATTGAAAACAATAGTTTTCTCCAATAATTTTCCCCATCTGTGTGAGATACAGGGGGAAATTTGCTGCAGGTGTCACTAGGTGCAACCCCCTTGAAAGTCAATGGACTTGGACCCGCTAGTGCCAGCTGTGCATCTGACATACAGCGTTCAACTGCCCTCTGATCCCAAGGTTAACAAGATAGATATATAGATCTACAGTAAACAATATGTGCCATTAAATTTACCAATGCTGCAAATGGATGATGGTAGGCATCTCCTTTCTAGCTCACATGCTACAATTGTTTCAATTGCTTTGAAGTCAAACATGTTTTATGTTGTTTAGGAAGAAGTCTCTGTAGTGTCTCCCACATAGACAGTATTTGGTTATAATGAATATAAAGGTGATTCTTTATTGAGGCTGCGGGACACAGACAGGACCCTGAAGTTTGCTAGCTCGCAGGCTGACTAGCTGAGCCCCTAGTGTCACTACACAGAGGTCTCTCTAACTCCCAACCTGGATTTTGTAGTCACAGAAAGGAGTGACAAATACTGTACATAAAGCATACAAGAAGGAACAATATCCGTTCTTTACAGAGGAAATGTCAAAATAGCGTGCCAGGTTATACAATCAAAATTTCTTCATTATTTTAGTTGTACTAGAATTCAAAGATGGTTTTATTTAAAAAAAAAATGAATCTAATCAAACATTTGAACCTAAGGATTAGTTTTTTACAGCGAGATAGAAAACCCCCAAATCTTGAGGAATACTTTCAGAATAACCAGAGAAAAATAAACCGTTCCTTATGTCAGTCTTGTTAGAGAGGGATTAAGAAACTGGCAATTATTTTGGCGACCTTAATTGTTGCTCTGGAGGAAAATATGTAATTAGAGCACGTTCACAGGCCTGCACACCTGCAGCACATCCTACAGTATAATGTCAGCTTTCAGTGCTTGCTGGTGCCAGGTTCTATCACAACCAGTCACAGTGATGCTCTGAGAACATTTCGGACTCATGTAATGTGGCTTCTGTGTATGAAAGAAGCAGGCATTTACACTGCCATACAATGGAGTGCATTACTGCAACACTGGTTTCATTATTTTCTGACGCCTACCTTCAGCACTGCTCTGGTTTACTCAGTTTGAGGTTTTATTGTTACGGTATAATAGTCCTGTACATTTCTGAAATTCTCTTATTATTCATCTTATTAATACAGTACTGGCTTGATTATCAGGCTGCAGTTGTGAAGGGGAAGATTCAGAGTGTTAGCTAAGTCAGAAGCTGGGTAAATTCTTGGTATAATAAGAACAATTGTTTGACGTTTGTTAGATATTTTGCATGTATGCATATATCTACAGATGCCAATATACATACGTGTCTATGGTGTATTTTGCTACCGCTATGTCTAAAGAGAGTGAGAAACATTCTGACCAATATTAAAAATTTTGAGGGAACGGTGAAACATCATCTTGTGACATTCTTCAGCCTCTTTTTTTCTCGTAGTTTCTATTAAAAAAACCCTCTGAGGTTTGGAAAGCTAGTTAAAATAAAGGAATAGTGGAGGGAATAACTATCTTCCAGCTAAATTCAGTAATCTGGCATGCTGATAGTTAACTGACTTCTCCCCCTAAGGGAGATACACTGTATTTTGCTATCTGACATGTTGTCATATATAAAGAAATCAATTGGTAATTAAATGATGCACCTTGTGAAGATGACAAAAGGCATTTGGTTGCGAAAAGAGAACTGGGTTGTGAGGGGTTTGTAATGAAGGCCTAATGACTATTCATAAGAGATTTTCAGTCCGTTGATCCACTTGACTGGAAAGTTCTGCCCTGGAGAGTTAGTGCTGTCAGTTTCTCTCACCTCAGAAAGCCGCCGCAATCGACGGTGTAGAGTATGAGCGAGAAATTATCTAGTTGTTGCTTGAGGCCTGTCTTAGGTCACATGCAGAAGGCACACATCTGGCTTCCTGAAGGTGCAACCTCAGGACATAAACTTTGACTAATTTTTAAACTATAAATATGTAAGACTGACACTGAATAAGTTACCTTTTATTCATATTTTAATATATTTTATAGCACATCAAAGTCTTTTAGTGAAGCTACCGTTTTGGACTCTCAATTGCTGTTCATATTTCAGTAATGTCATTTTTCTGTCATGTGCTAGGGAACGTTTTAGGCAGTTTCTGTGGCTCAGATGCTACCCATGTTACCTTTTGTCTCCCTGTTTACAACCAACTGACCGGTCAGAATTATTTGTCTACTCTAAGGTCACCTACGCTGAGACTTGATGGAGATGTCAGGAGGCGTTACTGGACTGCATAGACTTTGCCCTCACTGGAGTCTTTTCATGTTATAAATATTTCAGGTCACTAGTGTCCAGGGTAATGGAACCAGACCACGGATAGTTCCTTCTTTCAAGATCTTTCCTCATCCTTTTCCTCTGCAACAAGTCCTTTGGATGAGGAATGTTTGTATCTGGCATGCCAGGATGCAGGAGCTCACAGCTGCTAGAAAAAAAGTGTCCTGGAGTACCAGGAATTGAACTGCAATTTTTGAGAGTGCAGATATGAGCATACTCCTATGATGTGAATTTATGGTTCTATAGCCTACACTGTGCCTTTGAAATGGGCAAACGTCTTGATCCAGCAAATCATAAAATATAATTAAAACCAAAAAGGAAAAAAAAAACATTTTGGAAGACTGTTCTGAGGTGTGAGATGTTACACTTTATTGGTGATCTCCTATAGAGCTCCTGTGCAAAGGTAGTACCCAGGGAACTCTGTACATATTTGCTTTTGAAAAGTGACCCTCCACATTATCTTATCAAGCAGCTTACCTTATCAAAAGTAAATTTGTTTATCACCTCATTAAGCTTTTTTTCATGGGTACTTGAAAGCAGTATTTGTGGACAAAAATCTATCAAAGGCATTGTTTGAGACATGTGTACGAAGGACAGTATGGCAAACTTCAGAAGTTTCAGTCTGACAGTAATGGAGAAGCAAAGTAATTCAATACATTATGCGTATTTGAGAAGACCTCACTGGTGTTTCCTTCTTGTGTATTGTGGTTACTGAATTTTGCTGCTGTGTTTGCCAGAGCTGACAAGGTGGACCAAATGAATGGACAAATGCCAAAAAAACAATTATGTTTATTAATGTACATTGATTGCTTGTTTAGGGTATAAACAAATTAAAAAATACATTAGTATTTAAATGTTCTTTTTATAGCTGGGCTAATGACTACTAGTAATATAGTATCTAGTAAAGGATATTCTACAATACCTGTAAGCCCTGGTTTTATTGTCAAATTAGTTTACTTTAATTTAAAAGGATGTTGCTATTGGAAGAAATGATTATTTCTTTAAATGATAACCTGGCTTGTAATATTCAAGTCAATTAGTTAGGGCCAGAGTCATCCACTCTTACACTCTGACTCACAATTTTAATGGGACTATTCACAAAGTGAGACTGTACCCTATCACCCCATGGAGGGAGCTGGAGTTTGTTGCCCTCTCTGTAGAAAAGGAGGGAGGGCCTATACTGAAACTGGAAGGTCCCCGGACTATCTGCACAGAGGTTGTGTGCCTCTGTGCTGGCCCCAGGTGGCTCCCACTTTCCTAGCTACCTGGCTGCACACGTCCATTGGAAAGGATCTACCCTGGATTCCCCCAGACATAGCTCCATCCTGAATCAGCTACATTCCCAAGAAAGGGGGAAAGAAGTGGATCTGCAGAAAAAGATAATACAGCCTAGACTGCTTCTCCCTCCATGCAGTTTCTACCTTCTCCTCAGCACAGATTCTAGACTCACAGAGCACTGTCCTCAGGATCCACTGGCCAAGTAGGGACAGTGTTGTGTAGCCATTTGAGCCCCATTCGTTCTGGGAAGGTGGAGAACCATACTCAGAGCATTCCCCTCCCCTGCTCCCAAACATTTATTTAAGATCCATAGCTGTGATTTGTCCATAGCATGGCAATCCTCATTCAATGGTGACCCTGCTGATACATGGGACAGGGCATCTGGGATTCCATCACAAAATTGTTTACTATGTACAAGAAGACACTAACTAATGTTATTGTGTCCCTTTTAAGCCTATGCAAGAAAGTTATGGCATTTTAAGTTGCGGGCAATATCACTCAGAATGGTGTTAGAAGTGCTACCAAATAGCAAAGTGAAGGCCATAAAGCAAACAGGACTTTGTGACACCTTGACCTTTCAGATTTTATAGCAATTATTTATAATGCTGGACTGATCACTAAAATATGTCTTAAAAAAATGGCGCTTTAGCTTTATTTTGCCTAATTTACTCTCTCTTTATGTCTTATATAGATTTCCCCCTGTTATGTTTATTTATTTAAATAATTTTTAATTTTTTTCACTTGCCTTCTTATCTACAAGCATCGACTATCACAAAGATTTACCAATATGGTTCCCACTCTTAACTGGTATCCTTCAGAATTCCCTAATATTACCTCTGAACATGGTTCGGAATGTGGATAAAGTTGCTCCAAAGGACATTTTTTTGCAATTTTTGGTTTCCGTTCTGCACACAAAGGCAAAGTCGCCATTGTCTTAAATAATGTATAAGATTTTTAAAAAGAATTGATTCCAAGTCCACAAAAGTTCCCATATTCTGTTTTTACACTCTCAGTAACCATACAATATCCCTATAAACCTACCTCAGTACTGTGAGGCCCTAGTGGAACTAATGGGGCCTGACAGTTTTGCAGTTAAAAATTATACATGAGGGTCACTTTCCCTTAAATTATCTATTGTATGTCAGCTGTTCTTAACTGCAACAGTCTTGCTTTCGTCCCTTGCCTAAAATGGATAGCTTGTCTACAATGTCTGTAGCAACTTCTGTAGATGGCATTTAAAGTCACTACTTTGTCTTAAGGAACACCTTGATGGCATTAATAATTTCAGATGGATTTTGTATTTGCATTGTTTCTTCAGTTCTGGAGAATGTTTGGATTGTTCATTTTGCTTGTTTCATGTCACAGCACTTGAGTTATATCATAATTTCTCATTTGCTGCACAACTTTATTCTATTTTTATGCTCCTGAGTGATGCTGCTTTAAGTGCCCATGAGTGGTACTTCCGTACTGTGAGCACTATCAGAAGCAACCTTAGGCAGATAAAACTCCTTCTCTTTTTGTTGGGAGGGGGAAGGGGGTCATTGTCAAGAGCCTTTTTTCTCTGGACTATTAAAACCGTAGTTAGTGGAGCCTTTTTCATAAAGGGAAACTACACTTGGGGTCATGCTTATTTCAGAATCAAACACTTCGTCCTAAAATGCTTCTCATTACTAGCCAAACTGAGCAATGGTCATCTTTTGCTCTGTAATTAGAAAATCTGACATTTTAAAAAGATGCTCATAAAATGAAATATTTAAAGTTTTCCCCCTCCTGATTTTAAAATAAAAAATAACTAACTTGCATGGTTCACATGGTACTTAAATAAACCTGCCACCCTTATTTCCATAGATTAATGAATAGCAGAAAATATATGGCAAAGGTTTATGCTCACACTCTTTCCTGCCTTATCAGGGGCATTCTCTTTAATTATAAGATAAGTGTGATTTAGTAGTTATTTTTGTAACCTGGCAGAGATACTGCATCTGTAGAGTTTGATTTTAGCATATATTAGCATCAGTGTAACAACTGATGACCTGTGCTTTCTGTTTCTGTACCTCTTAGCAATTAAGGAGCATATAGTATATAACGAGTTGCTGTAGTAACCTGATACAGCTGCATATTGATGTTTATCATTAATTTATTTAAAAACCTGATTGCTAATATACAGACTGCAGCAGCTGGACAAGATCACATATTGGTCGCGATTACACGTTTCTCTCTCTCCATTATGTGATCTTTCGGGGTTTAGATGTATGAATATGAAACTATTCTGTTTTCTTTCAGAAGGCTTGCAAACTCCTTAAACAGTAGAACACAGTTTGCAATTGTTGTGGTACGGAGGGGGTGGCTAGGAGCTGGGGCTGCAGCCTTGCCCAGTTGTAGATAGAATAAAACTGACAATGATGCAATGGAGCTGGCATCTGGACAACTCTGTGGGATGAATGGCGCTGGTCTAGCAGTCCCTCCGGTGGTTGCAGGCCTTGTAATAGCTAGCGTAGGAAGGGTGGTGAAAACTGATATGCACTATTACTACATGTATAAAACTTAACACTGGGGCCATAGCGCAGGTGGGGGGTTCCTGTTTATTGATTTTTATTACTTTGTTAGAACATACAGCTAATGCTTCTATGCTGCAGGAGCTCTGGGAGTGCTCACCTCAGGTAATAAACCTTTCTGTACTTTGCAATAGGTCACCATTTACATGGGGGCTTACATTATGCTGTACAAATCTGTGTGTCTCCCTTCCCATTTCCTTTTGTAGTGTGCTGCTAAAAGAGAAAGAAAATAACTTACTGCATTTATTCTGAATTTTACAAAACTGTCCATTCCTGCTATGGAAATGGTCCCTTATTCTAATTACTCATATTTCCAAGAAAATTAGTCACACAAACTTATGTTATGTGTTGTCTCAGAGCTTGAAAGCAAATTAGGTTTCCAATAAGACAGTACATCAAACAAAGTAGCATGCTCTTGATGCAGATGACTTTTTTTTTTTTTTTTTCGAATTATGGTTGGACATTTTTGGCAGACAGATTGTCTTTTACTCTATCAAAATGACAGTTTCTTTTGTAACTGCTACATTCATAATTAGAAGGAGAGAAGCAGTCTGCCCAATTTAATATACTAAAAGAAGTTTAGTGTCTTGTGCTAGTAATTTCATTATTTTAAAATATGAATTAATTGTCTTAAAATAATATTGTTAGAAGTATAACTAGTAGGATTATGGAGCTAATTCTTCTCTTTTTTTAATCAAAGCTCCTATTAATGCACTTCAGATTAGATGTGAATTTTATTTTTGCGTCAGGTATGCAGCTATAAGATTTATAGGAACTTGGGGTAGGGGTTGGGATTTCTGGGTGCAAAAAATTCAGTTGAGCAAAACCATAGTCCTCCAAGTTTACTATAATCTTAAATCTTGCAAAGCTTCATTAAAGGTAATGAATGAAGGGTCTAGGTAGAGACTGGCAATGGAACAAGAGGTCTTTCACTTAGTGCTGTGTGCAATTCACAAAGTTTGCTTCCTGGAATTTTGCACCAAATTTGTTGTGATTTTAGTTAGTGGTATTTAACACACGTACCCTGATTTCACTTTATTCACAGTGTGGATAAAATGTTTACTTTCTCATTAAAGTCTTGAAAGTTTTCAGTGCAAAAACCATGGCCCTGATCCTGCAATATGACTTCATCGGAGTGCTACGCAAACATATGGATCCACCAGCACAGATGAGATTGCAGGATCATGATCAATATTGTCTCCAAAAACTTGATCCTTTTTTTTGCTCGGAAACAGGCCAGGTTTTATCTGAAAAATTAACATACTTTAGTGAAATTTTATCCTGAAAATGGGCTGATTTTTGAATTCATATAAAATAATGTGAATAAGCTTGATTTTAAACTAATTTCACAGTTGCTTCCTAATAATTTGCACGTCTGTTTTCATCTCTGTGTAAACACTAATTCAAATCTAGACCACCCATTTGTAACCAAAGGATGTTTCCATCTGATGACTGTTGGCCCATGTGAAATGAGTTGGTGGTTTCACAACCACCAGTTCTTGGTACACAAGGGAGCACACCAGAAAATCCCACAATATAATTGGCATATGTTTTGGCAGCTTAATTAGTGAACCCAAGGATTAAATGCACATGGAAGCCAAACTATTCTGTCCTGTCAGATTTGAGGCCTATTGGCAAGTCAGCTTGCGAAGGCTGTTTATAAAAGGAGGCGTTCACTCATCATTCTGTTTTCACCCCTTTATGCTACTCTGGAAGACTAAAGGCATAAAGGGGAATACCCCTTCAGTAAAGGGAACCCCATATAACACATAGTTGCCGGAATGACATTACAATTCCTCTCTTCCCCCCCCCCCTTGCTGCCCCAGCATAGAGTGTGGCATGAACATTGTGGGAAGGGATATAGCCAAAGTCCGTTGCATTTTGGCTGTTCTCAACTGCTGCAGCAACCCTTGGGGAACGCTTGTAGAGAAACATGAGGTTCAGCAGTATAGAGGCTGCTGTAGCTTAATCCAAGAATATGGGAAGTATAAAGGTGACTTAAAGTATGGCTGGAATGGGGAATCAGATCCCAGGGCTGTAAATACGGTCTCTTTCACTACCTTTAAAATAAAATTGTTTAAAAAAGAAAACACTTAAAAGCATGGGGTGGGAAGTACTTCAGTCTTTGAGGTTTAAAGCCTCAGTCCACATCCCCTATTTTACCTCTATACACTAGTAATATCTCTGAAGTTTATACATTAAAACAATTCCTGAAAATAATTGTTTTCTCTGTTGGGTGCTCAGTGCATATTCATCCTCTTTGCTGCTCCTCTGCCTTTCACTCTGGTACCACTTTGGCCCTCGCCCCTAGCTGCCCCCTCCACAACAAAAAGACTCATCACATTCAGAATGAAATCATTATGACACAGCGACCTTGTTCTGAACATGACGTTTGGTCTCCGCAGCCCTGTTATATCCCACTTGTGCCAAACTTTACATTTCCTTCTGGCTCGGAGGATAATGTTTTCGCACTTTCTTTGGGCTCATTGCTAATGGCCAGCCTAATGGATGCATTCTGATTGGCCATGAAGAGCAAGTAGTTGGACAAATCTTGAGTGAGTTTAAATTCATGAGCTTTGTCTGAGATTGCCTGTGGAGGAAGTATATCTGAGGGTGTGCATATACATCTGCAGTAAGTAATCTTTTTCAGATATATTATATTACATACCAACAAAAACCCTGTGTTTAAAGAATGTTATTTAGGTTACAAAGTCAATGCCGTTAGAATTAGGAAATGCCAGATTGATAGTTGCCTGTGCAACCTTAATTCTGTCATTTCTGCATTTATCTAATGCACTGAAATGTTGAGGAAAAAATAGTATGTGTTCATACAATTAAAAACTGTGTCATATGAATACTCACAAGTGAGGTTGCATGAGCAACCATTAATTTTGGAATTTCCGAACTTTTATGCTTGACCTTGCAACCTTTAAAGGTAAAAACAAACTCTGCTATGTACAACTGTGCCATCAGTTAGGTTTAAACCCTCAACACAGAATTCTGCCACTTAAGCCATAAGACAAACTATGTTAGCTGAGAGCAGGAGAAGACTGTTGTCCTGATGGTGAGGAAAATGGGCTACAGGCACCATGTGCTGGGTCAAGGGGCTGATCAGGCAGCACATGGCCCAGTTCTCTTTCTTCTCTTCATGCCCCCTCCTGGGAATTGGTGAGCTCCTGACACATGTGGTGCCCTCAGAAGAATGTTGAAGCCATGTGCTGAGTCCAGGAAGTGGTCAGGGGAGACTGGCCCAACTCTTTCTCTTCCCTTCCACAAGGTACAAGATTCTTGCTCTACAGGGCCCTCAGATAAGGGAATGGGTTGATGGGGTCGTGTCCAGAAAGAGGTGTTTTCAGTGGGAAAGAACTTGGCCTGGCAATCTTTCTCCCACCCCAAGCTCCAACATCTACCAGTCATTCACAGTGCATGTGTTTGTGCTTGCTGCTGTTGCTTTGGTTACAATGTGGGCCTGGCCATAGAATGGTCATGTTCAGTTATTGTTTTGGCATGTTGCTGTCATTTTCATACAAGCAACAGAGGAAAATGGCAATTTTTAACAGTTTACATCTCAGCCAGACCTGAATGGAATATGATGGGATAAGTGAAAGGCACATCTCTAGCCCCGGGGCTTTGTCTCTGCCAAAATTCTGAAGGCCTGTTGCAAACAATGGAAGCATTAGAGCTTCTCAAAAACAGGTCTCAAGAATCTTTTCTAATGGAAAATACTATGCAATCTAGATATAAGGGGCACCAGTAGCTACCCCTATTATACGTTCTGTTCAGTACATACAGCAGAGACATGCTTCCCCACTGTTCTCAGCCAAATATTCATTTTAGTAATGCTGTTTACTGGAGGACATCTTACTAACCGAGTTAATGCTTATACTAAATCACTCTCAGGTACCTATTTTTTATAAACATGCCATTTGCACGTTATTTTGCTTCTAATGTTAATATTTTTGTTCAGCCACACTCTTGCTTTTTAACATTCTCCTAAGTGATCAGGGAGTTGCTTTTTTATTATTGTAACTAAAAAAATTTCAGTAAGTAAGCTGTGTTCTAAGTCCACTGCAGGGTCTTCAGCTGCAGTCCCATGCTCTTTTACAAGCATGTCATTACAGATCTGCAAGTGAGAAGGTGAATTCTCCCTACGGCATGTATTGAAACCTGACATAAGGCCAATAGGACATTGACTCAGTGAGCAATTGTTATCTACATTCTAAGTTTGTAAATTTTCCCAAGTATTTCAGTATTTTCATATCTACTATTTCTAATATCGTTTTTGCTAAATAATGAACTGGCTGGGGTACTTTTCTTTCATTTTCATTGGTCTTAAAAGATGTTGTGTGTTATATTGCATACTCATTTCTGTAAACTCAAAAGCCACTGCTGGTAGTGTAGATTTTCACACAGTTTCCTCAGTGACCCCTAACATCTGCCTAACCTTTAAGCATATACAAACCATCTCTGACTTGGGTTAAAGGGTAGAGGGCTATTTTTACTGTGATTTTTTTTTTAAAAAAAAACATGTTTGTTATATTTCCAGGCCAATAATTTTCTCTAAGCATTTTTACCTATCAGATTTGTCTGGTCATCTCAATTCTGAAAACAATGCTGGATTTCCCTTCAATATTAAATGCATCCGAGGTTGGCTCCTTTATCACTTCTTTTCGTCTTGGTGTCTCGGAATTTTGAAGTCTTCTTCCTTTGTCTCAGAAAGGGAAACTGCTGAAAGCATTTCCACCTGGATGTTTAAATTATTTAAGTTGCAGGAACCAGACCTTTTCCCTCCTGAGTAGTTGTGGGTTTTAAAGGCTAAAATTGCTTCATCATGCCAAAGTGAAAGTATGCATAAATTATTTAGTTAAACCTGAGAAAATACAGACTTTTCCTAGTGATCTTTCAAGGGCTGCCTACTTAAATTTCAGAAGAATAGGCAGGTTTCTCTCTCTCTCTTGGAAAATATGTTAAGTACCTATTCCGTCTTTTACTAGATAACAACGATCAAAAATTGGAGAACAGTGTTTTGAGCAAGTGTTTATTAAAAAGTAAAATCCTGTAGCAGAAATCCTAAGTGCTAATATTCATCTAAAAAGTATGAATTTTCTCACCAAAATAGGTAACATACTGTGGTGACTGTTCCTGATGCCATTTAAAGGTTGTGTCAGTATTTCCATTATGATCACTGTTTATCAGGAGTTTATAGCTCACTGTCAAAATACAGGAGCAACAGTTTTAACCTACTTTCAGCTGACATTTTTTATTAATTTTAGGCCAGATTGTAATACCCTTACTACAAGGCATAGTACCTTACACCACAGGAATGTCCTAATGAAGTCAACATTCCTACCTGTGGAGTAAGATACTACTCAGGAGTATTTTTAAAGTGTGATCCGGTTCCCATTGACGACAGTTGAACAGGATCAGTATATACACCCAACTCCAATATACACTAAGTATACAGCAGCACAGGACATGGCAGAGTGTTCAAGATTAGGCACTCTGCATAGGGAAGTTTGCTCCTGCTCCTGTTGACATCAGTAGGAGTTTTGCCATTGACTGCAATGGACACAAGAACAGAGCCAGATAGTGTATACAGAAGTAAAAAGGGGGAAAACGCTAGAACAATTTTCCCAATTACTTATTGTACCCTATTTCTGCATGAAAGTCTATCCTCCAGATTGTGTGGGGCAAAAGGAAGGGAATATGTAGGGGATCAAAGTTAAAACAAATTGTTAAAAAAGAGTAAAATAGAGAAGCTGGCTGGTATAGGCCACTGCAATCAGACTCAGTCCTGTCATCATTTTGTATTAGCAACTCCCACTGAAGTCAATGGAAAGACTTCATTGGGCTTAAGGCCTTGCAGGATCAGCTCCTTCATTTGCAAGAGGCTTGTTTGTCTTTAAATTAAAAAAAAAAAATCCTGATTTAAAAATTGACATTTGGAAGAGAATTAGCCCACAGATTAAATTCCCAGTACTCCAGTTGTCAAAGGTAACAAGAGTTTCAGTGGGAGAAGGAGCAGGCCCAGCGTCCAGAAACATATAAATATCTCCAGAAAACAGCCCCTTACACTTTTGAAATAGCAATTGTGTAACTGTGTTGAGCATGTGAACTCAAAGAGTGGCAGCCATATAGGAAGGATAAACTCTAATGACTCCAAAAGAGTCCATCAGTCAATGATCCATAGACCTTAATGGCTCCACAGTAGGGATTATGGTATAGCATGTACTTTCAGAATGAATATATACCTCAAAATTCTTACAATATTTAGCCAATGGAGCCATTACAATCTATTAAGCAGATAATACCATATTTTCAAAATGAATAGAGTTCACAAAAATACATATTTACCCAAGCTGGCCCTTCAAGCTGTTGTGATATGTTGGATAAATAGTATGTGTTTTCAGAACTGGAGCGGAGACAAGCAGAAGTACTGAAATGAGTGTTATCGACTTTTTCCTCCTTTTTTTTAAGCCTACACAGGCATTTACCCAATATAACTTCTGTTTATATACTAGAAACTGTTAAACGTCTCTCATGTCACCTCACATACACCTAAATCACACATTTTTGTTTCTTTATCTGTTTTACGCT